>NC_143458.1:4436367-4744500 GCF_987193195.1 Phasianus colchicus | reverse complement strand
TCCCAAGAGCCGCGCAGAAATCATCTCAGCTCCTCCAGGTCCCCCTCTCCCTCCCCAGCCTCTCCCGTGAGCCCTCCCTGCACCCTACGCACCCCTTTCCCCAGCCGCGCTGGAGGGATTTCCTAAGGCCATAACGCTTCCAGGTACCAGAGAGTGGGAGTGAAATGCGGAGGGCGCTGCGGGGTGAAAGGCTGCCTCCCCCCACCCCAAAAACCACGGCTCTGCTCCGAACGCCTCCAACCGCGCCGCGGGGCTCCATCACAAGCCGAGGGGCTCGGCCCCCCCTACAACAACAAGCCGAAATGAAGCGAGACGAAAGGATGGAACAAAAGCACGGCTACGGGATCTAGGGTGCTGTGAAAGAGACGGAGGAAGAGAGGAGAAATACAGAGAGAGAAAGACGCTTTTTGCCTGGAGCAACCCTGGTACCTGGAAAACCAGCCGCTACAGTCTAGTGCAGCCACATCCCTCTTTAGGGCAGGATCTGAGCGTGCCGGCGGCCTCCTGAATTCCACTGGGTTATTTTTTCCTCTCCTGACATGCTGCTGGTGGGGCTAAGTCCTTGATCTCTCCCTGCCCGCGTCCTGGGGCTGCAGCATCCCTTTTGCAGATGGGGCGGTGGTTTTTATAGCTGTTTCTGTCATGCATTAAAGCTCTCTAGATTCCGCGGGATGGAACAGAAGGAAGACACAGGCGCAGCAGCCCTAACGTTCGAAGAAAGCCAAGAGCCAGAAGCTAGAAGAGGAAACAACCGCCGGTGACACCAGGACACTTACCTACGTGAGCCAGGCCTGCGGCCCAGGCATTTATCAGCCTGGTACCCCAACCACAGAGCTCCAGTTCCCGCATCAGCAGTCGGGGAGGAGGAAAGCAGCATCGGGAAGGCCGCCTGCCTAACCCCGAGCCGACTCGGGCAGCGGCCATGCACCCTGCGCCCGCAGCGTGAGCCTCTGCAGAGCCGCAGCCTAGCAAAGCCCGCGGGACGCCATCTCCAAAAGGGATGCTGCAGCGTACCCAGAGAGACCCTACAGTTTGGATGATGATGGCGGGGAGGGAGTTGGAGGGAAGGGAGGGGCGAGGTGGGATGGGGAAAGTCAGGAGAGGGCCTGGGGGTGTGGGGGGGGGGACCACAGGTCTCACGCACTTACCCAGAGGTGGCTACCGTTGTCGATGTTGGCTCCGGTCTGAGAATCTCCTCGCTAGCCCTCCTTGGAGAGGGGATGTCTCCAAAAACATCCATGGTGTCCGCGGGCAGGGAGGAGCCCTGGGAGCCAGAAAAGCCGGTGGTCAACGAGGTGAAGGCCGTGGCAGGTCGGTAGCTGGGGCTCTCCCCCCGGCTGCTCGGTGCGGGGGATCCGGTGGACGGCGTGGACTTGCGGGAGAAGCTGACCGCTGCGGGGGGCTGCAGGGTGATCTCTGACACCTCAGCCTGCTGGATGAGGCCCGGACGGGGCCTGGCGCGGGCAGTCAGCTCCGGGGAGCTGTTGCGGGAGCTGAGGGGGCTTTGGGTCAGAGGAGAAAGCCTTGAAGGTTGTAGCACCACCTGATGTAAACTGGGCTCAGCCCTCCTGACCTGCCGAGGGCTGGGCCGAGGTCGGGGCTGGGGCTCGTACCACCTGGTGTCCAGGCTGAATGTGCTTGTGCCGCTGTGGCCGACGGGCTCGGACGGTTCGTGGTAAGGCAACACAGGTATGCCCATACCTTGACTGGTATGTCTTAGCTGCCCTTGACATCCCATGGGTTGCATAGGTTTGTCCTGCCACTTGGTGGTGGTGGGCACAGAGGGTTGGCCCCTGCTGGGTGACTTGCCAGTCCAACTCTTTGGTGCCTCCAGGGGCAGGATGCCCGGGTAGGACGCGGGGACGACCTGAAGAGAGGAAGGAGGCGGCCCCCGAGGAAGACAACCGGTGGGCTGGGAGCCCTCGGCCGCCGCCTCGCACTGCTGGAGCTGAGGGGGGAACGTTGTCGCGGGGGACGCTTCCAGGCTGCCGAAGGGGAGCCCCCAGGGCTCAGGGGACCGGCCCCCCGTGGGGGTCTGGGCCAGGGGCAGCGTGCTGTTGGAGGCGTTCTCCCCGTTCTCCTCGGGGATGGTGGGGTGTCCGAAGGGCCCCTCGGGGTGCAGCGGCGGGGAGGACATGACCGAGCTCAGAGGGCTGACTTCTGGCATGTAGAAGGGCGGCGGGTCCACCTCCCCGGGGCTGCTGCTGCTGAGGTAACCGTAAAACTGGTGGTGGAAAGCCCGGGGGGCCGGCGGGCGGGCCTGGCCTGTGGCCTGCAGGGCGCCGGGACCCTCCAGTGCCCGGTGGAACCGGGGGCTGTATGCTGGTGGCTGAAGGTAGGACTCCTGGCTGGAAGAGAGAGGGGTGAGCTGGGCCTTGAGGGCTGTGACGGAGGCGGGGACGACGGGGTCGTCGTTCTCCTCATCCGACTGCCGGAACTCGGGGTACATGTCCGTCTCCTCCACGAAGGGGAAGCCCTCGATCCTCCGCGTCTTCAACGAGGGCTCCATCTCCGCCGGGTCCATGACAAAGCGGCCATCCGGTCCGCGGCTGATGAGCTCGATGGGGGTGGTGGCCTCAGCTTCAGCCTCCGCCTTGGAGACGCTGTACTTCTTGCTGCTGATGGCTCGCTTGGTTTTCTTGTAGAGGGAGAGCTCCTTCTCCTTGGTGGGGCTCAGCATCCGCTTGGCCTGAGGGCCTTGGTCGTCAGAGGACTCGGATGGGGGACGGAGTGTGCGGATGCTCTCCGGACTCACCTTGCCAGAAGACAACCTGGACCACAGGGGAGAAAAACCGAGAGAGGGGGAGGTCACCGGAGGGGAAACAAGCTCTTCTCATCCAGAAGAACTGCTGGATCCAGAAAGCAAAGATTTCAAAAGAGAAACTGCTGGAAGAAATTTGTGGGGACTACCATGATGGCTTGGCCAGCTCCGACACAGGCTGCAAGAAGCAAGTGGGAAAGACGAGCTGGAAGCACCACACACAGTCCCCACTCCTCAGGACACCTCCGCATCCCCCTTAGGGCAGGCAGTTTGCTCCAACGTCTCACAACAAGCTCCACAGTCCCATCAGAATGAAAGACAGATCCAGAGCCTTTTTCCAACTCCTTCCAAAATTTCCTACGTTCACCAAAGCTACCCACATCTGGGAAAGCCCCCAAGAGGTGCTCCCCCATTTTAGGGCTCCAGAAGAACCTCAAGCAAACATTCCCTCCTGCAGATCTCAGCATCTCACTCAGAGATGCTGACAGATGGTTTCAAATCAATTTTTTCCCCATTTCAAATACTCAAATTTAAGGCTGAGAGCCTCAAAAGATAAAGAGATGGCAGGAAGAGATAAGCATCAGAACAGCATCCCTATTCAGAAAGCCTCAGACAAACAAGATTGAAGGGCAAAAGGTAGCAGATCCAACAGAGATGATGTGAGCATGGCCATTTCAGTGCGGTGGATGAACTGAAAAAAGGAAGATTAAGATCCACCAACACAGGGACGCTGTGCAACAGTCCAGGAGCCTAAGCACGAGGTGTCCACCTCAGAATCCTGCACTCACATCAGAAAGATGCTCCTGCTACTTAGTGGCTATAAGCACTTTTGAAGGGCTCTGGAAGGAGTTGTGGCCAGCGCAGCATCCTGACCCACAGCCTTTAGGCATATGTGCAAAGAGACTTCAGCAGAGACTTCACGGGAAATGAAAAGATAGGCATTTGAGATTCTGAATTTTCCAAGAAAAACAGAGCCAACAGAACAACTCAAAACTACACTGAGCTTGCATGAAGGGCTCTGAACACAGCAGCAGCCCTTCCCTTGAGGAGCCATTTTCAAGCCATTACAAGGGTGCGTAATTCATTTCCACCTGCTCAACACGTCCAGATGCACAAGGTCGTCTCTTAAAGGTAGCTGTGCTTGTCCCTGCTGCTTTCTGCTCCAAAGCCTGTTTGTCTCTTGTGAACCATTTTGTTCCCACAAGTTTACAGAACATCGAAACCAAATCGTCACAAAACAAGGCCAGATATTTCCATTTGACCTTTGCAACAACTGTAGGAAGAGGCACCCTGAAGACCCACAGCCTGGTGCCACATCTAAGACAGATACTTACGGGGACTCCAAACTCTTCCTGCAGTGGGTTATCGAGAGAGGAGGGTCTGGAAAAGAATAAAAGGGGAAAGAAGAGAGAACGCTGAGGAGGCGCAACAAGACAGAGAGACACACAGACAACATCACAACCACAAAGAAGACACTCAACAAGAGGCCAAGTTTTCATTGCTGCCGTACTTTAATGGTTGCTGACAACAAACAGCTCCCGTCACAGATTCCTATCAGTCCTGCTGCCGCAATTTCACATGCTAGAGGCAAAGGAGCTGATTCCCCTGCCCTCTCTAGCTCCCCAGCTGCCTGAACAGGTGGTGGTTTCCCTACCAGGTGCTTCTGTAAGGTGGCTGCAGGCCCAGCTTTAGGGAAGGAAAACGATGGAGTCTCCTTCTTGGGGTCTTCTCTAGCCTAGCACAGCCATTGGACACCACCAGGCAGAGCCAGGCGGCTGCAGAGCCCATTGCTGGGGGGGCCTTGGGGAGGGCATTGGTCTCCCTCAGCCAAGGGGATATCCCAGCCCTAGCCCCCAAGCTCTAAGAGCTGTCACCACGTGAGATTGTGCCCTCAGAAATCCCAGGCCTCTGTGCCGCCTCTTCACCCACCCTTCCTGTCCCACTCCCGAACACAGGCGCTTTCAGGCACAGCCGGGGGATGAAGTCAGGGCTTCACCTGAAGACGCGCAGGGGTGGAAGAAGAGACAAGACAGGGAAGAACATTACCACCACGACACAGTCAGGATAGAGGACAGAAACAACAAGAGGACAGAAAGGACGAGGAGAGAAGCACGCCAGGGCCAAGCTCACCTTTCTTGCGCTTCAGTTTGCGTTTGCGTTGCTTGTTGACAAAGCAGGCGGCGAGTGTGCTGAAGAGGATGGCAGCAGCCAGGAAGCAGATGGTGGCAACGATGCCAGCCAGCACCGGGCGGGCTAAACCTTCGTCCGTCAGGTCAGGCTGAGGGAATACGTCTGGGGAAAAAGAGGAACCATCAGGTGTTAGACTGAGACACACACGCACATCCTGCCTGGGGGATCAACAGTCTGAAGGGCAATGCTGCCTTGATGCAAGACAGTTCACTTCTTCCTGGAATGATAAGCTTGAAGGAAAGACCCTGCCTTAAATCCAGCCCATGTGGGAAGACCAGGCAGTGTTGCTGCAGGCCAAGTGATGCAGAAGTGTCACGCAAAAGGGACCCTTCCATCTCTGTTGATGGATACCTAGGGAAGACGTGCTCCCACCACACAAATCCATATTTATTTGCCAAACGAGGTTGTGGATGCCCCATCTCTGGAAGCATTCATGGCCAGGCTAGATGTGGCTCTGGGCAGCCTGGTCCAGTGGTTGGCAACCCTGCTTATAGGAGGGGTTGAAATGAGATGATCATTGTGATCCTTTTCAACCCAGGCCATTCTGTGATTCTACAGTCTATGCACAAATGAACACAGCTGCACCAAACCTGCAGTTATCTACTGCCGTAATAACCCACTGCAGCTCAGGCTGTAGCAACACCAAGTATTTTCCCCAGTGTGTGAATACAGCATATTTCAGCTCTTCAAAGAAAACTGGGCTGGAACCAGCACCCACATCTCTGAACCCTCATTACACCACTTCACTAACCAGGAGCAAATTTGAACCACCACCAGAGCTTAGCTGCAGCTATTTGCAGATGCAAGAGCAGTTATCAAATCCTGCACACGCCAGTGCTCCTGCCATACATCCACACACAGGGTCAGCGCACATTTGCCTGCTGGGAGCAGCAGCTCTGAGCTGCAGACGGCACCCAGGAGGGTCGGGACGCACGCACGCCCTGTGGCTGCAGCTGCCTTCGTGCCCCATGTGCTGTCAAACCCTATCAGAAACACTGGGCAAGAGGAGAGCAGCAGCACTGGGAGGACAGAGAAGCAGGCTGCAGGCAGCAGGCTCCCTGCATCGCGCCAGCACCACTTGGGGGCAGAGAGAGACTGCTTCATTCCTGCACGCAGCCCAACTGGGCGGCTCCTCAGCTTTTTCCAGGAAAATCACACCAGCAGGGTTCACTACATCCTCTCCCCCTCTTGCAGACCCCCCCACTTCCCATCACCATCACCAGCCTAGCCCTGGCTGGAGGAATGCTCCTCCAAACTGCACTGGGGTGCAGGGGACACAATGCAGCTTGTAGCAGTCTCCTATTGCAAAGCTGTGCTGCTTCATCCCCCCCCTCCCTCGCCCCAGACACCGCACTGCAGTGCTGCATTTCCCTCTCTGCACCTTTCATTTCCATTTCCAGGCTGCGCAGTGCTGGGCTCAGAGCTTTGTTCTCAGGGCACCCCACAGAGCAGCAAGGACCAAGAAGGGCACTTTGACCTTGCCTGCTCCCAGCACTGCTGCTCTGAAGACAGCACAAGGGAGCAGAGTGGCCCAGCTCTCAAATTCACCTTCGGCTATGGAAAGCACCAACACAGCATCAGCCAAAACACTACTATGCTGCTTTACACAGTAATGCTTTCTGTGATCAGAGAGACAGCAGCTGTGCTGGGACACTAAAACTAACCCAGCTCACAGCCAAGGTTGCAAGCAAATGCACAAAAGCAGTTGCTCCATCCAGCACTGCTATAGTGATGCACGACCCCACCAGAACAGCACTGCAGAGTGCAGATGCTCCCACAGCAGCCAGACAAAGGGAGGGAGGAGGAAGCAGCAGTCCTTACCTGTACTGGACACACCAGCAACGTTACTGGGTTCGCTGATGAGATCTTGCATGACTGCCAGGACCCGGAACTCATACCAAGTGTCCTGAAACACCAAACACATCATCAGCTCTGCGAAGGAAACAAGACACCCTGAAAAGCTTCCAGGGCAGTCCCTCCCTGCTCACCTGGGACAAGTCCTTGGCAAAGAACTCGCTCTCGGTCCCAAGGATGGCATCGTCCAGGATCTCCCACCTCTCCCCAATGCGAAACTCCATGATGTAGCGGTCAATCGGAAAGCTGTGGTTAGCAGGAGGAAGCCACGACAGGAGGACGCCTTGCTGTGTCCGGTTGGCTGTTAGGCACCTCGGTGGGGTAACCAACACCAGAGGCTCTGGAGTTGTTACAGGGAATGCTGCGGACAGAAGAAATGGATGACCCCTTTGAGATGGGGTCAAGGGAAGCACAGCAGATGCTCTCCTCTCTGAGGTTATAGCCATGATCTCTCCCCTTGCATTTTGGGGCAGCGGCTCCTCGTGCCTCTGCACACAGCCATGACATATGGGTCTGCACAAGAGCAGCGTGCCGGGATCCCTCCCACATGCCGGCATCAGCAGCAGACAGAGCATCACTGCAGCAGCAGCTCCCCACCTCACAGCAGGTCAGGACATATCTCAGGCATGTGCTCTCTCATCTCAGAGACAGAAAAGCAGCTTTCCAAAAAGGGGGTGAACTAAAGATACAAGGACTAGGAAAAGGGGCACAGCATCAGAAAGCCTCCTCATCTCTCGACCTATTTCTGAGACAGCCCCAAGGCTGGTACCCAGCTCAAAGCCCTTTGTGAGAGCTGCAGCTCTGAGCCGCACGCAACTGATTCTATGCTCTATTAATAACTCCTGCCCCAAGCTGAACTTCAGGAAGATATGAAAGGTGACCAAGACCACAGTACCATTCCCCTGAGCTGCCTTAGGACAAGCTTTTGGGAGCCTTGAGGATCTGGCAAAGTCCACAGGTTCCATCCAGCACACTCCACAGACACCTGCTTTGCAGCTGGAAACTAATGCTGAACATCACCACCTCCAGGCAGAGGACACAGACTCGACAAAGGGCTGCTTTCCCTCTTCTATAGACCTCCTGAAACTCTCTTTGCCCTCTTCCCACTGTGCTTGGGGAGGACCTACCTAGAGTGTTCACAGTGACCACCTCACTGAAGGAGCTGGTGCCCAGCTTGTTCTGAGCCAAGACACTGAACTGGTATGCAGTCTCCGGTTCCAATGTATCCACCAGTAGCCAACTGGAACCAGCTGGCACAGGGAGAGACAGCCAGTCATGGGGGCCAAACTGGGCTCTCTTCATCCTGCCAAGAGAGAAGGGAGCATCTTCAGGGAATGTGCCTTTGACCGGGAGTACCAAAGATGCTGCATTAACTTCTTGAGTGATAATGGAGCTTTCCCGAGAGATGGTTTGGTTTGGCAGCAGCAATGTGCATGGATGTGGTGCTGACACTTGCCACCCAAAAGCTGGCTCAGGGTCAGTGTGCACGAGGACCTGGAGTGCTGTCCCATCGCATCACAGTCACTGCCATCACCACCTCGCAGCCCCACACCCTGACAACAGGGCGGCCACAAACAAAAGCAAAGCCAGCAGCCCTGCTCTAAGGGCTACTTCCATCACATCCCCAAAGCAAAGGAGCAAGTTGGCTGAGTTTTTTTGTTTGTTTGTTTTGTTTTTAAACTTTGAGTGCTGCAAAAGCGACAAGGTCCTGTTCTCATTCATACCCTGACAGCTCCCAAGCCAGAGCTTCCCATCAGCTGTATCCTTGTACATACAATCCCATAAGGGAGGCGGTTAGCTAAATCCTCATTTTTGCTCATTTTGTGGGTTTAACCCCCAAAGTCCAGGGTGAATAAAGCACAGTCACCACAGCATCCATCTCCAATTCACTGCTACCAACAGGAGTATCATGGTGAAAGAGCCCGATGTCTCAAAGCAGCATCTTTGTGCTGCAATGATATTGCAAATATTGCTGAACTCCACGCATGCACTAGAGATGCTCTAGGGAGTCCCAGCCCTCAGCTGCAGGTTTCTGTTGTGCTCACAGTGGATTTAGAAAGGATCACTGCAGAAGCTCTGTTCTGCAGATGTTTGAGCTGTCGGTGCACTGCCAGGTAAACCCACCTGGAGCAAAGTCGAGTAATGCTGCTGTAAAGGGAGAAAAAGGTAAGGCAGGAGGAGCAGCAGCAAGCCATGGAAACAAGCCGCTCAGCAGAGCCCTATGCATGTGCAGAGTGCCTAGACCAAACCCAGCAGGTGTGGGCAGGAGAGCCCCAAAATCACAGCGACTCCAGTGGAGACTCCAGCCCCCATGCCATAGGAGTTGGATGGAGGGCAGTTGCACGGGGCTCTCCCACCTTCTCCAACTCCCCACTGGCTGCCCCCTGCATTAAATTTCTTAACGTCCTTCCCTGCCTCTGGCTGCTCTCATTTCGTGTGGGGTCTGGAGAAAAGCAGGGCTGGGCAGGCAGCCAGCAGCTGCCACCTCCCTGCAAGGTGAGACACGTTTCAAGAGCGAGGAGGTCAGATCAGTCCTTCCCAAGGACGTTTTCAGAGGCAGCTACGCAAGGTCTGAGCTGCTACATCCACTCCCGTTCGCCTCCTCATTTTTCTCTTCCACTCATTCAATTCCTTCTTCCTCTCTCCTGTCCTTTGTCTCCTGACACAATTATCCAACCCCACTGCGCGAGCGTAGAGACCGTCCTCAGTTTAGAGCAGAGCAGAACTCATTACGAGCAGCATCTCTCCAATCTCCACTCTATCAGCAGACCCCATCCGGGCAAATTAAGGAAAGGAAGGAAAGAAAGGCTGAAGAAGTGGGGGAGGACATCAGCACCAGCCTGTGAAAGGGCCCTCTTCACACTTCAAAGCGTGGCTCTTAGAAGAGAAGGACAACGGTAAGTGCAGAGCCCAGAGAAAAGCCTGACCTCACTGCAGACACATTTTGCCCTCTCTTGCCTCGGGGTGGGGGGGCCAGCAGAGCCAGTCTCATTGTGAGAATGTTGAATGTACCCTTTGCTTTGGGTACCAGCAGCTCAGGGAGTAAAGTCTCCCAGACAGCATCTCACCGTCACTGGTCTCAAGCTAAACTGGGATTTAACAGCCCCAGGGACTCACACAGAGGAGGGAGAGATCGTTTCTGCTTAGTCACATTTCTTCAGGATGCACTCTCTAAAGATTGCATTTTCCATCCTCTCCATGGCTGCTAAGCTTCATAAACAGTTTATCTTGAAATTAGATGCCAGAGGCAAAGTTACATGAATGCAAAGTGTCTCCCCGTGTAAGCAGACTAAAATGTGCTGGGGCAGACAGATGTACTGGCTAGCACAAGAGAGAAAGGAAACACTGCAGACCTACAGCCCTCCACAGCACCGCTGTTGCTGGTCTCTCCAATGTGCTGGGTGGCACTGCAGTGCCCCACAAGCAGCTCCTCTGCACCCAGCATGAGCAGAAAAAAGCTGCAGAGAAGAGCCCAGGGAGACCTCCATCCTCCCCATCCCTCCCACCCCAGGGCATAGATTTGCACTGGGGTTCAACCCTGCATCACAGCACGACCCAAGCAATGTCCCCACCCTCCCCCCAGCCCATCCCCCCACCACGGCACAGCCCCGCTGCTCAAAGCTGGGCTCGGCTAGGAAGAAAAAGAAGCAGAGAGCAAAGCATGCCAGGATGACTCACAGAGGGCCGTACCAAACTGAGAAAGTCTGCTCGTATCCACCGTCGTAGCCGGGCTCCCAGGAGACATTGGCAGAGGTCATGGCAACCACAACATGCACGCTGGTAGGGGCATGAGGGCTTGTGCCTGCAGGGAGAGAGATGGGCTGCAGCAGGAGCAAAGGCACGGCTGCGATTCCCAGCATTAACAGAGCCCACAGCTCCTGGTGTGGATTTGCTTCCAGCCATGACACAAAGGGACTCCACCTGCACAAAGCAAAGGCTTTCCTATCCAGAATGTCTGCTAGAAATACCAGCAGCACATGGCCAAAATAAAAATGCAGAAAACACAGCACCACTGGCAGCTGGAATTAAAGGGAGACATCACTTTCCATGGGAAGCATCCCGTCCCACACCCAGCACGCTGCTGGGTGCACCCCAGGAACGTGTCCCTGTGCCACCAGCCATCCCCGAGGCCCCATCCCCTGCCCATACCTACAACTGTAAGGTGAGTGCTGGCAGTAATGCTTGCGACGACGTTGGTGGCGATGCACTCCCACTCGCCATGGTCGTCCTTGCCAAGGGAGCGGATCTGCAGGGTGCCGCCGGGCAGCGTGTTGTGCTTGCTCCTGCTGGGCTTCCCTACCTTGGGCAAGGAGCAAGGGGAGCATGGCAAAGAGAGAAAACCACGATTCAGAAGCACGTCAAGCCAGGCAAGGCAGCAACGCGATGACTGAGCTATCTGCAAGGCCTATGGGGCACCACCAGGCACTAGCAAGGGCTCCCATCTCTCTGCTTGCTGCAGTCTCCCTGCTTTCAATACGACCTGGCGCAGTAACTCAGGAGACACACAAAACAGAGGCTGATATTCCCAACTCATACATAAGTCTAAAACCCTAAAAACGAGTCTTACAGACATCGAACCCTTTACAAGAACTCAACGTGGCTCCTCCAGCATCCAAAGCTGAAAATGTCACTGCTGTGGAGGACGAGGCACTGAGTGTCCCCACAAACACTCTCTGAGGTGGGTGTCTGCCCCAGGAGATTCCCAACAGCCCCTCCTGCTCCACTCAGTCCCAGCCAGTGGCGGAGATTTCAGCAGGAGGCAGCCTGGGGACACGGGAGGATGGCGTGCGTGGAGGTGCCTGGCAGCTCTCAAGCCAAGCGGAAGGATGCCTCTTCTAACAACTTGTGTTTATGCCCATTATCCAAAGCTGCACAAATCCCGTGTTGCTCTGAGCTCTCTTCTGCTATTCTTCATGCATGGATCCCACTGATGGGCTCCAGGGACCTGCAGCAGGAGCACGGCGGGTTACCAGTGCCCAGCCCAGGTCTTTTGTAGTCCTCCAGGAGGAGGAGGTCAGCCCTCAAGGGCTGATGGGGAGCAAGAGAGCTTACTTCTTTCACTGAGAACCTCCGCTCAGCCCAATTCAGTCCTAGATGATGTCAGGGGAGGAAAAGCCCGAAGTTGCTTTGTGAGGAAAAGGGTCAGAAAGCACAAAAGTATTTTGAAATAAACCTAAATAAGAAGGGGATGGGGAAGGAAGATAAAATAAGATGGATAAGATGACTAAAGAGCCAACAAGTTTTAGGTAGGCCACTCAAAAACAGTACAAGTTACAGTCCTCCTAGTGCTGGTATAACTTGGTGAACAGATCCCAGCATCTCACTCTGCGACGAGGGCAGACAGTACTCATAGGGCAATGAAGGGATCCCTCTAAGAAGGGCTGGCAGGGGACAGGAGGCTCCAGGAGATGATACTGACAGCTCGACAGTGGCTTTCCTATAAGAGCAGCAAAGTTGGGAAGCAAAGGGGAAGGGAGACAGGGAAAGCCCTGGTGACATCACACCAGACCTGGCCCTGCAAAAGGGAACATCCTCAGATTGCCACGTCCAGTCCAGCAGGATGAAAACAGCTACTTTCCACAGTCTTCCAACTCCCAGGGCAGCAAAGCAGCCACTGGTGGGTCCAGGCCCTTGCTAAAACTCAGCCAAGCCCAGGGCAGAGCCCCCAGACCCGCTGTGGTGGCACATCCCCTCCTGCTACAGGAGGTCTGTGCTGCAGATCAGTGTCACCGGTGCCAGCCTCACGTAGGGCTGGGAGGGTCCTGGGAGCAGCATCAGCAAGGAAGAGGGAGCCAGGGTGGGAGCAGTGCTCAGCTTTGCAGATGCTGCTGAGAAGGTTTCCCAGTATTAAGTACTCGATGGCCACAAGCTGGGCTTCCCCCACCCACCTGCGGGACAGGACGGCAGTGGCTCAGCCCAAAGCGAAGCAGCTGTACCTGCAGTTTGTTCTTACCGGGACAGAGTGTGGCTTCTCTGTCTGCAATATTCACCAAAAGCCAAAGGCACTGCAGATTTGTCTGGCAGGCCGGGTACCTTTCTCCAGGCGATGATAGGAAAGGGGTCTCCCGCAGCAGCACAAGGAATCAACAGCTCCCTCCCTGCCTCCTGTCTGTACTCCCAGCCTGGTAGCACCGTGAAATAGGGGGGGTCCTGCAGCCAAGGGAAAAGGCAAGGAGCTTGAGCCCACGTAAAGAACTGCCACACGTCAGCAGCCCTGTGCCACCAAACCCTCCCAAAATGAGAACCATCAGCAGTTTGGGCGAGGTGAAGGCAGCAGAAAGCGTGTGCTGAGGAGGCTTTTATGGTACACTAAATTACACACATACACACACACACAAGTTTTCTCTGAAAAGACACAGTGCTATGATGCCTTGTTTAAATTTTAAGGAGGCAAACAGGAAAAAAACACCCACGTCACATCAGGTATCAGCCTGATTTCATCAGCTCCACACCCATCTCGGTGGATGTGCGTACACATGAGGTTTGCTAAGCTGTTCTGCATGAGCCTCAGCAATAACTCAACTCACCACCACCGTTTGCAGGCATGTGTCTTTTTGTTCAGAGAACAAAGAGCAGCAGCTCCTATCCCAGCAGCACTGGTGACTACAGCAGAGCCCAGCTTGCATTGGGCTGAGCACACAGCAGAAGCACGTGGAGCTTCTCTGCAGCTTAAATCAGCTTTTCATTAAAATTCTCTGCAAATCTAAAGCTGGGTCAGCAACTCTGAACCTTTCGTTGGCAAAAATGGCCCCTCTCAGGGCCATGAATGAAGTGCTCAAATTATCCCGGTCCAGCACTGTTAAAACTCAGTGCTAGGCACCAATACATATTTGGGCCTGGGCTTCCCCACTAATCTACACCCATTAACAAATCACTGCGGTCAGATTTCAGCATTTCTTTGCACCAAACTCTTGCAATTTCTGCAGCAAGACCTGCAGAGCAGCTGAGCATTGCCCAAGTTTGCTGCATGGCTGCAAACTTAAAGAATGCTTGATGGATGAGTTTTGGTAATTCCTATTTGGCATTTGAAGGTGCTATGCACGTGTTATGCAGCACAGGTAGGTAGGCATCCCCAGCTCACCTTGCCAGCTCCAGCACAGCCTAAAATAGCAGTGGCAATGCAGCAGCACAGGCTTTGTGCATGCCAACAACACTGACAGCAGCAGGCTTTGTCCAATCCTGTGCCAAAATTGTGCTGCAGCTGCACAGTGGTATTTCCAGCTGCAGTAGGCAGGGAGTGCTCAGAATGGGTTTTGCTGTCACCCTCATTGCATGGATGCTCACAAGGTTTGCCCTCACCTTTCTTCAGTAAGGAACAAAGCTCACAGCAAAAGTCAATAGGTTTGAGCAAGCTGAGTCACACAGGTGGAAAAGCAGACACATCAGGGGGCAGCCAGCAGTGCCCAGCATCCCACATCCAGCCAAGCTGCTGGCTGCAGAGCCAGGGCTGCACTATGCACATTACCTTCAGTACCAGTCGGGCAGGGGGAGACTGGCCCATCGTACCCAGGGCGTTATAAGGCACACAGGTGTAAGTGCCGAGAGCATCTTCGGTTGCCTCCTCAATTCGGATCGACCCATCTTCCAGCAGGTTCCAGCCAGAGTACTGTGGTGGTGAGAAAGAGGGATTTGATGCATCCTACACGCACCACTGCTTATTTTTCCCTTCAGCCAACCCCAACACCTAAGCTCCAGGTCTCCCGGAGATTCCCAAATCACTTTCAAGAGTCCAGTTCCATTCCCAGAGTCCAACCCATCTCCAAGCCACCTCCTCAACTGCGGAGAGAGGAAAAGCAGGCAAGATCAGCCTGTCTGCACACAGTCCTCTCACTGTGAGAAAATCCCCATCTCAGCCCTGCTCTGGCCCTCTTTTCTAGAAATCACTGGGTCTTAGAATCACTCAGGTTGGAAAAGACCTCTCAGCTCCCCAAGCCTTCTCATCCCACCGTGCCCACTGACCACATCCCTCAGTGCCCCACAGCTCTGGAACATCTCCAAGGACACTGAGGCCACCCTCCCTAGGCAGCTGTGCAGTGCAGCATCACTCCTTTTGATGAGAAATGCTTCCTAATATCCAAACCAGACCCTTCACAGCTTCACTGCCCTTCTCTGTACACACACATCCCAGGGTGTGATTCACCCCTTGCAGCCGTGGATGCCTCAGCTCAATCAGAGAAAAGCTGTCTCCTGGAAGCGCTTCTCTCTCTGAGGACTGCGAGGGCAGCCTGGGTGAGCAGTCCTCAACACAGCCATCAGCCCTGGAGACACCTAAAATTAGGTGAGACAAATCCTACCCACAGAGTCTGAATTCCTGCCAGCATCTTGCTGCTCCCTGTCCTTCCCTGGGAAGGATTTCCCAGTTCTGAGCACACAGATGACACATATTTATCTCGTTGATGTTCTCCCCCTCGTAGGCAATCAGGCTTCTTCAAGTAACCCAAAGGGCTCACGGACAGTCTGTTGTACCCCAGATGAAACATAGATAGGCTCAGTGATCTTTGTAGGTCCCTTCCAACTATTGTCAAACACGTGCCTAAAGGCACTGAGGTTGTTTTTTCCTTTGAGCGCTCTCCTGTTGGGCATTTATTAAACAGAAAGCCTCCTGTGTCACAGGCTGGAGTAACTCCAGGACCCAGCTCCCACCTTTTGTTAACTGGGGAGACCAGGAGTCTCCACTCAGGCTCCTCTGTGTCCCCACTAGAGGGAAATGCAGCTAAGCAATAGGGACACCAAAGACTGGTGGCACCAAGGAGCCCACATCAACAGCAGGTTTAAACCAAATAAAAACGTGCAATCGTTAATATTTAAACAGAAAAAAAATTAAAATACGGAGTGTTTTCCTTAAATATTTAATGGCTCAGAACATCAAACAATGATTAAAGGATGATGGAGACTTGTTAAAAGGATCTTTTAACCATTAGCTGCCCTTGGAAGAACACAGAGCCATCAAAAGGTCATTTGAGAGGGCTGGGAGACAGACAGCATGTCTGCAGGCACCTGAATTAACTCAGAGCAAAGCTGCTGATAAGGTAAAGCAGCACTATCCATCCTGGCCAAGGCAAGGACACGCCGTGCAGGGACAGCAGCCACTCTGTTCCCTGCCACCCTTCCCAGGCTGCTCACCTTCTCGATGCGCAGAGGTCGGCCATCCTTGTTCCACTTGACCAGCGTGACCGGGGGCTCTGCCTCCACGGGGCAGCGGATGTAACCGTGGATCCCGATGGGAATGTAGATGATGGGGGGCATGTTCACCACACGGGCAGGATCTGGGATAGCAGCAGCAGTGTGTTAGTGCTGGGAAGGAGCCCATCAGCCCAGCCAGCACCCAGCTTGAGGATCACATTGCTTTTGTGATGAGTACAAAACCCAAATGCTCACCCCAGCTCCCACAAGCTGTTATCTCCAGGCTTGCTACACACTCAAATACATTCTAAAACCCAGCATTTCTGCGAGGCTTTGCTTGCACCCAGAGCACTCCTACCTGGAACTCATTAAAAGCTGCATCTAAAACAAACTGCTGAATGCATCTGCTTGGCACATCCAGACCGACTTGCTCCATCAGCACAGCCTCAGCCTGCAGGACACATGCAAGGTGACACATGCATCAAGCAAGGCACCCACCCTCCCTACATCTCACTTTGCATGCCAAGAGGAAAAGGCTGCGGGCAAGTCTGCAGGCATCTGCCAAGGGGACAACACCATTCTTGCTGTTTATATAGGAAACAACTCCAGTACAGCAACTCCAGAACCTTTAACCACACCAAGTGCAGCACCCTGGAGCACATCAGAGACCTGCTGTCCAGAGCTGTTTACCTCCTGTTTGTTTGCACTCACAGCCTGTGCCTAATTGCTGCTGGCTTGCGTGGAAAAATCAGCCACCTCCACCCTTCCAAATGGGATGCAAACGCTTAAAATATGCCTCCAACCTCCCCACGTTTCACCGCCCACATGGGAAGGCGTCTCGCAATCCTCGAGTCTAGAACGTGTCATTAACAGCACTTCTAAGAGCTTTTTAATTAAGTGCGAGTGGGTTGGAGAGAACCTAGACTTTCTTTAATAAGAAGCTTTTTTAAAAAAAAAGTTACTTTAATAGGAAGAGCGAGTATTTCTACAATCTTGTCTAGACACCAGCAGCACGAGGTTATGGGAAAATCCTAACAGGGCTTACGCTGCATGAAGGGATGAAATCGTTTTTGGGGTGCAGGACGTGCAGAGCCAAAGCCTGCATGAGAATTCAGATCCTTCTTATGGCTGCTCTCCTAGGGCAAAAGCAACCAAGCTCAGGTGCAAGCCCCCCCAGCAGCACAGAGCTGTGCACATCAGAGCTCCCCAAAACCAGGCAGCCCTGCACTGCCACAATAACCCAGCTTACAAAGCAGTGCATATGGGACCAGCTTTATCCCCCCCGCGTTTAACTTGACCTCTTCGGAAATGCAATCAAGGGGTTGGAGACAGTAATGGGATCGAGAGGCTCTGCCAGGCACTGGCTGTGCTCCAGTCTGGGTCAGCACAAACCCCGTGCCAGCTCTGTGTGCACCCTGCTCCTTTGGGCACGCCATACGGCAGCACACATCGGGCTCTCCCATTGCACGGCATTTACCAGCAGTGGGGCTGCAGACACAAGCTGTAAGGCCATAGGGAACTGTGCTTCAAGCCCAGCTTGCTCGAGCCTATCTTTCATTATAAAATAAAATCGCTACAGTCTTTTACAGCAGAGCAATACTGCAATTGCAAAGCATAGCAATTTGGACCATTACTGTCGAATGCCATAGGACGCTCGTGGCACACTATCCATTAAAGCAGGGGGAGCCTGAAAGAACAGGCGTGGGCAGCAATGCTCCTTTCAGAGCTGTTCTGTGTTTGTTTAGATCAGTTACTGCCTGAAACTACTCCATGCACAGCTACAAATTCACAGAAATCCACGCAACCTATGATAAATACCTAGAAAATACAAGCGGGTATTTGGTGTTAAAAGCCCTGATTTGGTGTTTCCATGCCCAAGCAATGAGAACAGCAATCGGGAGCACCGACAGGAGCAGCAGCAAGAGGAGATACACCACTTTCCAGGAAGGCAATCACTGATCCCACTTAGGGGTGGTACCCAAGACACCCCGCCAGCACACAGAGACGCTCTCAGCCTTGTGCAGCAGCATAAGACCAGCCCTAATGATGCAAGATTTGGAGCATCAGCACCCTGGGGACAACCCCCCCATGCACAGCAGGAAGCAGGCATCTCACAGCATCCATCACATCAGGGTTCACTGCACTCACACTGCACCGTCAGGTAGGCGGAGGCGGACGGCGAGCGGCCCAGGCTGTTGCTGGGGATACAGGTGTATTTTCCAGCATCTTCTGGCTTCACCCGGAAAATAATCAGCGTGCCATCAATCAGGATCCGCACTCTCAGCTTCAGGTCACTGCAAGAGAAGAGAGGGGAGAAAAGCTGCAGGAGGAACACAGATGGAACCAGCGACGCCAGGAGTGAGGGAGCAAGGAGAGCACCAGTGTGGGATGCATTGCCAACTCACTTCTTGAAGTAGACATTCTCCTCTTCCCAGTACCACAGGTAGGTGAGGTTCCCGGGGTACGCCTCGGCCTGGCAGGTGAACAGTGCATCCTGAGAGATGTTCACTGTGATGTTCTCCGGAGGGGAAACGATGAAGGGAGGTCCTGGGGGAGGAGAGCATCACCCCTATGGGACCAGGCTGGAGCTGGTCTCCATCACCCCCATAGGGACCAAGCTGGGGCCGGTCTCCCTGCAAACACACCCTCCTGTCCACGCCAGGACCCCCCAAGCTCCTCTCTCTGCCAATAGCTGTTGACCTAATTAAAGACTTAACTAATAAAGAGGAGCAGGAGGCAGGCCATGTATCACCGCTATCTGACAAGGCGCTTTGTGACATTCTCTATCTTTCCCTGCTTTCCAAACAAAACCGAGCTGCAATCAGGGCCCGGCTGCTAATCGGCACAGCTGCTTCATTGAGATGACAGGGTGGCCACTGGAGTGCCCCAATTAAATGGATTTCTGTCCTACAAACGGGATGCAGAGCCATGCTGACAATTCACATCAGCCCCTGTGTTAAGGATCCCAAGTCAAACCCAAAAATCTCCACCTGCAATGCACAGGGGATGAGGTACATCCTGGTGCTGCTCAGGATCCCAGCCCAACCCTAACCCTGCTCTCCGTGCCACCAATGAGCTGGCAGCCCCGATGTCATTTATATGCCCGGGGTTTGGGCTTCATTTCCTCCTTTGTTTATTTATTGATGGTGTTTTTAATGGAAGGCTGTGGGTAGGGGGTGGCAGTGTGCTGTGGCCAAGCTGTGCCACCGACCAACCCTGGTCCTTGCCATATCATACCTTGCCATGGGGACAAGGCTGGGATCTTCCCAGGGACAACTGAGCCCATGTAACAAATGGGGACACACAGGGATGTCCCAGCTCCCAAAGCCTCCTGGGGACCCCGAGGACACTCACCTTGGACCAGCAGACGTGTGGTGTGCACAGCCTCCCCCTGGATGCTGTATGCCCTGCAGGTGTAGGCACCTCTGTCCTCCCGACTGACAGAAAGCACCGTCAGGCTGCCATCACTGACCTGTGGGCAACCAGAGGGGATCACAGAGGGTGTGGAGACCACACAGAGCCCACCAGCAGGATGCTCGCTCCCTCCCTGCACCCCCAAAGCCAACAAGAGGGCAACGGATGGGATTTGAGGCAGCCAGTAGAGCCGGCTGAGAAATGGGTTTCCCCGCTCTGCAAGATATTAATAAACCAACACACACATCTCTGCTCGACGCCAAGGGGGAAAAAATAATAATAAAAGAAAAAAAATAAGCCTTGCAATGTATTCATCTCTCACAATGTATTCATCTCTTGCAGGAGTGATTGACACACAGCAGACTCTAAACTGCTCCGCTCCTGCCAAGCGTTTCCCAACAACAGTGCTGCACTCTGCACGGAGCTCAGTGGGCATCCCAATCCCATGGGCACTGCTCAGTGCCCCTGCAGGCTATGGGACCACAAAAAGCTTCCCACTCCCCCCCACACCCTTATCAGTGGTCACAGTGCAACCATGACCCCCAACCTCCTGCCCCTGGCACCGCCTGGCAGCCCTGACCTGGCTGAGGATGTGCAGAGGATGGATAGAGGATGGATGGGGACTTTCACCCCCATAGGCTGCAGCATCCCCCCGCCAGCGAGCGCCGCGCTCCCAGGCAGCCTCCCTCCCCACCGCTCATTCTGCCTCATCCTTCTATTTCAATTAGTAACAAATGATTCCTAATTACTCTCATTAGTGCCTGCGCTGATTCCAATGCCTGATTTACCAATTACAGCTCGGATGGAATCTCTGCCCGGGAGAGGAGTGGGAGCCTATGGGATGGGAAACAGGGCTGGGGGAGCCCCCCCCTACACAAATCATTTGATTTCACCCCATTGCAGCCACCACATCCCCAGGTCCCAGCCCTCACCCTCTCCTGGGGAAAGGGAGCAGCACAGCCCTCAGCAGCCCAGGCAGCACAACCCCCTCCCCCCATTCCCACTGCTGGGAAGCAGGGAAATGTGCTGAGACAGCAAGACTGGCTCCAGCCACCGCCTGCACTATCATCCATCCCATCTCTGCTGCAGGCAACACGTGGTGGGGATCCTCGTGGCACCCACCTGGTACTTGGGGCCAGCGGCCAGCAGCTCGCCCTCTCGCAGCCAGGTGACGATGGGCTTGGGGTTGCCGAATGCCATGCAGGTCAGGGTGATGCTGCTGCCCTCCTTTGCCTCCACGTACTGCGGTGGTGTCTCCGTGAAGGTGGGGGGTGCTGGGGAGGGAGCAGAGTGCTGTCACCCTCCCCATCCCACGCATGAGCATTGTCATGCAGAGGCACAGGGACAGAGGTGGGGACACCCTGTGAAGCCTTTCTCCCCAGGAAGGGGCAGGCAGCACCCAAAGGCTAACAGGGCTGGAGCTGCAAGGACAGCAATGTCACAGCACTATATGGAAGACCAGAATCCCTCTGGGTACAACCCATGGCACTCTCTCCCTCCCCAGCATAGCACAGCTTTCCCCCTCGCTTCCCATCACACATTAACTCGCTATTGTCAAAACATAAGAAAACACTGCAGTGCAGATCGAAAGACTCCTTTCTGATTAAAGAGGTTGGCAGGATTACAGCCCGCCCCTAATTACCAGCAGTTGTTAAAGCCCACTTTCGAGGAAGACAGGTTGGCAATTTAATCTGCTTGGGGGGAAAAAAAAAAAGAAAAGAAAAAAAAAAAAAAAGGAATTATATTTTGTTTCTCCCAAAATGATTTTTATCTTCCCCAATGAAAATTAAGCATTCTAACACGTAGGGGGAAAGCCACGGCCCTCCCCCTGAAAGCAGCTCCTCGACCCTGCAGAATTACAGTTATTATTTTGTTATTAAGGCCCTGTGCTGCAGAAAACACAAAGAGCAGCACAAGGATGGGGAAAGCACATGGGGTCACCTCTCCATGCTCAGCCCCACGGCTTGGTGGCAGCGCCCAGCAGCTCCCATTCACCCCAGTGCCCTTTGTGCTGGGAAATGGGCTCACAGCAGCAGGTGGTGACCAGCCAGTTCAGCTGGGAGTTGGAGTCACAGCCCAATGGCATTTCCCAAAGGTTCTGTCTGCACACTGTATGGTGCAGACAGAGCACACACCATCCTCCTCCTGCATCCCCGCACAGCCAGAGCTCCACCAGCCATTGCACACGCCTTCCTCCCATCTCACCCTGCGCTCCTCCTCCTCCTCCTCCCTCCCTCCTTCCTTCCCAGCCTCTCCGAGCTCATTAGAGGACAGCAGCTCATCCCACATCGCATGGATGGAAGGAGGCAGCACGCAGGGACACAGCCACCGCGCTCCATGCCCTGCTCCTGCTCGCTAATTGGGCTCAATTAGGCAGCTCTGCACCGTGCCACGGCCCTCCTGGAGGTGGCATAAGTGGCTCAAGGTCAGGCAGGAGCCTCAGCCCTTCCGCAGCACAGCGTCCTGCCTTCCAGGGCTAAAAATAAAGACGGCTCCTGACGTGGAAAAACGACAAATTGCTAATTAGTTGAACGCTCAGCACTAATAAAATGGAAAAGGGGGGAGGGGGGGGGGGAAGTTATTGGAGTCAGTCTGAATTTTAAGAAAACAAAGATTTGGTTTTCTGATTTGTTTGTGAAGAGGAGATGCGGGCCCTGCCCTGTCTTCTTGATGTCTCGCCTTTCAACAAGCTTTGTGTAATTAAATGGTGTGATTGCTAATAAAAGTTTGTCCCTGTTGCGAGTGATGTTCCTGCTTGAAGTCAGTCTGGATGGTTTTTTTTTAGTTGGTTTAAAGATGCAGATAGGATCTAAGTCCAGCATCAAAGGGAACCTGGCCCAGCCCCACAGCAACTCTGCATCTGGCATGGCCACACCCGAGCCCTCTGCCCTCCCTGGTCAAAGCATCATCCTGCAGAACAGCCTCAATGCGTGGCTTTGATGGGGATTTGGCCCCTGCTCCTGGCATTGCTGCCCAGGCCATCTGCAGCTCCCCGGGGCTGGGCACCTGCCCCATTGCCCTCTGCCAAGTGCCAGCCTGCACACTCAGGCTTTGCCAAACATGGAGGGTGGCTGTCCATCACTATCACCTATCAGAACTACAAAGCCATGCACAGAATCACACCCTGCAGCCCAGCCTGAAACACTGACCTCAGTGCTGCAGGGATGCACACGGAGGGAGGTGACAGACAGACAGGAACTGGTTTTGACCCCACTTTTGATCTCAGTACAACAGTGACCCTGTCCTCCTGGTGCACGCAACACCCAAAGCACACACACCTCTGTCCCATCACCATCTCTGTCCACTCATGCACACCATGCTCCCAGCACAGCTGTGCTCCTCAATCATGCAATCTCCTGGCACATCCTATGCCACGGTTCCATGCTGAGACAGAGGAGCAGCACTGGGCTGGATGTGGCACCACACCCCAACATTGCACTGCTGACTGGGACTCACCATTGACTGTCAGATGCACCCAGCTGCCGTTGTGGAAGGTGTCGTACTGCTGGTCCAGCATCAGCACTTTGCACTCATACCAGCCCTGGTCCTCGGAGCGCACCTGCTCAATGCGCAGGGATGCCTTGTCGTGCAGGCTGGCCCTGCCTGTGGGGAGAGCACAGCCCGTCAGCTTTATGACCCTAGACCCTCCCTCCTCGCTCTAATTGCCCCCAGCATGCTGAACCCCACCAGTGCATCCTCACAGGAGATGCCTCAGCCTCCTGCATACCCAAAGTCCCCAAGGTGACGGTGCATCGCCATGGGTCCACCCCCACTGTGCCACCAGCCCAGGGAGCATCTCAGCTTTCAGAAGCACCTCCAGCCACATGGGGAAGGTGATACAACGGTGTGCAGCCACGTGGCTCTGCTGGAAATGCCACATATGCCTGGCCACCAGTGGAGGGAGATGTCCCCAGAGGGAACCGAACCGCTGCCTCGCTCCCCTGAGCTTCCCCAGGATCACAGCTGCTCTGGGGCGCAGCAGCAGCCGCTGCCACCACGCATCACCCTGAGTTTCTCTGCCTCGGTTGCTCCCGTCCCACGCAGCCCAGCTGGCTTCCTAGTGCTGCTGCTTAATTAAAACCAACTGGGTGGAAAGAAAGCAATGAGAGAGAGAGCGCACGCGGCTGCCGATGGAGGAGCAGATTGAGCGGAGCCGCACGCACCCCGGAGGAAACGGCGACCTCCTGTCCTCACCTGCATACCCCGGGTCGACATGGGGAGGGTAAAACCCAAACTTGATGAAGATGGGGATGGGGACACCGAACTTGAACCACTCCACCACATAGGGAGGCGGCTGTCCCGTCAGCGGGTGGATGACGTCGCATCCCAGGATCACGCTCTCGCCAGCGCGAGCGGTCACAAACTCGGGTTCCTCCCTCGAGCCGAGGGCACCTGCAAGAGGATGAAGGCAGAATTGGAGGCTTTGGGATGGGGAAACAGGAAGCTCACCCTGCTGCACACCGCTATGCTGGCAGGAAGGCTGGATGGAGATACCAACCCCAAGGGTCCCACCACACCAAAATCAGAAGCCAAGTGACCACTGAGCACCCACAGCCCAGGGATCTGAGCGGCCAAGTCTCCATCCTCAGGTGTCATCAAGAGCTCCAGGCTTGAAACCCAGCTGCAACCTGTGGGTCAGGCCTGGCACCCTGCTCCTCTCCCTGTCCGCAGCAATTAAAGCCTCTTTGCTCCCAATGAAGGCGCTGCTCCACCCTGGCGACAGCCTGTTATCATCTTGTGCTTTTCATCAGCACAAAGCTCAGCATCCTCAGCACGGCTTTCACAAAGGGAGATGGGCACCCAGGGCAGGGAGGCGCCCGCTCCCAAGTTACTGCTCACCTTTCTCACACTGTAAGCCCTGCAGAACAGCAGCTCAATGCCTTTGTGGTGAGAAAGCACCAGCACAACCAGCATGTGGGAATGGAACAGCTCCAGATGGGCTTCCAGAGCTCTCCACAATCCCTAAAAAATCAGTACGGAAGGGATGGGGGGAGGCCTGATGCAGCGTGGGGCTATGCAGCAGCTCCACACACCACCCTTCCTGCAGCACTGCAGGCTGGGGATTCCCAAAACCGCAGATGTGGGGTTTAACCCTACCTATGAGCACATCTCCGGCACATCACGGCAGGGACCCCTGGATCCTACAGGCAGCCACCCATCCATGGCTGCTGCCTGCTCCCGGGTAAGCCTGGGGAAGGATGCTCGGGGAGGGATGCTCAGGGAGGGATGCTCAGGGAGGCACGTTCCCACTCCTCCGCGCTGCTCTTCGGGGCCGCCGGTGATTGGCGGCGAATGACATCACCGCTTCCCCGCCGCGGGAGCCGAGCATCACCGGCTATTTTTGGATCTGGCACAAGTGTGCACCGGTGAGAGGCCCGCGCCGTGCATCCATCCATCCATCCCTCCCTCCACCCGGCATCCCGGGGCCCTGCCAGCCCAAACCTGCTCTGTGCCACGGAGCAAGGCAGCCCCCACCAAGCCAGACATCACTGCTTCCTTCAGCACCGGATTACGGCTGGGAATGGGAAGGGCTGTGTGCAGAGAGGAGGGTGAAAGCATCACAATGCAAGGAGAGCGCATGCAGGAAAGCTTTACTGCATTGCACTGCTATCGAGGTTTCTGCATGGCCCCATCGGGGTAGGGAAGAGTGGGGCCACTGCGATTGCTTTGCACCACCCCGGTGGCACACTCACACCTCCCGGGCCCTGTTAGCACTGCATTGCTGATGAGCCCAGGCGTTTGCACCCTGTCAGCAGCGATGGTGGCAGCTCTGCCCCCATGGTGAGGAGCTGCAAGGAGCCATCTCAGCCCCAAAAGCATGCCCACGACCTCACCAGCACCCCCTGCTCCCCATGCCAAGCCCTGGGTTTGCTCCCATGCACACAGCTGTGGCAGAGGGATGGGTTTCAGGGCAGCACTGGGACGTGGCCAAGCTCCCAGCAGGAAGGGACACAGCACTGGGAGCTGTGGGATTTCCCCCCGGCTGCCCGCAGCCCCCCTGCACAGAGCAGGGACAGCAGCTGTCACGTGCAGCTCAAGAGCATCCAAGGACAACGCTGGCCCAGCCTCCCCAGCACAGGCTGCTGTCTCGCCCCAGCGGGTCCCCAGCACCCCGCCAGGCACTGCATCGCCCGCGACCTTCCAAGGGACACCCCTCCTTCTTCCCAGAATGAACATAGGACAGAGACTCCCTCACCAAACCTCTCTGCTCCCAGCTCCATCCCCCCTGCACTCCTCCTGCCCCAGGGGTTGGCATGCTGGTTTTCAGCTCCCAGAAGCCTGACAGAACATGGATGGTGCTGTAAGGCAGAGCACTGCCACGCACCCCCATGCCATGGGTTCTGGGGGACCTCCTGATGCCACAATAGAAGTCACTTGCTCCTGGGCACTCATCTGTCCCCAGGGGTGACCCCAGCGACTCCTAATTCCTGGACAGACCCAGCACTGACCCTCCACCCGCAGCCTCTGTGCCAGAATGCACACAGAGGAAAATAGGTCAGTGCTGGCAGTGCTGCGCCGGGGTCTCCTCTTCTGGCATATGACCACGTGCAGCAAGGCTGCCAATGGGCCACGTGGGCAGAGAGCCCCCAACCAAGCAGCTTCCCCACCTCAGGGTGGAAGCTTGAGGATGGACACCCAGGAACACCCCCACAATCTTGTGCTCCCAGGTGCAGAGGGATCTCCACTCATCAGAAAGCACCAGGGCTGCCCCACCTCAGCCTGCAAACCCAGCTCTGATGCCGCTCCTGATCCTACTACATGCACGTTTCCCTTCCAGTCCCAGCTCCTGAAAGCATATCAATAATGGAGACTGCAGCTTTCCATTAAAAGAAGCGTTTCCCACCCTCACATTTGTGAAGAAATGCTTGAAAACAACCCGCAGACGCCAGAAGAAACAGAGCGCAAATAGAAAGGGTATTTTTAAACACACTTGATTTTCCCGGCCAAGTTCAGGGGGGATTCAAGACATCACCTGGGGCTTTGAGACCTGGGTCAAAGGAGAGAGCCACAGCAGGGATGCAAACCCCAAATGCCCCCACGGTGCAGCAGCTCACAGCGAGCTGGGGATGCTCTGTAAAGAAAAACACACAATCAACAGGCTTCATCATCAGAGCAGATCCAGGAAAAATAAAGGCACGCTGCGTGCCAGGAGGCGAGAATACAAAATGTGGAGGTGGAGTGGAACACATCCCAGAGGGAGTGGGAAGGCTGCCATCTCGTAGGGTGATGCCATCGTGGGGCTCCCACTGAGGCTGGGACTACCCTTGTTCCTTGCTGGGATCCAGGCTTCCAGGAGAGAAGCAAGGATACAGCGATGAGGCTTGGCTCTGAAGACTGGGACGTCCCATGGGATGTGCTCACAGGACCCTTTCTATAGGAAGGATGCTTGCCCAAAGGATGGAGACATCCTGCTGCATGATAGGCGAAAGAACCATCCTGCTGTCCCTGTCCCCAGGCAGAAGCCCTTCCCCCAGCTGAAAAGCAGCATCTGGTTTTCTTTCAGCACGATTCCCGTGTTTTAAACCCAATTTTCCAGATGGACGGACTGTGCCGCGTGGAGGTCAAGCGACGCACCTCAAGGTCACACACAGAGATGCAGTGGTGGCAGCTTGGGATGAGCAGGTTTGCAGCAAGGTGGCAAGCTCAAATCCCATCCACAGGGACAAAGGACATCCCATGTGGCATCAGAGCCATCCCCATGGGGGTACACATTAAGTGTGTGGGACTATGCTGTCCCCCCACTGGTGTCCCCAACACATGAAGGACATTGGGGTGTTGGGGGGGGGGGCACTATGGTACCCCCAGTGCCACCTCTGCCCACCTCCCCACATCAGAGCATCCCAACACCCGGAACCATCTCATAGCACTGAGCTGCAGCAGATGCTGGAGTAAAAACAGCCCCAGGGAGACCTGCTCTGCAGCTGGCTCCTGCACAGCACGCGGTCCTCTCCATCCCAGTCCTCCAGCTTAATATCAGCTACAGCACAAGCACTCTGTGTGCCGACAGCCGAGCCACCCGCCAGCAGATCCTGAATCATGCTGTTCCTGGCGCAGGCAGTCCTCCCACCAATGCCAGGAAGCAGGAGGAATGGAGCGATGTGTGCAAGGCCAGCCGGGCACCCAGAGCCCCAGGCTGGGGAGATGTCTGCCGTGAAGAAAGGAAGAGGGGATGCTTCCATCATCCCTGTAGGATGGGAGCGTGCCAAGTGCCAACGGCACGGCGTGGAACACAGGAGGCTCACGCTGACCTGTCCTGCAGCAGCTCTGCAGAGGGATGGAGGCTTGCAGGGTCCTCCCATCATAGGAGAAGCTGCATCGTCCAGTGGAACAGCAATGGAGCCAGAAAATCATCACCGCACAAATCCAACACCAAGCTGGGGAGCGCGGCGCACACATCCATCCCTGAGCATCTCATCCAACGGAGCACAATCCTCCAGGAAAGGATTGAACTGGGACCAACCCGCTGCCAAACGCAGGTGCCAAACCATCCCTGTGCTAGAGATGCAACACCCGAGCTCCAGCACCACCACGAAAAGCATCCCCAGCGCCAACATCCCGGTGGTTCGCCCAAAACCGAGCCTAAAATCCCTCCACACGCCGTGCTGTGCCATCTCTGCAACGCCACGCCAACGGGAGAGGGAGGAAAGCCCCAGCATCGTCACAGCCCCGAGGGAACGCCGGGAGGCCGGGCCCCCCGACACCCACTGCCGCCGCACCCCGGCACTGTCACGTCCCTGCTCTCCTCCCCCTCTCCATAAGAGGGGATAACGCAGCCTCACTGAGCGGATTACTGCCTGGAAAGCCCTGGGAGAGCCTCGCCAGGCCAGGGGGCTGCCCGCGGCCAGCAGGGCTGTGAGGGGCTGTGGGTCAGTCCTGCGAGAGGAAGAGGAGGAGGAAGAGGCGGTGGCAGCAGGAGGGAGGCCGGCAAGGCAGGCAGGGCTGAAATCTGGTGCAGGATGAGATCTCAGCCCATAAGCATCACCAGTCTGGTAGCACAGCACTGTGTGCAGCAGCTCAAGATGGACAGACCCTGCAGAAGAGCCCAGGGCCAGCAGGACACCGGCGAACCCATGTAGCACTGCCACCAACCACACGCTGGCGGCTCCCTCCCCGCAGCCACATCGCCAACAAACGCCGTCCCCATCCACCGCCGAGTGATGCAGGGTGACAGCCACCCACCCACGGGACTCCCTGCTCCTTGCCCATCGGCTGCTGCACCCCCAGCATCGCTTCGGGCAGGGAACACTGCAATCATCCCCCAATAAAGCCCCTCTCTCCTCATCGTCTCGTCCCCATCCCCACGCTGCTGCATCCCCGCGGGGGCCGCGCACCCCCCGCCCGCTGCGCCCACCCACACATTACTCACAGCGCGCTCATTCATCACGTCGGCGCCTCGCCGTACGCACAGCAGCCAACCCCTGCAGCCCACTCGCCCGTGCCAGCCCCGCCACCCCCCCCCCATTAGGGTAGCCTCATCCCATTAGGGACAGATCCCTCTTGACCCCCCCTCACTCTAGCTGCAGGGATGCCAGCACCAAGAGACAGCCCCATAGCGGTGCCACCGTAAGCTCGGGGAGACCCAACGTCCCCATAGTTGGGCTCTGGGACACCCAGGACCACCCCCCCATCCCCCAACCAGCCAGGAGCTGCTGCTGCATCAGCAGACAGCTCGCGGCTCACCTGCTCCCTGCAGGGCTGGCAGTTGAAGGCAGAGCAGGAAAAGCAGGGTGAGTCCCTGCTGCTGTCTCCTGCCTGACCTTGGACAACCCTGTGCCTCAGTTTACCCGCGCGCAGCAGCCACCAAAGGAGGGAGAAGGAACCACAGGGGTTGCGGGGAGCAAACCGCCCCCCAAAGCCTGCAGATGGGAGCACTGACTTCACAGCGCAGGGAAATCACCAAACCCCTCCGCATTTCTCCTCATCCACCCCCCTCCCTCTCCCCACCTTCCCCCGAGGCTACAACCCTGCAGGGAAGGGCACTCCGCATTCCCTGAGTTGCAAGATAAAAAAAAACGGGGTACAAAAAAAAAAAAAAAAAAAAAACCCTACGGGACACATCCCCAGCAAGGGCTCGTTCCTATTAACTTCTCCCGAAGAGAATTTCAAAGCTCGGAGCGGAGCCGCAGCCGCACACCCGCACCAATTTGCGGCACCGCAGCGCGGGGGGATCGCAGCGTCCCGACGTGCAGCCGCTGCTCTCCGGGAGGTCACCGCAAACGCGCCCTCCTCCCTACCGATGATTTTTATTTAAAAGAAAAAAATAAAATAACAAAGCAGCGAAGCCCGGCACGCTGCCCTCGCCCATGCACAGACACCGGAGGAGATGCAAAACCCAACCGGAGCCGCAGCAAAGCCGCGCGCACCGCGCCCCGGGGGCGCGCACCGTCCTCCCCGCGCCCCGAGGTGCGGAACCCCGCATCGACCCTCGGTGCAACCAACCGACCCACCCCCGGGGCAACCTCCCGGTGCAAACCCCGCTACACGCGCACGCACCCCCCCCCCCCCGGCCCCGCTCACCTTGCACGCTCAGCCCGCGGGCGCCGAGCACACTTGCTACCAAAGCGGCCACATACCAAATCATAGTACTACCGGCCCCCGGTGCGCAGCATCTTCCGCCCGCCGGGCGGCCCGGCCGGGGCGGGGCGGGGCTGGCCGGGCCGGGGCAGGGTTCCCCGGGCCGCCGCGGGGCTGGCCGGGCCGGAGGAGCGGCTCAGGGCCGACCGCCGGCCGCCGCCGTTGCGCCCATCTCGCCGCCGCCGCCGCCGTCGCGCTGCACCTGCCTCCGCCGCTCGGCGCGGCGCGCAGCCTAGCCTGCGCCCTTTAGCGGCTCGGTGCCGCCCCCGCCCTTCTCTCATTGGCCGCGCCCCGGCGGAGTGGGCGGTGATTGGCTGACGGTGCGGCCCGGGCCCGTTTCAAGGTGGGTTGGCGCGCACGGGGCCCCGCGCCGCAGTATCATGCGCACTGCCGGGTGCGCCGGCACGGCCCGGCCCGGGGTCACCTCCGCGCACGGTCACCCCCGCGGGGCCCGGGAGCCGCCCGTCCTGGGCTGTGCCGCCTCCCCGTTCCCGAGGTGCCGCCTGCCCCCCGTGCGGTGCCACCTTTCCGTCTCCAGGTGCACCATCTCCCCGTCCTCAGCCGGTGCCACCTGTCCCTGAGCAATGTCACCTCTCCGTCCCCAGATGTGCCAGCTGCTCTCGAGCAGTATCGCCACTCTGTTCCCAGATGTGTCACCTCCCCCGTCCCCCTGTGCCACCGGTCCGCGTGTGGTGTCGCCTCTCTGACCCCGAGCTCACCACCTGCCCTCTAGCAATGTCACTTCTCTGTCCCCAAATGTACCACCTGCCTGTGAGCAGTGCCACTTTCTTGTCCCCTGATGCAGCACCTGCCCTCAAGCAGCATCACATCTCTGTCCCCAGCTGTGCCACCTGTCCTCACACAGTGTCACCCTGTCCCCAGATGTGCCACCTTCCACCAGTGCCACCCTGACCACCACCAGCGGTACCATCTGTCCCTGACCCCCTGCGTGGGGGTTCAATTATGGCCCTGCTGCCATCTGTGCCCCCCCTGCACGGGATCAGCATCCCCATCAGTGGAGCCACCTGCCCCCTGTGCCATGCCCCTCTCACCTGTGTCACAAACTTGACACCACAGCGTGGTGCCACATGCATGCACCACTGGCACCAGCTGTGCCACCTGCTCACTGCCACATCCTCCTGCCATCCTGTGCTGCCCGCGTCACCTCTCAGCACCCTACAACAGCTCTGTGCCCACTCCATGGCACCCAGACACAACTCAGTGCCATTTCTCCACACCCTGCCTTTGCCCTCCTCCCTGCCCACCTCTCCTCCCTGCGCAGACCTCTGCTGATGCCAGATGGGCAAGCAGCCTGGCCGGCTCCCGAGGAGAGAAACGGGCCACTGCACTTCCCATGAGGTGACAGGCAGCCTGTGAGGGACAGGCTGGCACAGTCGTGATGCCCACGCCAACAGGAGCGGGTCTGGAGAGGCTGGAGCAGCTGCTGGTCCCCCACCCCTTCTGCTCAACCCACCCATCTGCAGTGCCACCATCTATTTTGGTCAACATTATGATCCAGGTCTTCTCGATGGCTTCAGCTGGGGCATCTCCATAAATTCAAAGAAAAATAAACATAATGAAGGGCATTGATTATACACACACAACAGCCCAAGGCAGGATGCACCCAGAGCCTGTGATCGATGGGGACAACCCAGCCCCACAGCCCCGCCATCCATCACAGAGCTGGGAATATAGCTTGGGTTGGAGCTTGGCTGCTGGTTCACACCCTTGTTTTTCCAGACTAATTTGCTAGTTTTATAAAATCCATTCCCCACTGTTTTCACACTTCTCTCCCTCTCTATTTATAGCCAGGTTTATTTACATGAGCAGGGCACTCTGTGTACTTTCCCATCAGTTGGCTGTGGCAGAGCTGACAGCAGGCGAGGAGCAGCCGGACCCTCGACCACAACACTTCAGCATCTGGGGATGGACCCATCCTCTTGTGCACAACTGGTGCCACCCCAATAGAGTCAGTGCCTTCCCATCTCAAAGAAAAGCTCTTCCATGCCACTAGCCTGGGGATGCCCACCATTCCCCAGCTCAAAAAGTCATGAAAATGGGTGGGGGGGGGGGGGGGGGAGAAATGTCATTGCAGAGCAGAACTGGGTATCACAGCCATCTGCCCCACGAGCAGAAATGGGGAGCAAAGCAGATCATGCAGGGCTGAGTTACTCAACAACTGCTCAGTGATACAGTTGGCCCTACAAGAGGGATAACAATGTCATTGTGTTTTATTTGCTTTCTTTTCTGAGAGGTACTGACATTGCAAGTATATGCAATGACAATGCACGTGCCAAGAGGCACTGGGATGCAGTTTTCCCCATATCACCTTGGGCAAGATCCCTTGGGCTTGGGATTACTGGAGAAGGAGAAAGGTTTGAGAATGGGCACAAAAAAAATGGGAATGAGCTACAAGATGAGGCTGGAAATGGAGCTGGGCAGCCCTAAGAGCAGCAAGGCTCTCCTTCAGCCTCTCACATGGGGCAATAAAGAGAATGAAATAAGGCTCTGGTGCTATGGCACAGTGAGGGCACAGGCTGCAGTAGATAGCCAGCTTGCTTGTCTCAATTAACCTGACGGGTCACAGAGAGGCTGACCTGCAGCACAGCATCCCTCGAGGAGCACAACCTGCATGGACCTGAGCTGCTGCAGCCCCCACCAAGCACACGTATGGGATTATTCACAGCCCCCAGCATTTGCATGATGGAGTCACGAGTCTCACAACATCTGATCTCCCGGGAGAGCTGCCTCCTGCACTTCAAGAGGCAACGGCCCACATTTGGAAAGTGGGACTCGGTGTCTCACAGCATCCCACATCACCCAGCTGTCACCTCCTCCCCACCCTGGGAAGGGACCAGGAGAACAGAGCATACCCCAAAGAGAGGGACAGCTTTGGGGCAGAGGCACGCAGGAGCTGAAATGCTGAGCCAGCCTGCAGCATCACTGTCAGCACAGGGAGAAATGCACAGCCCTGTGATGGAGCAGGCAGGCAGGCAGCTCAGTGCTGGGTTCCTGGCCCCGGTGGCTCATCACCAGCGTGTGACTCCAGCTGGCAAGCAAGGAGCAGCATCCTGCCATGCCTCCCTGGCTGCGTGGCCAAGTCGTGGAGCAATCCACCTGTGGTATTTCAGAAAAGACACACTAACTTCTGCAGAGTGGGGTCAGCTGAGTCACGTTAACAACTTTTTCCTCCCGTTAGCAGGTCTCCAACGTAGCTGATGAGTAATCAGCCCACTAATAGACTCACTCACACAACACTCCCTGTATCAAGCGGCAGCAATTGCCTGCCTTGTCTGATTAACCTCAAAGAAGGATCTGGCTCCAGTAATGCGATACCCCATCCTTATCTCATCCAGCCCAAACACGGCTCTCTGCAGCCCCATGGGAAAAGGGTGCCCGCACTGGGAAAGGCTCAGGGTCCACATCCATCACTATATGGGGAAAAACCCATAGCCATCATCACAGGACAGATGCAGCCCAGGTGGGATAGCAGACCCTGACCCACATCAGCCCCTCTGGGCATAGCTCAAGTGAGGGATAGCAGGCACCCATCGCTGTCCCCTCCTGGCAACAGCACAAATCCCTCTCCCACACAGCCCCAGCACTGCCGCCCACCCCATTACTCACTGGGCCTCCTGGCACTGGGAACACAGCCCCACACAGGGAATTTGGGCACAGCACGTGCTCCTGGAGGCTGGGACTTGTCATCGGCACTGTCATCGCCGTGAGTAACGACACTGAGTCCTGGCCTCCCCCTAGCACATCCCCAAAAAGCATCACTCTTTGGGGGAAGCGCAGCCCCATGGCAGCCTCCCCTGCACTTCAGGGAAACTGAGGCACAGGGCTTTGGTGCAGGAGGGAAGGGCTGGGTCACCTCCTGTGTGCCACCGTGGGGGACAGGTGACTCACTGAAGGTCGGGGCAGTGGGGCTGGCTCAACTCCGAGTCCCAGCACTCCAACCTCTCACCCTGGCATCCTCCCCAGCCTCTGCACATGCAGCATGTCATCAGCAGTGACACACTCTGCTGACGTCCCCAAATCATGTGGCAGCAGCAGCATCGCCGGTAATTACTGGTGGCAGGAGTGCTCCCCCCTGTGCTGCTGCAGGCTGCAGCCGGGCGTGCTTGGCTCCCAAGGCTCTGTGGCCAGGTCCCCTGGATCCCCATATCACAGGGATGGGGACAAGCACGTGCCGGGCTGGGCTGCACCCTCCCTGGCAGGGGAAGCAGAGAGATAGGGAAAGGGGCTGCAGCACGCTGGGGATTGGAAAGGGCTTTTGCTGCCAGAGAGAAGGGCTCTGTTATAGCATGCCAAGAAACAGGGGAGGCTCAGAGCTGCCTTTGTTCGCAGGGGAGCAGGGGCTGAAGCTATGCACATCCTCACTGTGCTGCTGCTCTTGCAAGTGGGTAGCCCTAAACAGAGCCACTGCTGGGGGCTGAGTAGGGCTGGGGGACTGTGCTCAGCATTGAGCATTCAGAAATAACCCTTTATTTCCTGCAACTAGCCACCAAAGAGGGGCTCCCTGCCCCTCTAGGTGGGCAAAGCAGAGCCCTCTGCAAACAGCCCACTGGGGAGCTGAGCTTCCTGCACAGCATCACCTGAGACCAGCACAGTGCCAGCTGCCTTCTCCTTTGTGCACATGTGAGCAGAGGTAGGGGGAAAAGAGGCCATGGCCCTCCAACTGCTGCAGCCCAGATACCATGGAGATGGGCTCAAGGAAATATAGTGTGCCCACTCCCCATGGACCTGTGGCTCACCCAGCCTTGCTCCAGGCTCAGGGCATTGCACTGACAGCCTGAAACCTTTCCTAAGGCAGAAGGGATACAGAAGCTCAAGGTGATGACCAGATGACACTGCAGTGGCAGGGAGGAAATCCCCAGCCAGAAACCAGGAATGCAGCTCTTTATTCACTGCACAACTTCACATATGCTCTTCTCCCTCTAGTTGATTTGTCTGGGGCACAGAGCTGGGATCTTCTCAGTCCCTGGGATACATGGACCCACTGCCAGGGGAGCAGAAGCACTCAGCTCCAGGGATAAGGCACAAACTTGGGAGATGAATCTGCCAGTTCTCAGCTCCTCACCAGCCTTTCTTCCCACAGCTGGGCTTGGCCCCGAATCTGCTCCCCCGCCACCAGGCAGCAATCAGCTCTGTATTCAGAGGCTGCTGGGGAGGATGATTAGGCAGCGAGTCACACCACTTTGGGACAAATGTGCAATCAGCCCAGGAGCACAGCACCTTCCCAGCACAACAGAGGGGATGCCCCAAAATGGGACCTGTGGGGTGTGAGCGTGGGCTGAGCAGCTCTACAGCACTGCACCTCATGTGCTGGCAGCCCCCAATCCCAGAACAGCCCCGAGGATGCTGTGAGGCTCCAGGTGTGCTGTCTGCCTGTCTATCACTGCATCGTCCTCCAGATCCACGAGCCACAGCTCTGGCTGGATGGCCAGAAGCCTCCCACCTGCCCAACTTAACCCTGAACGAGCTGAGCATGGTCCTGGGAGAGTAGACAATGGAAATTTGCCTCCAACCTTGGATTTTCCCCATTAGACAGCAGCAGGACAGCCCGTAAGAGCCTGCACCATGGGACAACATGCAGCAGATGCATGCCCTGGTCCATTCCCCATCCCCAGCTGGCGAGCAGAGGGAGATCTTCCCTTTATGCCCTGCCACCCGAGAGCCCATAAACCCAATTCCCACAGACACAATCTCTCACATAACAGCCTCCCTCTCCATCTCAAGGCTGGTGTGTCGCTGCTGCATGCTGACATTTTTTTGCCGGATGCCACTTATTTATAGCATGCCTGACCTTTTCCCAAGTTTACATCCTCCTTTCCCTTCCATCCTCCCACCAGCACCAAAAGCCACCCCCGCCTTTCTCCCAAGCCCGTTTGCATGCAGCATCCCCCGAGGCCGAGCTTGGATGCTGCTCACTTGCATCCCCATAAAGGGAAAATCTAGGGGCGTCCATCATGCACGAGACCCACTTTCCTTCTGCAAGGAACAGTTTGGAGTCGAACCTCCCACCCAAATGATCAGAAATCTGCGCTGGGGGAGAGCAGCGAGGCCCTTTCCCCAGCCTGTGTGCTGGAAGCAGCAGCAGCCCAGCTCTGTGTGGGTGGGATTTGCCAGCAAGCTGCAGGCTGGAAGGGCAGGGAGAGCTGGAACAGCTCCTGCACATCGATTGCATCCCAGCTGCGGGTTGCTCGGGGCTGCTGCAGGGAAATTTTCCCTTTCCACCCTCCCAGACAGCAAAACCTGATCCCCACTGGGATGCCCATCACCTGCTCCCTACGTCCACGCATTCCCCTTGCTCTCATCACCCCGGGGCATCTCAGGTGCTGGAAACACAGGAGCCAACCCTGGGATGCCATGGGGACCCCAGCACATGCCCCAGGTCCTGACCCCATAGCAACCAGCCCCCCACTACCCCCACTGCTCTAATTACTCCTCTGGCACCCGGCGCGGGGCCCTCCGACCCAATTACAATTGATCCCTCACTCCAGCCCGATCGATGCCATCGACTGAGGCATCAGAAAGACAAATCCATGCTCCCAACCCAGGAAGGCGGTGGGGATGCCCACGGCACCCACCAGCACTGGGTGGGGGCTGTTGGGATGCAGCAAGAAGAGCTAAAGCCTCATTGTCTTATCCCACGCAGCACCAACCTCAAAGGAAATTCCCCCCCCAAAAACTCCCATCCATCCGGCTCCAGCAGAGTAATTGAGTCAGAACCCAAGCAAAGGATTGCTCACCAACCTTCAGCACATGTTACATGGATGGGAAATGCACAGGAGCTGCCCCTACATCCCCCACTGCCCCCAAGCAGATAATACACCCGCACAAGGAAATTACAAGGAATTTGCTGCCATCCCATCTAATCCACAGGGGAGACATCTGAATCCTACAAGGAGCATTTGGCCTCTGGGTTCGGAAGAGCTTAGAGGCATGCAGAGAGACATTAAAAACACACATGGGGATTAAGGCAGGAGCCGGGAAGGGAGAGCACAGCTGGAGAGCCAGGGTGGCTATGAGAGGTGCTTGGGGAACTGAGGTGTGGCAAGCAGGCTTTGGGCAAGGTCTTAACACCACCCCCAGTGCCCCAAGGCCTAAAAGAGTGGGAACCCATGAGATGCTGTGGATGGATGGGATCTGACCCAACAGAAATCAGATTCTGCAGAATTTGGGGCAGTGATTTGCTGCACAGGGAGGCACTGAGCACCCATAGCCAGGTCACAAAGCCCATGCCCCGTGGGGTCCGTGCTGGTGGGGTCTTGCAAGGATACACTTTGGAAGCATCCCTCATCATTTGGGATTTATTCTGATCATCTCTAATCCTCCGCCTTGATTGCTGAGGCTCCCGATCTCATTAGCAGGGCTATGCCGGGTAGTTATTTATGCTGGGGGAGAGTTGGTGTTTAAAATTGATATTAATCCCATCTCAATAATCTGATGATTATTGATTTTTATTTTTAACCTGGTTTTTTATTAAGGCGATCCCAGGCAGCTCCCTGCTCCGGGGCAACCCCAGCCCTGCATCCCCTCCATCCCATCCAATACACCCCACAAATGGGTTCACACCACCCGGGGCCTCTGCAGGCTGTGAGCATCACCGCGATGCAGGGCTGCCAGCAGAGCTCTGAGAGCCTCCAACCCCTCCGTTGTTCTCCTTCCAACCCAATAGGAGCATCTTTTTTAATTATAACGCAAAGAAACCGCTTCCGCTCGCCGCGTTGAGGGACATCAGAGCTCACAATTGCATGATTAAGAAGGAGCCATTAGCACCCCGTCAAAACAGCTTTTCAAAAACGAGCTTTGACAAAATTGTCACGGTAGATGTATCGGGAGAGAGAGGGAGCCGGCACAGCCCGCCAGGCACGATTCTACATCATTTTGACAGCTCGCATTAAGGCAACTTCAGGCACCTTTGGGAAATTACCTCGGTGCTACACGGAGCTCAGCATCCACCCCTGCCACAAAGGCAGCATTGGGATGCTCCTGTGCACACCACACCTCCTGCCTCGGTTTCCCAAAGCACCGAGTCCAATTGGCTCCAAGCACAGCACCGATATCCACCTGCATCACTGCAACCTGCCGGGGATTTCCTCCTGCTCCAAACCTTCTCCTGCTCTGATTCATTTTCTCCCTGCTCCCGCAGCACAGGAACGTGCCACCTTTTTGCTGCTGCTAAGAGTTAATGGCTGCCTACCCGCCTCCTCTCTGGACCCTTGGCAAAAAGCAAAATGCCAACAACTTCAGGAACAGCTCGTGTTTAGCTTGGCAGGACGGCTATTGTTCCTGTATTGAAAAATACATGTATCATCCCAAAATGTTGTGAGTGAAAGCAGATTGTTTCTCCCCAGTCCTGCTAAAGCAATGGCAAGCACCGTATTGCAGCTGGAGGCGCGTCAAGATGAGCTTTTCAAGGAGCAAGCCAGCAAGGCTTTCCAAATTGTTTGCACAGGACAGGAGATCGACCCCACCACAGCATCCCCACGGCCACGCTGGAGCAAAGCCAGCCCTCTATCCCTGAGCACTGAGCCTGTAACCAGCAAGGTTTTGCTCGAGGTGGGGAAGAAAGCTTTATGGAGCAGAGCCAGAGCATCAAGTGCCAGAGCTGCACTGGTTCCTGCAGGTCCTCATGGAGGATAAACCCAAAGGAAAGGACAGAAGCAGCCTGCCCCATTCAAGGGGGACACAAGGATCAACCAAAGTGCAGATGGAGCTGGGAGCAGCAGGAGGGTCTGCCCATAAGTGCCAGGGATTGATAGGAGAGGTGTGAGGAGGGCACTCAGTGGCCACGCTGTATTTTTAGCTGCTGGTTTTATTTAAGAGCTGATGGTTTAATAAGGAGGTGGTTTTAATTGGAGCTGAAGTCACTAAGGAAAACACAAGCAATGGGAGTAAATATATAAAAATAGTCGGCTTTCTAAAGGTTGTGTGATACCTTCCTAATTAAATGGAGCGTGTTTTAATTACAAATCAAAGTTAGTGCCACTTGAAAAAAACAACCCACAGGCATTTTCCTTAATTTGAAGAGCAGCTGACGCCAACCTGGGAAAGCAGAATTGCCAAGAAGATGGGTCAGGGGTCAGCTGTGATTAACTCATTTACAATGGCACCAAAGCAGAGCCACAAAGACCCCTGAGGTTGGCCATGGGCACAGCAGGAGCTGGGAGAGATGAGCAAAGGCCAACACAGGTGGGCAACCAGGAAAAGCAGCTCCACAGAAGTATGGCTGAAGGGGAGAGGTGACGTCCAGCTGTGCTTTTAACATCTTGTAGGGAGGTCATGGGGAGGAGATGCAACACTCGTATACCAGATGAGTATTTGATGGCAGTGCCTGGTTGACCTGTTGGGATGCCCTTCCTTAGACGTGTTATGTTTATTTTTAACACAGCAGTTCACTTACCCAGGTGGGCACAGTTTCACACACTGTCTCCCCTCCAAGAAAACCCCAACGCAAACCAGCAGTGAGCTGGTAGAGCCAACACAAGCAGAAGGACACGGAGAGCCCAGAAACCTCCATGGAGATGGAGATGACACCTACCTGGCACCATCTCCTGGCCCTGCCTCCTGTTGGGGTGACATTGAGAGAACTGAGATCTGAGTTGAAACCTGCCTGCAGCTCCTGGGGACCTTAGAATCATAGAATATCTCAAGTTGAAAGGGATTAATAAGGATCATGGCACCCAACACAGCTCCTACCAGAGATACCCACAACTGGAGAACCAAAACAAGGTTGCTATCCCCTAATCCAGGGTGAAGGAGGCTGCTGGTACCCAAAAACACTGCTCCAAGCAGGACAATGACATCCCAGGATCCAGGGAAGCACTCGGTGTGGTATCTGAGAGCTACAGACATCAAGACCTGTGCATCCTGACGTACACCTTCACACTTCTGGGGACAACTACTGAGCAAAAAACCACTCCTGTCCAGGAAACCCAGACACTTCCCAGCCCTGCAGCTCCTACCTGGAGACGCAGCCATCACAGAGGCTGCCTGACACCTCCCCAAGCCACCTTCCCAGCAATTACCTCCACAAAAAGTTAATAAGGAACGTCTTTGTCTGGAAGGCACTCATTAAAAAAAAAAAAAATTGGCATGAAGAACGATGTATATTGCACAACAAAATGTGTTGCGTTTTAATATGTTTTTATAACCCAAACAAATTTGTTTCTCACACTCCCAGGCTGGAAAAAGGAGCCGTCCTACAGTTTAAGATTGCAGTTTGCAATCAGCTCCGCCAGAGAATCTGTTGCAAAGCTGTCGCAGCAAATAAGCGCCGTTTCCCCGCTGTGCTGCAGCTCTGATAGTGCTGGGCATGGATCTGCATGGCCACCACATCCTCAGCACTGCAGGGAAGGAGCAAGGCTCTGCTGTGCTGTGAGCACGGGCCAAAGGAAGCAGCCACATGCACGTGTGTCACCTCCAGCTGGCAAGGACACGGCAGCCTTGCACAGAGCTCTGTGCAATCTGCACGCCTTGCCATCTCTCCATCCCGCGCCCTTGCCTGCTTTTGCTCTGCGCTCTCACCAAGGCACTGTGCATGGAGTGGTCTGGAGGACAGAAATCTGTGTCCTCCATCAGCATTTGCATTCAGCTCTCACCACCTGGGTCTGACCCCTCTCATCAGCAAAAAAATCAAATTTTTTTTTTTTTTTGCAATGGAAAGGAGCAGCCCTGCTCTCTGCAACACCTGCAGAAATGCAAAAGTGTTCAGCATGCAAATGTTCCCCGGTGAGGACATTGGAGCCGTGGCACTGCCTGACCAACAAAACCCAAGGAAATCATCCCCATAGGCACCCTGCTCATAGCAGCAGGGCCACGGGGAGCAGCAGGAGCTCCTCACGCTCTGTGCTTGGAGAATGGCTGATTCACGCTTTTTTTTTTTTCCCAGGCATCCCTCGCAGGAGCCTGGGATGAGAGAAGAGCTGGAAGCTGAGCGGGTGCCTTCATGCTGGGCTTCCCTCTGGGAAGCAATCTGTAAGCCAAAACCAGGCGGGTTTGGACAAAAATACAGAAGAGAGCCCATCCAGTTTAATGAAGGAGTACCCCAGATACCTGCTGCTCTTCCCCAGCTGGAGCTCTGACCCACAGAGGCAGTGCTTATTCTTAGACAGCACTGAAAAAAAAACTCAGATCTGTTTGACTAATATGTTCCTGCGCTTAAAATTAAGTCACTGAATGACAAAAGTGCTGTTTCAGAAGTGGATCTGACTCAGAAAAGGAGAAGGAATGCCCCAGAGTGAGTGGGGGGGGTGAGGGAGGGTGGCAGTGGGAAGTGTGTTCCCATACCCACAGAGGATGCCCAAATGGGACCCGAGGGACCAGGACAGGGTCACATCACTCTGTAGGGACAGATCACCTCCCAGTGCCACTCCTCCTTCCAGGAAGGACTGGGACACAGAGCATCCTCCCAGCTCTGCACCCAACGCCTGCCTGCAGCGCTCTGCTCGTCTCCTCAAATCCTCCCCTCCCCTGGAAAACAAACACCTTCGGATGCCTCCCACCCACCCCAACCAACCTGTTCTTCACACCAGCTGCCACCCGCCCATGTTCCTCGCTCTGACAGCCCCTCCTGCATGCCGTCATCCCTGTGCTTGGGAGAGCCCATCTCCTACCGCAGCTCTATTAACATCTCTCCCAGCTCTCCTGCAGCACCCGGGACACCTTGGCCAATTTCATTCAAAAGAGGCAGGGCTGCTCTTGTCAGCTCTTATCAGCTCTGTGGCATGCCTGCACGCTGCTATATATGCTCACGGGGTGATGCAGAGAAGTGGTAAAGCAGCCCCAAGGGTTGCATGCCCTTCAGCAGGTGGGCACACGAGCCCTCCATGCATGGAGCAAATTAATTACAGCCCTCCAGAGCTTGCTGCAGCAAATGGGGGCTGCAAGGCACTGCTGAGACCACCTGAGACCCTGGGAATGCCTCCATGCAAATACTCCACGCACACATTCCATGCCCATGGGACAGATCTGCAGCCCCCCAGACCTCCCCAGTTTCAACCTGCATTCACATCTGCAGTTAAACAATAGCACCAACACCTTATTAGCTTGCAAGGATAGAGTCAATTAGCAGCTCTCCTTCGCTTCTAAAATCCTAATTGGTTTTCTGCAGAATCTCCTATGGAGTCTCCTTGGGTAACTTCACACTAGAAGCACCAGGACACAGCAGCCAGCGGGTGCTTGTGACTGCTGTGAGATGGATGGCAAGGTGATGGGGTGACCCTTATCCCCCAGCAGCATCCGTCACTGCAGCCCTGCTGTGCTGAGGGTGTGATAACACCAAAATGTTCACTGTGATGGATGCTGGGTGAGGGTGACAGTTGCTCGGGCAACCAGCCATGGCAGCACCCACAGCTTAGAGGGGTTCCTTGCAGCCAGGAGTGCGGACACCCAGCCCTGGGGGAGACAAGCACATTGAGAGCAGGAATAAGCAAATTCCCCACATGCAGAGCAAACCAAACAAGCTTTCCTAATTCACTACTAATGCCCAAAGCTGCACAGCCTCAATGGGATCCCTTACCTGGCTGGGAGAGCAGGGATGACGGTATCAGCACAGAACAGCAGAAGAGGCAAAAAGGGTTCTCCCCTCCCCTGCTCACTTATTTAAAGCCTCACCACCCACAGCTGTGCCCCAGAGGCTGAGAGGCTCCAGGTTCTCCTACCTCACTACTCCATCCCTCCCCACCTGCATCCTCCTCATCCTGACGATACCCCCTGGGAAATCCATCCCCATTTGTCCTCATCCTCCTCCCACTCCATGCCTCCAAACCACTGCACTTCACCACTTCAAATCCCCTTCCCGTTTGAACCCAGGTCAAGGATTTGGTTCCATTAAGAGGCAGCATGCGTGGCTGCAAATCCACTGCTGGCTCATCCCTCGCTCTGTGCCATTAACGCCTCGCTCCATGTGCTGATGATGCTCAGCTCCCCAAGCCAGCCCTGCCAAGAGCAAGCCTGGGTGATGCTTTCACCCAGCGCCTCACTCCCTACAATTTTGGTGGCCAGGATATGAGCCTCTCCCTCCACAAATCCCACCCCAGCATTATGCTGTCACCTGCATGGATGAGTTTTGCATTGTCACAGCTTTCTCCCAGTAAAACCACAGCCCCAGTTGTGCTCCACCCATTGTCTTTTGGGAGTGGGCAGTGACTTAGGGATGTGCCCCCGGGCTCAGATTTCCCATCTTGGAGACTGTCACCACTAGGTGGGAGCCATTATCCCCCCACTGCCCTCCTCCTCCTCCTTCCCACTGCCCCAGGTTGATGGGTGAAGAATAGACCTGTCTGGTGGAGGGGCTGAGTAATTCACTGAGCCACTCCTCCCTGGCAGTGAGTAATGGTGCTTTTGTTTCCATTACCAGCACAGGGAGGACCATGTTATCTGGGAACATAATGCTCCCAGAACCAAAACGATGGGATCTGGGGACACCTTGGGGTGACATATGGTTTCCAGCCATGCGGCATCCCTGTGACCATGGCATGGTGGGGACATCAGAGGAAATCTGGGGACACCTGGACAGCAGATGTCCCACCTATCTGATAGGCTGCAGATCCCTGCGCTCAGGGTGGTGGTGACATTGGGACACTGGGCTCAGGATGCTGGTGGCCAGGGGACATTGTGCTCCTCTCACCGTGTTGAGGGACCCCACGGAGCAGCAGGGCTGTGGCAAAGCATCTCTCTGCTGGGTGCCATGGAAACGTGCCTCCTAAGAAATACCTCTGCTTTCACCTGGATTCTCCCCCCTTCCCAAGGAAACATTGGAGGTGCGAAGAGTGTGACCCCAGCTGTGATGGCATCCCGCAGCACCTGGCTGTGCACGGCCACTTGTGGGGCTGTTCTCTCCCCCACCCGGTCCCCATGATGGGATCAGGTCATTTCTCAGGGCACGCAGGGCAGAGGAATCCCAGCACATCCCTCCTTCCCTCCTGCTGCTGAGTCACTTGGCGGTACCCAGGCGCGGGGCTGGCGTGCGGCTCTTGCTCCGGCACCCACACAGCAGATGGTGAACCTATCACTCTGTGATGGTGTTTTGTGTTATTATTTTGTGGGGCTGTTATTTCAGTCCACGGTCCCTCCCTCTCCCTCCCCCTCCTCCTGCCGTGTCCTCTCACCACCTTCCCCCAGGAGGAGAGGAGCAGGCAGCAGCAGTGAGCACCAGAGATGAGCATCAGCCCCATCAGCATGGCTCCCTGGAAGGAAAAACAACAAAAAAAAAGCACAGAGAAAACCTCATCTGGGCCCTGTGTTCATGCTGCTGCAGAACTATGGGAGGAAGCTGTGAACATCAGTGCCATCATGAGCATGAGTGACCTCAGCCCAGCTCCCAGCCACCCTGCCAATGGGACAATCTGGTGGGATGTCCCACCTCTAAGACCTGTGCTGTCCTTTGCAGGTCCGTAGAGACACAGCAATGTCCCTCGCATTGATGGCAACTGGGGAAGTCAGAAATTCGGGTCCCAGGTGGTCACCCCGTGCCCAAGCCCTCCCCATGAAGGATGCTCAGTGCTGAGGAGGAGCGCAGTGATGAGGCTCTCAGACAGTTTCTCCTCCGCTTCCTTCGCGATGGCTGCGTGAAGCCAAGCTGATGGAGAAACATCCCCGCGACACTGCCAGTTCAGCAGCTCAGCTGTGCTGGGGAAAGGGGGAGAAAAAAAGCAGCGAGAGCAAGGCAGACTATAAATAAAAGCTGGAGGAGTGGGAGGCAGCAGCCACAAGGGCTCTTTGAAGCAGCGAGGGAAGCAGGTGCATGCGGGATACGGCGTTTGGTGCCTTTGTGTTCCCTGAAGAACCCGGGGATCCCTAATAGCCCATCTCCGGGTGGAAGCACTGGTAGGGAGCACGTGGGGCTTCCCTGCCTCGCTGCTGAAACATCAAATGAATCTGAAATGCAAACAGTGTGCAGAAGGAGGAGATGGAGAGGAAGAAGGACAGAAAATGGCCTCGGAGATGTCGAAACGCTCTGCACATCCATCAGGCTGGAGGAATAGGAGCAGAAAGCATTGGTGTTCCCTGTGCACAACACACCAGGGACAAGGGGAAGGGGACAAGAGGGTGGTTTTCCAGAAGTGGGCTCAGAGCTGCTCCTGAATGTGGTCAGGAGGGATGGAGCCACCCCTGGGTGGCCGGGGATGGAGACCCTCCACTGTGTGCAGTGAGACGAGGGAAGAGTGGAAGGGAAGGAGACAGATGGGCAGCAGAGGAAACATAAGTTAACTCGAAGGAAGCGGATAAACAGCAGGCACGGAGCAGATCCGAGCACATATGCTGCTCCACACACAGCCAAGCACAGAGAGGCTCCAGTGGTCCCCATCTCCCAGCTCCTGCAGCCAGGTCCTGTGATGTCAGTGGTGGGAGCTCGCGGCCACGGGGCGTTTGGGAATGGAAAAGCTAAAGCTGGACCGAATGCTGCTCCTGGTGCCGGGCAGATGCAGGTGACCACGTGCTGGGTGCTAACGAGCCCCAGGCTCTCCAGTCTCGGTGAATGTCATGACCCAGATTAATTGCTCGAAAAGACACTCATAGGCTTCTAATAAAAGGGAAAAAGAAAATCACAACAAGTGCCACACAGTCCCGGCACATCCCCCCACTCTCCCCCCGCAGCCCGGAAAGCCCTGCCCGTGGCAGGAATGCATGTCGGGGCCACGGGCCAACCCTCGTGCAGGGCACACACAGCAGCCCTTGTTCCCCTCTGCCGGCGCAGGGTCGCAGCCGCCTGCACAACGGGGCGGCTGTTGGGATGCCAGCGCTGTCCCTGCCGTTGCCAGCACAACCCGATGCTGCTGCAGGACCCGCTGCGTTCTGCTCTCAGCATCCTCCTGATTGCCCCGAGTGTTTGTGGTACCCAGGGACCGGGGGATGCCCACAGGAGAAGCAGGAGGAGGAATGGGGAGGAAGCAGATGGGAGATGTGCTGCTGTCTGCCCTGCCGTGACCCAGATATCAGCACGGAGATGGGCAGGGGGAGAGCGCAGGTCTGGGGATGTGGGGATAAACGGGTTTCAGAAAAGCTTTGCCGTGGTGAGGTGGCATTTGGGAGCAGCCCAGGAAAGGCGGCACAAGGAGGAATTGCTGGGAGAGAAAACCCAAATTAGAATTAATAGGGCACAAATTGTCAGCGGTGAAAGGGATTAGCGCTGGAAAGAGGATGCCCAGGGGCACGGGGATTGGCACCCGGGTTCTGTGCTGCTCAGAGCAGCCTCTCCTACCCCAGCAGCCAGAAGCGAGCCTGCCCCATCCCTGCCCCACTTCGGCACCTTCCATAGGACAGAGCTCCGGGCACCGAAAGAACAGAGCAGCGAGGGAGACAGGATTCCCTCCAAACCCTTTGGGTGCTACTGGGAAGCAGGAGGGGATCCCACAAACCCGACCCCACCCCTCACCCGTCTGCAGCCCCGCGGCTGCCCCGCTCCGATCCGCTGTGCTCGGCTGCGGCGGCGGAGGAGGGAGCGACGATGACTCAGGAGATGATGAAGCAGAGCAGAAGGAGGAGAGGAGAGGACGTGGCGGGGAGGCAGCTGCGTCCTTCAGGCCCACACCCACCCCCCGAGACGTGACCGGGAGTGCCCTGACTCAGCCGGGGTGGGGGGAGCAGCCCCAGCGTGGACCGTTTTTGTCCCCCTGCTGCATCCACCCCTCCTCCTGCTGGGGTTGGGGGTGCTGGGATCCCCAGGGCTGGATGTGGACACCGCTGGGCTCACGGCTCGGGTCCATCCAGCCCCACTGGCTCTTGCCACTGGTGCCTTCACCGCTGGAATCCTTCTGCTGGCAGACCTGAAGGAGCCTGAGCAGATTTCCTGCGTGGGGAAACTGAGGCAGGGAGACACCAGACTTACAATGGGGACAGAGGGAAGGTGGGAGTCCGCACCCCAAGCCCTCCCCTGCATCCACCTTTCTCAGTGGGGTGACCCGCACTGGGGCTGCATGCTGCATCCCTTATCCACTGCATCCCCAGCACTCCCTGGGAGCCGAGCCTTGGCACAGGGAAGGAGCTGTTTATACAGAACAAATGGAATCCATCAAAACAAAAGGCATTGGGCCTGCTTCTATTTATTCCCCATCCCAAGCTTTGAAGTACAGCTTTACACACCCATGGCTATTGAGAGAAAGGGAACCCACCGCGGCAGGGATGCCGATGCGAGTGCCCAAAGCAGAGCTCAGGCGCGCGTTCCCGGAGCACTGCGGATTCTCTCAGCCCGGACAGGAGCTCAGAGCCCGCACAGCCCGCTCCGCTCACCCCACCCGGGACCACGGGCGCTGCCCTCCGTGCTCCCAACCGGAGAACTTCCCCGTGCCGCGGCCGACGTCTCCCCCTGGCGGTCCCGGCCACGCGTGGGTGCCGCCGGCTGCGCTTCAATGCGCTCCAACCATCCTCCAACGAGCCCGCATGACGAGCGCTATGCAGAGGGGAGGTTCCCGGTTATGCAGACCACGCGATGCCCGCAGCATGCAGACACCCCGAGCTGCAGGCTGTTCCCCAGAGAAAGGTTTGAGCTGGCCGTGCACGCAGCAGGATGAGAAGGGCTTTGGTCGGCATCACCGTGGCCCGGGTCACAGTCCCTGCAAGCTGAACCAGCGTCACCTTTCAGACAGAGAGGAGATCAGTCTGTTTCCCATTTCATTTTTCCCATTTGATCTTCTGAAAACTTCATTTAAAAAGATAAATAATAAAGAAATAAAAGCCGCCGCCAACCGAGGCAGAGGGCGAGCGGGGAGATGCGGCGAGCAGGGAGCGTCCTGCCACGAGGGGGAACCCCTCGGCTGGAGAAATGCGTTCTGAAGCTCCGCACAGAGGCACGAATGATTCGGGCAGGGTACGATGCTCGGCTCCCACCCGTGCCGGCACTCCGCCAGCCCCAGCGCACCGCAGCGCTCACACCGTGCGCATCCTGTGCCAAAATATCCACGTGTTGGGCATCAGCGACGCAACAGAGCACAGCCCTGCTGCAAGAGCTCTGCTCTCATCCCGCGGCTCCTCCAACCACCCCCTGCCCCAAAGAAGCACAGCCCTATGGCTGCACGCTCTGGCTCTCTGGGATTCCCATCCACTCCCAGCAGCCGACCGGGTCAGGGATGAGGTTCAGATGCTGCGGGGGAGGGCTCAGAGCAGGGCAAGCTGCCTTAGCCTCTAACAACACCACCAGGAAAATCCATGGGCTCTGCGTGGGTGGGTCAGGCAAGCAAGGACAGCCAGGACAGTGGCATCATTATGGTGATGAAAAACCAGAAGGATCCACAGGACAATGTAGGAGGCATCCCGCAGCGCCCACACTGACATCTGTGGGTACCACTTGTGCTCCATCTGAACCCCACTCTCTGAGCAGAGAACCCAGCACCCACCCCAGAGCGTTTCCCTCAAAGGCCAAAGAGATGTGGGCATCAGGAGAGAAGGGCAAAGCAGAGAAAGGGGAAAAAAGATGCCATGAGGAGGATGGAAAACCAGAGGAGTGGACCAGCAGGATTAGCAATGCTAAACTTGCAGCTAAACAGGGCTTATGTCAGCATGTATTACCCGAGAGTGGCAGGAATGATGGGCTTGTTCGTCTGCCCTTTATAAGTGGCAAATTCTCCCTCCATCCTGTTTGCTATGAATTAACTGGCATATGTCTAATCGCCTTTACGAGTGCAACTCGACTGGTAGATTACAGCCCTGCTCCTCCTCCAAACCCAGCTCACTGCTGTGCTCAGCACTGCAACCTGGCTGCAGCCGGGCACCAGGAGGGCACGGGGCACAGCCCCAGCAGAAAATATCATGCAGTAACACACCAACAAACCCCGCTGCTATCAGTCACCAAGGCAGTCTAGACACTGGTGCCATGAGATAAGCCCTGCAAATGTGTCACCTGGTAAACTCATCTCAGAGGTGGGGACAAGGAGACATCGCCAGTGGCTGTGTGAGTGATCAAGGAGAGCCAGACTTCTGACTCCTCGCCCAGCAACCTGCAGTGTGTGAACACAGTGCTGATTTCCATGAGAGTCACAAGGAGCATTAAAATCTGCTTTACTTAGGCAGCCCTGCTAGCAGAGAGCCAGCATGGTGAAACCCAAAGCAGTTATTAAACAAGGAAGGAGGTGATGCTTTGCTGTCACCAGCTCCATGTTCACCAGCCAGAGCCCAACCTGCTGCTCTGCGTGGCTCTGCCATCTCCCCGGCCGGTGTTGGCAGGGGAAGCGTGCAATGGAACGTGATGATGCCCAGCTGGCCTTGTGCTGTGCTGGGGGATGGGGAAGGGGAGAGGAGCTGGCTGTGAACAGAGCAGCAGGACACAGCGTGCCCGAGGGGTGCTTGCTGCCTGATGGCTCGGCCAGATGCTGCTTGCACGATGGGGAGTGGGAAGGGCTGTGCACAGTGAGCTGCCTTGTGTTGTGCTGGGGATGCGGGTGGAGGCTGAGCATCCTCCCTGCATTGGGAGGATGCTGAGAGCCAGGCAGGTAGGGATGCTGGGGGACGTGGTGCTGGAAGCCAAAGGAGAGAGGGTCTCTATGTGGGAAATCTGAATCAAGGCCTTGTTTAATCAGTGTTGTTCTCATCTCCAGCCCTGGTAAGTGAGATTGGCTCATGGCCCTTCCTCGTCCTGCAGTGAGCTGGTGTTGGACAGGAATGATCCACGCAGGGCCAGCCCCCAGCGCCTTGTGCCTGCCCCGTGAGCTCCATTCCATGCGAACCACCCAGAGAAAGCTACCTCTAATTAGAGGGTGGCGTTAAAAATATCCATTGTCCATAAACAGAGGGAGGCAGACAGGGAAAAGGCACATGCCAGAGTGACTGACGCCCCGGGAGGGAGACGAGATTAGGAGCGACTCAGCCTCACACATACACAGCATTCAAAATAGACGAGCATATGCCTGACATGAACCAGGGAAGAGCGATGGGGCGGGTGTAGGAGTGGGGTCATGGGCTGTGACACTGGGAAGCAACAGCTTGTCTAGACTGTGGCTGGCAAAAAAAAAAAAAGAGATGCTGAATTAAGCTCAGAGAGGCACTGCAATGGGAGCACATACACAATGCCGTGTCCTCCCCCCCTGTCCCATGGGCCTGGCATAGCACAGCATCACCGAGAGGGAGAGCTGGCACTGACCTGCCACAGGGGAAGGTGCAGATGGACAGCTCAAGGCTACAGATGGCCTCACACAGGTGTCACAGCTCAGTGCCAGCATCCTCAGGGCCACAGAGAACAGCATTCCTGCCCACGTGCATTGCTGTTGGAAGTCACCGTGACAGGCGCAGGCTGTTGGAGCAGCTTCTTCCCAGCAGGGCTTGAACCTCCATTCAGCCCTCCAGGCACTACGAGCTTGGAGAAGATGGCCGTTCCCTTTGAGCTGCCTTCAGACCTCAAACACTGTGTGTACACCCCTCTCCCTACAGCCTTCAGGTGTTCCTCTCCCATTTTGCTCCCCATCACCTTCCTCCCCTCCTTGCAGTGAGAATGCCCATCCCTGCTCCCTGGCAGAGCATGCTCTCCTTCCCTCCCCTCCTGCAGATTTCTTGAGGGTGGATGGGAAGAGCTTCAGCAACCGATGAGATCATGGGAAGAGGCAGTTTAGTGCTGCCCCTCATCACGCCTGACTACATCCCTGCATGCACAGGGCTGCTCTCAGTGCATATTTTATTCTAGCTACTTGTTTCACCGCTAAATAATGAAAGGGGAGCTCCATTTGTGTGTGAAAATCAATGTTGTACACTGCAGCACTTTGCCATCCCGGTTTGACGGGCACAGTGGTTCTCATATAATATTGATTGTGACTCCTTTTGCTCGCCGATCTCCAATGGCTCTGCTGCGCCATGACACAGCCGTGGGGCAGCACACAGGGATGGGCACATAAATGAGGTGATGTTCCCGATCTCATGCCCGAGTGTTGTCCTCTGAGATCACTGATTGCAGCCCGTGTTGCTGGATTTTACATCTCTATCCCTTCAGTCTAAAGGAAACAGGTTAAAATGACTCTTTGCTCAATGGGGACCCGGCCCAAAGATTGGTGCTGCTGGGCTGGAAGCCATCAAGTCTTATTGAGTGAGTCCATCCCCCGCATCCTCACTGAAGTGTCCCATCTGGCCATTAGGACTGATGAGTGCCTTAGTATTAATTTCACCAGGCTCAGATCAGCCCTTCAAGTCTCCTCATTAGCATTGAGAGTTAGATCCACCACATTATCAAGTTAAATACGTTTTTACATCCCTTAATTTCTACCCATTTTGCCGAGCTCGTGGAACAGAGAAGAGCTTGGCTTTCATTCCAGCTGCTTGATTTTCAACAGCATCTTAATTACATCCCCATCACAGCGCACTGACAGCCGGTGACGCATGAGCCAGCACTCACCCAGCCTGACTTCAAATCACAGAATGGTTTGGGGTGGAAGGGACCTTACAGTCCATCTGGTCCCACTCCCTGCAATGCACAGGGACACCCAAAGCTCCATCAGGTGCTCAGAGCCGCATCCAGCCTGAGCCCGGCTCTTGCAGGGGACCAAATGGAGCAGGGACTCGAGCGTCCAGTGCTGAGAAGTGCCTCGTTAACCAAGGGAAAAGGCTCTGAGATGCTTTTGGGGACCATACAGAGACTCGGGGTGGATTCACTCAGCACAGCACGGGACGCAGCCAACTCCTGGAGCGGAGCTCCCTCCGCGATCCCGATGGCTGTTTGCGTTTCTCCCTCCCCTTAACCAGACCAGAAGTTTGCACTGCCGCTGACTGCACATCTTCCGCCAGCTTTCTCAAGGCACACCCCCACGGACGACCCTTTTTAAGTCTCCACCGCTCTTTTAAAAACACTCGAACCTCCCCCCATCTCACAGCACGACTCGGATGAACCGAACCCATCCACACCCCTGGGGCCGCCCCACTCCGTAACCTCGCCGTGCCAGGCTCCGGTCCCGCACCTCCCATCCCGGTTACCGCAGCAACGGCAGCGCGGCACCCCCCGCCCCCGGGCCGCCCCCCCCGGCCGGGCATTGCGCAGGCTCAGCGCAGGGCTCGGCTCCGCACACCCCATCATGGCGCTGCGGCGGCCGGCGCTTCTCTTGCTGCTGCCTTTGCTCGGTGAGTGCCGGGCATCGGGGATCGAGCCGGAGATCCTCCGAAAGGTCTTCGGGGTGGGGAAATGCGGGGCGGATGCTTAGAAGCGGGGGGAAAGGGATGCGGTGAGAGCGGAGGTGGGCCGGGAACGGGGATGCGCCGCTCCGATCCCGGGGAGGGGAGGGATGCGCTGCTCTGATCGCCATCCCGAGCAGCGAGGGGGATGTGCCGCCCTGATCGCCATCCCGGGTGGGAACGGGGTGCGCAGCCCTGCTGCCGGGGAACGAGGGGGATTCGCTGCCCCGAAGCCGGAGAGGAAAGGGGACGGGCTGCCCTGATCCTGGGGAACGAGAGGGATGTGCTGTTCTGACCGGGGTCCCGGCGAAGTGAGGATGTTCTGCCCCTGTCCCATCCCGGGGTGAGCAGAGATGGGAAGGATGCGCTGCCTCCATCCCAAAGCGGACCCCGAGGGGCGCTGAGCCGTGGGATGGGATGAGAGGGGGAAGGCAGCGAGGAGCTCAGCAAAGAGCGGGTCCAGGGCTGAGGGTGCCAGGAATGTGCAGCCTCGGCAGGCGGGCAGGGCGGACACTAGTCCCTATTCAAGCTCAGGCACAGGCGCCTATTGTTCCGGGGGCCCGCATGAATGTTTGCAGTTTTAATTGCAAAAACATTTGCTAATTCCGCTCAGGAATGAATTTGGGCTCATTTGTTGTCTGGCTATTAATAGCAGGGGGATGAAAAGGGGGGAACAGCAGCCGGTGGGCTCTCAGTGCCCCCCCCTTCCAGGCAGGCGGCAGAAGGAGAAGGGATGGAGGGAGGTCAGAGTGCCAATCAGCAACTGGCTTGGAAAGTTCAGCCACTGAGATACACGGGGCTGTGCACACAAATAACTGCTTGGGGTCAGCTCGAGACTGGAGTGTATTGAAATATTTCAGCCAGTTTATCTAAGGACAAAGGAATTCTTCAGTTCCTAATGATTTTCAGACTTTGGGGCTTTGAATAAAGTTAAGATTTGGGATCTTTTCCCCCCCAAATTAAGAGGAGGGGTGAGAAGATGTGAACATTCCACTGGGATGAGACATGCACTTGGGGCTCTCTTCACTTTGCTGTGGTTTGAGGCTGAACTGTTTGAGTACCTGGAGCATCACAGTCATCCAGGTCCCAACTTCGGGTTTGTGTGTTCCATTTGAGTGAGGAAAAAGAGCAGATTTCACCCAACTTCTCTTGCAGTTGGGCTGCAGGGCACCTTCCTCTCCTCCCTCTGTGCTGGAGCAGTGCTTGAGAGTCCTGTTGAATCTGGCCTAAAAAATAGCAACCTGGAAATGAGCTGCAGCTACTTGTGTGTTTCTTTTGGAGTTGCTAAATGCAGGCAGACCCCACTGCTTTCACACCTCCACCTGGGATTTTTCATCTGGCAGGCAGGAGGGTTTGCTCCCCATTTAAACACAGTGGGTTCTGCAGTGCCTCAACCTGCAGTGACTTCCAGCTCTCTTCAGGTTTGGAGATGTGGAAGGAAGAGTGGAAGGAAGAAGGCTGGGGATAGAAACTCTTGTTGCACTGCACTTGTGTTAGTGAACCGGGAGGAATCCCACATTAAAGGTGCACTGAAACCTGCAGGGTTGGTGCTGGGTGGTCCCATAGGGCTGTGTTCAATGCCAGCCCACTGGCTGTCAGAGAAGGAAGGCAACAATGCTGCAAAACTGTTTTAGGGGCTCAGTGTGCTTCTTAGGCTACAGAGCAGGGATGGCCTCTGTGCTTCTCTATCCAGAATGGACCCAACTCTTGGTCATGGCCTCAGAGCAGTGCCACGAAACAGAAGGCAGTGAAGCATGGAGAGTGCAGTGTGTACCCCGCTCCAGGCACTAAAAGCATCTAAAGATTCTGCACATGAGGGAAATGCCATGGCCATAATTATGCTAGCAGAAATTATCAGCATCAGTGGTGGAAAGCAGAGCTTTAACCCACATCCACAGTACGTCCTGCCCTGATGCCTCTGCTGCAACCTTCCCTTGGAAATCAGCATTTGGATTCGGAGGATTTCACGTGTCAGACTGAGAGCAGAACCGTGGAGCCCTTCCCAAAATTCACAAGTATTTCCTGATAAAAATAAAACACGTCCTCAATGGGGAGACAGGACGGGTCCCTGGCGCGCTGCAGCGTGAAAGCTCAGCTCAAATCTCCCTTTGCTTTAACCCTGAGGTTTGGTTACTCTGTTAGATTTTGCAAAGGGTATTTTTCAACCTACCAAATACAAGTCCTCATTTCCCTTTTTTTTAATATATATATATGTGTGTGTGTGTGTGTGAAGTCCATCTGTCCCAGCCACCAACAACTGTTCCGAGTCAGCTGTCAGCACCACGAATTGCTTGGTGCAAACACTGCTGGCTCTGCTGCAGCTCTGATGTTGCTCCTTGCTGATGGGAACTATTTGCAGCATTGCTTTCTTTTCACCAGGCACTGAGAAAGCAGGACAATCAGCTCCGAGAGCAGTGCCAAAATCAGATGCTTAATAAATGTCTTCCAAAAAATTCCTAAGGAGGGCTTGGTGTTCCTATTCAGGCACCACCACCGCAGAGCTGTTGGATCCCATCAGCTTTACAGCTGTTGACAAAGAACGTGACACCGGCGCATTCCTTTTTGCTCGGAATGCTGTTGGGAATGAGTTGGTTATCGAGGCACGAGTTGATCCAGAGAGTAAAATGTGGGGTTTCTGTAGGGAGAAGGAGCTGAGGATAGAGATGCTGCCCCGGTGGTGAACTTTGGTTCCTCACTGATGTGTTTATTTTCCTTTAAGGGTTGAATTCCGGGTCTCCCCGCCTGCTGGGTTGTTTTTCACTTATCCATCCCCACACACTGAGGGTTTGCATCAGGAACACAGGTCGGGCTGCCAGACCTCACCTAAACAATTAAATACAGCAGCATGAGCTGCCGCATCCAGCTTCACAAATACGGGCAATGGCTGCTCTGCATCTCCTGCTGCTTTGCTCCCATCTTTTGCCAGCTCCCCACTCACTCTTGCTTTCCCCACAGCTCCCATGGGTGATGATTTAAGTTTCTCTTGCAGGCTGTGCTCCCCGTGTTATCACTCTTTGCAGTGCTGCCTGGTACAGCAGAGCTGGCCTCCTGTTGCACACTTACACCTAAGAATGCTTCATGGTTGATTGCACTGAGCCCTGATGGAGCTCCATCACTGCTTACCAGGCAGCCTAGGAGTGGTGAGAGGGAGTTAGCAACATTTGTGCAGGATCCCATGTCCCAAAAAACCCGATAAACATGCCTCTCAGCTGCTCTGTGCAGAAAGCTGGTGGCCTGCTTTGAAACCACCGTGTGTATTAGAGATGAACTCGTGATATGAAATTAATTAGGATAATTGCACGCTCAATCTGGCTTCGCTATCAGCTAGCATATGAGTCACACCACCTTCTTCCAATCAATGAGGGGTGTGTTTGTCTGCTCCCCATAGTATCAGCAGCGTCGTGCTGTTGGAAATGGCTCAGAATGACAGCTCTGAGCATCACTGTGGCCATGAAACCCACTCCCTGCTCAGTCAGGCTGCAGCCTAAGAACCACTTAATGGCGTTAATTGAGTTAATGAATGCTCTTCATTTCACCCAAGGGGTTGGATTAATGTGTGGGTATGGCTCTGCCAGCAGTTGGGGGCAGAGGAGATAGGCGTTGTGTTTGAGGTCTCAGGCTCCCATGCTGAAAATGCAAGTTGTCAGTGGTAAGAGGACAGAATGGATGGATGGATGGATGGATGGATGGATGGATGGATGGATGGATGGATGGGTGGATGGGTGGATGGATGGAGGAAAGGAAGAAACCTGAAGCAGCTCACATCTGCATTTCTTTTTCACCCTTTGGAACCCCAACCCTGTATTAACCTATTAACCCAGGGTGAGAGGGCTGCCTGCACAACCTGATGCTCTCAGAGACTTCTGGCAATGGGGCACAGCTCTAAGGGTGGCACAGCAAGGCACCCTATGGGCATGGCCTCAATATTGGCCCCATGGGTGACCACCTCTCACCAAGCCCTGCTCCTCCTTTCATACACATGGAGCTCCAGAGGGCTTCCCTGGGGATCAGTGCTGGACGAGGTGTGTGTGCAAGGCGTTTCCTGCCCCAGAACAGCCAGCTGTGGGTCTGTTAGCACTCGAGCTCAGCAGTAGCTGCCTTTGATTGCCTTGCTGTGCCTCTCACTGTAAGAAGCCCTTTGTGTGACTCCTCTGATGGGCTTCAGCTGTCCAACGCACAGCTTGGAAGTTCAAACCAGTGAGACAGCTGCATAATTGAGCTGGTGCCCAGTTCTCATTAGAGCAGCATCCCAAGGCAGGCCTTCCAAATTCCTGGAAGAAGTAGAATGAGGGCTCCAGAGGGTGTTCCTCAAAGCTCCTCTGCTGCACTGGGTGTCCAAGGAGGTTGTGGTTGGTGTTGCATGTTGCAAACCTGACAAGTGGCAGAAAAAACAAGGCAGCAGAGGCAGGAGCAATTCCTTTTTTTTTTTTTAATAAGTGAGAGCTGGAAAAATAAAACAAAAAAAAGAAAGAATTCATCTGCCAGTAGAAATGGCATTGTGTGCTGGGTTATGTGGTGCCCTGATGCAGGACGGAGCGCAGGGCTTAATGTGGGCAGCTGCAAGGGGAAATGAAGGTTTCAGAGCAGTAATAGGTGGAGTAGATGAAATTAAATTCTGTTCAGATCATGCTCAAGCATGTTATTTTTTTTTTTTCTTTTTTTTTTTAATCATAAATCCCAGGATTTCAGAGTAAAGGCCAGAATGCATTCTAACCTGCTCCCATCGATGTCCTTGATTACTACAACACACAATAAGATCAGCAGGTTTGCAAGAGTCATAGAATCATAGAATGGCCTGGGTTGAAAAGGAGCACAATGCTCATCCAGTTCCAACCCCCTGCTGTGTGCAGGTCACCAACCAGCAGCCCAGGCTGCCCAGAGCCACATCCAGCCTGGCCTTGAATGCCTCCAGGGATGGGGCATCCACAGCCTCCTTGTGCAACCTGTTCCAATGCATCACCACCCTCTGAGTGAAAAAAAGTCCTCTTAATGAGTCCTCTTAATTCAATTGGAAGCAGCTAGATCCTTTGAAGAGCCTCAAACTGCAACCTGCCAGCAACTTGCCCCATCTTTGGCATCTGGCTGAAAGGTAAAGCTTTGGCAACGCTCAGCACTTCCAGATTTTTGACTGCTCTATTAAAAATACATTTTGGTGGCCTAGGTGAGATTTGCTGCTGAGCTGCAGAAATCCACGGAAATCTCAGGGGATTTGTTGCCATTACTTGGCTGTGCTTCTAACACCTCTTAATAAAATCCCCACCTTTGTAACCTCTGAGATCTGCCTTCCCTGATCAGGGCCAGCAGATTGCAGGTGGGTTGGAGCTTGGCTGCTCTGCTTCCAAAGGAAGAAGTGCAGTGCTCCCAAAGAGCCAGGTCTGGCTTTGCATGGTTTGTATAAAGCAAACAACACCTCACTGCACCAATTTACATCCCCATTCATTGGGCTGTTGGGCTTCCTGAAAGATTAGGAGCATTCATTACAGTATTGGATGATTGTGGCTGCACTAACAACTCTTGAATCACAGCAGCAGACAGAATGGAGCATCCATAGGCAAGGCAGCTCTGCACAGACCCAGAGGATCCATTAAGGAGATTGCTGCCTCCTAATGGACTTCCTCGTGAGGTGCTTTGGCTGCTAACACTGTTGAATGGTTTCCGGGAGCTTCCCCATTTAACATCAGGAAAGGTGTTGCAATGTCCTCTGCTTCTGCAAAATAGCTTTTATCCCCTCAAAAAGATCTTATCAAGAGCTATTTTTAATACACACTTTAATCTTTGCTTTAATCTTGTTCTTCTGCATTGATCTCTGCGAAAGCTTGATGATAAATATTTCTTTAAACCCATCATGTTGTTTGGAGGTAGTGATTTTTAGAGCTGTTCTATGCTGAGGTCGTCTGCATCCATGTTGCATCTTAGAAGAGGAAGTCCCAGCTCTGCACAATCATTTGTCCCTTTGGACCAGCCCTGAGAGTGGGAGTCCTTCACCTTTGGGAGAGGGGGTTGGTGTAGTTCAGGTGGCCAGAGGCCAACAGCCAAGTTAAGAGGAATAATACACAGCCCCTCGTTAGCAGGAATAGACACAAGTGCCATGAGACAAGCTAGCTGCAACCACCATGGATCAACTTGTTGGTCTAGGAGCTCGTACAGCAGAGGAGGTGTTGCTTTGTGTTCTCCTTTGGTCTTAGCTAGTCTGCTGAGATTGCATGTAGTGCATAGATGGGGCTGGTCTGATCTCTCAGGGAGTGAGGAGGTGAAGGCTTATCTCCTTGAGCAGCAGCCAGTCACTGTGAGTTGGCTGTGGCTGGGTCAGTGCTGGTGGAGCTGCTTTTGGCTGCTGATCTGGAGATGAAAGCCAGAGTGCCCTGTAATCACCACCTGACTCTTGTGTGCTCTCCCTCGGGCAGATCAGCTAAGTGAGCTGGTGAGCATCCTTAGGATCTGGTGTTTTCCCTTCGTTTTGGCAGTTTTCAGCATCCCATAAATAACAGGGCAGCGCAGAGCTCTGCCTCCAAGTCTGCCCTGCTCCTGCTGAAAGGGTCAAACCAGGTACTGATTTCTCTCTTCTTCCCTTAGAAGTCCTGATGGGCCTGGCCAAACAGCTGTCCTTGCCCACAGGCACTGCATGCTCTCCCACACAGGGCAAGATAAACCTTTTGAAGTCTGCACTGTGGCTGGCAGCAGCTTCTAAGGCACTCCCTCTTCCAGTTACCAACTGCATCTTCAGTGCTCCATGTCAACAGCTGAACTGGTTGACACGGAGCCCATGTCAGCAGGGCTGGTAAGTCAGCAGTGCTGGGTTGCCAGGGGACAGGGGGAACTCCAGATTCCAGCTCATTCTGTGAGCATGAGAAAGCCTGGGAGCTTCTCCCCGATGCAGCAGCAAGGCGTGCTTGCTGCCCACCAGCAGCCTGCTGTCTGTCCACAATAGCAATTGTTCTCCTCACCAGGGCAGGATCGTGCTGTTCTGCTGCAGGCTCTTCGAGCCTCCTCTTTCTGCAGATATTTGGAACAGATTCTGTTTGGCAGCTTTGAAGCTTTGACTCAGCTGCTAAGCGTGGAGCAAAGCAAGCTGGCCCCAGGTTCGCTGCGATAACCATTAGCTCTATGAAGAGAGGAGGTGAGGGTCAAATTCAGAGATGAGGCAGCAGGCTTATCCCTTATCTGGCTCTGTGGGAGAGGCACGGGGGACTCGTGCAGTGAGCTGGCCTCAGCTGTTAGAGCTGGAGCTGGGCTGCATCCAGCCGTTCTGCCTGCATCGTGTAACGGGATCCCTTCCCTTGGCTGTAGCACTGCAGAGTCTCGAGGAGAACGTGGTTTTGGAGCTTCTTGTGGTCTGGTGACAAAAAAGTTTGGCTGCTTAAATATTTCCCAAGAGCTTTTTAATTCCTGGCTCATCCTCGGTCACTTCTGAGACCCACACGTGCCATACGTCTCACATCTGTCATTCAGCTTCAAGTTCTTGACACAAAGTCTTTCTTTGCTACAAAGACTTCCTTTTTCTCCTCACTCCCTGGTTTCCTTTTCATATCCTTCATTGAGAAGTAGTATCTCCTTCAAAGAAATGCCAGGGAACCCATTTGCAGAATTCACAGCTGCTTCCCCAGGCTTGAGTATCCTCCTTTAGCAGCAAGCTGCTAAGCATGTTCTTAAGTGGGAAGATAAGTGGTGTTATGAACCTTTCATCTTCTGGCTCAGAGCAGGCTGGAGATGACTGATAATGGGATGACAGCAAGGAAGACGCATAGGCACCTTTGGATTTAATTCCTACTTTGCAAGGCAGTCTTTAAAGCACATTTCTGGTGGGAACACAGGCTGGTAAAATAAAGCTGGTCCTTCCTTTCACAGCATATGTCTTTTCCTCATGTCTCGGAGGCAGATCCTTCCCCTGTGCCAGCAGAGCAGGGAAGATGCAGAGCGAGCTCCACTTCAGAGCCCTTCCTTCTTCTGGAGCTGACATTCAAGGAGCTTGGCTTGAGGTGTCAGCTGGAAAACAGAGTCAAAAGCAACATGACCTGGCAGCCAGGACCTTGCTGGTCCAACGTGGCTGGTGATTTTAGATACTCTGCTTGACATTTTTTAACAGGAGGCTGACCCAAAGGGCACACGTTTGATGTCTTTTGAAATCATGCTGCTTCCAAGCATCTCAGAGTGGGTGTTCAGAAACAGAGGCTCCCCAGATCATTAGTCACTTTAAGACTGTCTGTAGACACTGTTTTGGCTGGTGATTTTTGGAGCAGCAGTTCTTTGTGGATTTGAGCTGTGCTTTAAACACAGAGATGCATCTGGGGTATGGGAGCAGCAGTCTTGCACACAATAGGCAAAGGTGCATTCCTCTGCACTGGGTCTGTTATGGAGCATACATCAGCAAGAGCTTCACGTGGGTGAGAGTCTTAAGTCCACTCTTTAACAGACTGTGCATTCAAGTCCAGAATTCCTGCTTTAGTCCCTTGTCTGCTGGCTGAAACAGGTGGCAAGCAGATGCCTGCAAGAATCTTTATTGGGGATGGTCTAAAAGGTCAGCTGCATGCAGCCTGCATTCCAGCTGGGTCCCTGTACCTCATCTTTTCCCCTAACTGGCCTTGGGCCATGCAGCCCAGAGGTTCCTCACCGTGGTACATGCTCTGCTTGCTGAAAGCAAACCACTTGAAAGCAGGATGCCTGTGGACCAAACCTGTGCCAGCCTGCTGCATTTTTCTCCGAGGAAATAAGGAGTAGTGGTTATGGCAGAATGTGTGAGAAGCTTAACAGCACCTCCAGGGCACACACACTGCTGTAACAGAGCCCATCCACTCATCCCACATCCACCAGAGGATTCAGCACCTGCGTGAGCCCATGACTGGTAGGGGATGCTGCTCCCAGGGCTGTCTGTGGTTGGTGGAGCTGTGTGGATGGAGTCTGGGAGCTGTGTGGCACACAAGGCCTGGGGATACAGGTAAGAGCTGAGCTTGCTGAGTCAGGCTCTTGGCAGAGTTGTTGGCACTGTTTGTAAGGGAGCCTGATCCAGAGGAGCCAAACCCTGCTGCACTGCGGAGCCCACTTCCAGCTGCTGCCATTGAGGAGGTTTCAGAAGAGCCCTAGCTACAGCCGGGCTGCTTCAAAGTGCCTCATCCTGTAATTCCTATTGCACTGAACAGAGATTTCCACTCCCAGTGCTGTGTGCACTCTACACGTGGTGGCACGTCTTTCACAGAGCAGGCTGCGAAACTTCCCATAGCAAATCCCCGTTTATCTGCCTGACAGACTCCTGTCTGCTCAGCCTGGGGAGCCAGCACACAGCTGAGCAGCACTGGGGCTGCACCCTGGAGCTGTTGCATCACAGCCCAAAGTGTGAACAGAGGCCACAGCCTGGCTCTGCGATCAGCCCCCAGTGCCTCTGCACCTTTCTGTTACTCAGCACTTTTCACTGACGGGGGAATTAAGTAGGATTTCTGGGTCATTGTGGGCCTGTCAGGAGGAATCTCTCCTCTAGACCTCATTAGCAAGGCTTTCTGCAACACCAGGCTTCAGAACAATTGCAGCCTGGTTCCCTAAACACTGACTAATGAGACAGAGCTGTTAGCAGCAGTTTGCTAAATAAAGGCTGTTTCTGCCTGAGATAGAAGAAAGCCAGACAGGATTCTCCTAGCTGCCTCTAGGTATTTCAGGAGGTATTTCAAAGGACCCATATTAAAATAATGAGCTAGATGGTGCTGGTTTAGTGGCTGCACAGGGCTGATGGCAGCTTCCCAAGAGCACTGACTGCAGGTAACTTGTGCTCAAGGGACCTCAAACTTCTCCTGTTCCTTTCACACTGCTGTCCCCATGGGTTCGAGGTCTCTCAAGTACTGACCTGAGCTACTGTGACTTCACCCCACTCTGACTGCTGAGCAGAAGGATGTAGGCACTGCCTGAGCAGCCGTCATCGCTTCTATTGATGGCTCCATGATGAGGTGTTTCATCCCATCTCTTCCTGCTCTCAGAAGTGCTGGGGTTAAGGAGGAGCTCTGAAGCACGGTGGGATTGGATCTGAGTGCCTCTGGCTGGTGCAGGGGCTGTTACTTAGCCAGTTTGCAGCGCTGCTTTGATGTGGCAGTGGGATTTGATGGAAGTTAGCTGATGTCTAGACAGGTTGTTCTCACTCTGCTGTTGTCTCCTAAGCAGCAATAGTGCCAAACAGGCTCAACAGCTCTGGGATGCAAGCAGCAATGCTATCTCTAGCAAGACGGATCTGTGGCTCTTTAGGAGGATCCAAGCCAGCTCTGGCTGACCTGTGAATCCTCCTGCAGGTGGAACTGCTCCTCTGTGCCCTGCATACTGCCTGGATCAACAAATGGCAATTAGGTGAGCAGGTGAGCAGCGTGTTTCCAGGAGAGCTGGCATGGCAAAGAGGTTCAGGAGAGGTCTGTAACCCACTGCTCTGCCCAGCAAAGCTGGGAATCCAGCAGGAGAGTTGACTTCAGCTCCATTCGGAGCACGCTCGGGCTGAATGCAGCAGCAGCGTGCTGAGAAGTCTTGGTGTGGTTGGCTGGATGCTGCCAGGAGTGAGTGCCCAGCAGAGCTGACCTGGATGTCAAATAACAACTGCAGCCAGTGGTTCAGCTGCACGGGGAGAGAAGTGGCAGGCCGTGATCTGGAGAGACTTGTCGCTGGCTGGCTGGCAAGTTGTGCTTTCAGTGCTGCCTTGGCTCCAGCGTGCCATCTCCCCCAGGCAGTTTGGGAGGGGAAGCGGAGACTGCATTCACATGGCCATTGTCTGTCCTCCAGCTGGGAGCAGAGCCAGCAGAGAGGTTCTGGCAGCATCTGATACAGGGGGCAGATGTTAGGGGAAACATAGTCATCCATAAAACGCCGTCGCTGGGATTTTCAAGGGAGCCTCGAAGGTTAAGTGCCCGTGGTTTTGAACATGTGCATGAAAGTCAAAGAGAGGGGCTCTGGGCTCCTGGGATTCCTGCTGGGCTTGGAGAAACTTTCTGAAGGTTTTAATTGGAAGGACAAGCCTTCGTGCAGCATCTGCGGGCTGCCCAGGTGGATGCTCTTCTCGGGCCCATTTATTTAAGCTTAGCTAGAGAGGAGGATGAAGTTGCACAGTGCCAGATTTAATCTCTTGTGGGGCTTTTGGAGGTGTGTGGCTGTGTCAGTCTGCTGCCTTCCCCTGTGGCCAGCTGCTGCAAGCATGAGCCGAAAGCTGAGTATTTCCTGACCCTGCCTGTCCCCTCCCTTCTCCCCTGCCAAAGGAGGGCTGGGCTGCAGGTTTCAAGCAGAGCTGGAAACTTGGCACTGAGAGAAGGAGCAGAAAAGAGCCCAGCTTGCTCTCCTCTGTCAGGGCTGGCTTCTGTGCTGCTGCAGGGAGTGCAAATATGTTCCCAATCTGTTTGCTTCACTGACATGTCTCCAGGACAGGCAGGCGACAGGCACGCTGACCAAGAAGGGGCCATTGTTAGAGGGATCTCCTCGGCTGCAGCTCTGCTGTATCCAACTGCTGCTGCTCTGCCTTTCATTCACAGCACTGAGAGCTCTCAGTCATCCGGGCTCCCCAAAGCTGTAACTGCACATTAGCACAGACAAGCCGGGGTTTCATCCCTGCTGTATTCAATTTGTCCACCCGTGTGCCCCGGTCTGGCCTTTTGATTTATGTGCCCATCTCTAGCAGGCAGGTATTCAATCAAGCTGGAAATGAAAGAAATTACAGGCATTGCTTCCCCGCCAAGTGTCCCAGACATTAATTGACGCATCGCTAATTGCACACGGGTGGACATCCTGAGCTTGCTCTGTGCTGCAGGCTGAGCAGCCAGGCAATGGCCTGACAGACAGGTTAGCACTTTGGCTGAGGAGGAACAAAGGGGCCTGGGAGAAGCAGAGGAGAGGAAGGGAGTTACCTCATCTGTTTCCAGCAGCCAAGGCAGGGTTGTCCTCTGAGAGGTATTTCCTTAAGCTTTATCCAGTCCGATTTTAGTCGCAATTTTTACGAACAAAAGGCTTCCACTGTTTCCCTTGGAGGTGCTGGAAGGAATCCAAATAGATTTTAGCACGGAGAAGTAAATCTTGCTATTAACGTCAGCCTAATCATTTCTTCCTATCTCCTCCCTACCATTCTCATCATTCATGCTCTTTGATAAAACCCTGAGGACGGTTACCAGCGCAGTCCACCCTCTTCTTCATCTGCTTCTGGATTGCAGCCCCTTGCTTGGGTTTGTGAGAGCATTCACCCTGCCTGCACCGCATGCATGGGAAATGCCAGGACGTTCCTCGCTATGCAGACCCCAAAGCCTGCAGGATGGTGGGACAGGAGCAGCAAAGCTTCCACTGCTGGGCTGTGCCTCGCTGGGACGAGGGCCCCTGACCTGCACTCAGCTGGGAGCATTGGGCTGAGAAAATGCTCTTCTAAAAATAGCAGTGAGATATGTTTGAGGAGAAAAACAAGTCAGGGTCTGGGAGAAGTTGGATCTCAGATATGCGGCTCGTTCAGCTCCCCCAGGACAAGGAGTCTTTTAACCTCTCCGTGCCGAGGTTTGTTTCCGCTCTGTTAAACAAACTTGGTCAGGAATCCAGGCTGGGACATCCAGAATGACTCTCCCCTCTCCTCCCCTGTTGTCCTTCTGACATCTGCCTTGCTTTCCTCCTGCTCATTCAGGCCAGCATCTCCCTAATCGTGCTCCCACTGCACCCAGTCCCTCAGCTTTGTCTGTCAGTGATTTCACACAGCCTGCCCTTCCATCCTGATGTGCTCCTTCAGGACGTGCCTTGCAGGACCACAGCACACCTCCTCCTGCAGCCTGTGCTGGCTGATGTTGACAAGGTAAAGCTCTTCAGATCTGCTTGTATGGATCACGGCTGCCCCCGCAGCAGCGTTCCCAGGTCACACATCTTCAGGCCCGTGGCTCACACAGCCCAGTGCCTTTTTCCCTTGTTCATCTGCATCCTTTGTTCTGAGATTTGCTGCAGAGCTGCCTTGCAGAAGGCGTACGGCCCCTCCTCACCAGCAGTAGTTCTGCAGGCAGGCTCTGGGTAGCAAGCCCATAGGCAGATGTGTGTTCATGCATTCACTCATATGCATTTTGTGCAACACGTTGCCTGCACAACTGTGTGAGACCTGAGGCTAGAATAGCTCACAGGAAAAGAAGAGAGAAGTGATACTGTGAGCTCTGGAAGAAAGTTCTTAAGAAGGGAGCTGCTTTCAGTCTTGTCATAAATAGTTTCTGTGTGCTTGCTCACACCCTCTCCTGTTCCCTTCTCCAGCCCACTCCCAGCTTTGAGGACTGCTGCTCTCTTCCCAACTCCCACTTTCCTCAGGAAGATGACACTGTCGGTCTCTGATAAGCAGAAGGCCAGGTCTGTGTTTTGTTGGTCAAGCTATAGGCTGGAGAAGAACGGAGGATCAGGAGATTAGAGTCACAGACAGAGGAATAGAGGATTATAGGCTAAAACCCTGCGAGTCTCTGTATTGATGGTTGGGACACAGCCAGACACTAAAGAGCATTGCAAAGCCTGGTGCTGATAGCATATCCGCTTAGTTCCTGTCTTTGCATTCCAGGCAGCTTTTGATATGTGTGTCCTCATCAAAAGCTGGGGTCAGGCAGGTAGGGAGCACCCCAGTTCCCAAAGTCAGATACCTCCTGAGACCAAGTCTGTGTGCTGGCTGGCATTCAGCCTGGAAAATGTCACTTTGGCTTACGAGATTCTCTGCAGTGCTCGAGTCAAATTCCCACACGAGACCATCAGATTAAAAAAAAAAAAAAAAAGCCAAAATGGAACTTGTCCCTTTTCCCATTTGTTTCTTCTGTCTTCCTGATCTTGGCCGCAGCTCCCTGTTGTGAATCACTGACCTGACTCTACCCCAGAGACTAACATCTGCCTGCTGCAACGGGAGCCCAGCTGGGAGGAAGGGAGAGGACTGGAGGGAGATCACTGCTTCTGGCTCTTATCGCAGTTATCAGCTGGTTCCCTCCCACTTTGCACTAATTTGGTACCAGCATCTGCCACTTTTGGGAGGAAGGGGACTTGCTGAAGTGAGAAATAATGTAGGATGTGCCTGTATGGCAATTCTTGGGGCTGCCCAGGGAAACAATGGAAGGCAAGTGGGAATAGGCAGGAAGGGTTGGTTTCAAGTTTGCCCCGTGTAGATATCCCTGCTTCCCTTTAGTGCTCACCGTTTCTGTTCCCAGCCTTTAATTTTGTTTCTGTAAGGCATCCTCCCAGATCTCATAATCATACATCCTCCAGACATACTGTATTCCTTACTCATTTTCTTCCTCCAGTGAAATGGGACTGAGTTGGAGGGGACACTGCATCTGGAAGGACCAAAGCTGCTCATTAACAGATGAAAATGGTTGTAGGGAAGCTCTGCCCATGGGGATCTCAGCAGACACGTGGGCACAACCAGCTGGGAGCTTTCTGCCCATGTTCCCAGCCTGGCTCAGCACTGCCTCTGCTTAAAGCATCCGTGCTTTCTTAGGGAGAAGAGAGCACAAGAACCCACTGATTAACAATGTCCAATGCCCAGCCACGGGTTCACGTGTCTGCTAAGATGCTGAGTAAGCTTGAAGTCTGCCTGTTCAGACAGCTCTGGCATGTGGCTCATGATTCCTCCTCCTGACATGGGCCTCTGGATTTACAAGGCAGGTGGTGCCCAAATCTGATGGTGAGCAAACCTGATTGTGAGAATAGGCTGCCTTGTTGTGAAAGTGCAGAGAGATGCAAGGCCTTAATGTCTCACCTCTAAACATGCTGTGCTGCCTTGAGGAGAACCACAGCTGAAGATTGGGAAATTCTTCCCTCCAGAAGCCCTTGTCAGATGGACGTTGGAGGCAGCATGTCTGCAACTGCAACCCAGCACGACGAAACCAGATCTTGGGAGATGGTCAGAAAGCATCACGTGGTGTTCACAGGGCAAATGCCTTTGCTTCCTTCCCTGCATGGGAGAGAGGAGGAATGGTTATCTGCAGAAGGAGAAGCTTTTGTCTTAAGAGGGCTCTGTATTTGCTTGCTAGCAACTTGTTTCACAACTGAGTGTGGGTGCGTAGGCTGGCTGTGCACCAATGGCTCTGCTGTCTGATTAGGAGGTAGAACAGTAAATCCTCTTGTACAAGAGGGGAAGAAAAAAAAAAAATCGTGTGCATGGTTTGGATGCCAATGGGCCTCGTCTGCAGCAAATACAGTCAGGTCTTGAAGGTGATGGTTTAAGTTAAGTGATTTAAACGGGTTAAGATTTTGTTCTACAAATGCATTTGCAGACAGAGAGCTGCGGTAGGAGAAAGGTGTGCAGCTCTGTTTGGCTGCTTCCCCAGCCATCCTCGGTGCTGACTTTGCTCTCCCAAAGACATCCTCATCAGCATGAGAGCAGATGGACCACCAGCTCCTCGTGGTCTGGAGGCAGGGGCTGAAAGCTGTGGCTACAGGCTGGGTTTTCCAAGCAGATCTAAAATAACCATCATTGAGAAAGTAAGAATGAGCTACGCCATTTATTCCCTGGCCACACATGGATGGACCCCATATAAATTCAAGCTTATATTTGTCACATATAGGGACCATAAGTCCCTTTAGGTGTTACAGAAGCCAAGGAATGGTCAGAACATAAAACCTCAGAGTTTGGCAGAGCCAGAGCGGGTTGAGCATTTTTGGGGATCTCACTCCTATAACACATTCCATCACCCATCCTCTGCCCCACCGCGGCTGCACCAACACAGGTTGCATTGTGGAACGGGAGTGAGATGCACTGGGGACAGAGAGGAGGAAAAAGAGCCTGAATCATGAAGAGAAAAAGGGATGGATGTTTTGCGGTGCAGAAAGTCGGATTTTTCTTCAGTTTTCTCCCATTTCCTCAAAGCAAGCAGCACACAGAGCCTGGCCTCCCTCTTCCTCCTCTTATCCAGCCCAGCACAGCACTGCAGGCTTCCTTTGCTGTCCTTCTGGGGGTTTCTCACAAATAGAACAGCTATTTCCCTTCCTACACAGCACATCCAATGCAGGGACAGAGCTGGGCTCAGCTGGGCTGCCCAGATAGCACGGCTCACACCCACTGCCCCCATCACCTCTGTGATGTACCCTCATTGCTGTTCCCATCACTCCATCTCTCAGTGCTGGCAGGGTGCTCACAAAGGTGCTGACACGCAGAGCGTTGGGCTGATGGGTTTCTAACACCTACCAGTCTCACCCTTGTGGCACTCTTGCAGCACAGAGTAACCATCCAGAAAGCAGAGATGCTTAACGAGGCGTGTGGCTTATTGCAGCATTCCCACATGGCTTAGATGATGCGTTTTGAATTGCAAATGGAGCGGCGGCTCACGGCTGATGGACACCTCAAGAAAGGCGTATTTTTGTTACTTCAGTGGGTGTTTAAATACAGCTGCATGTTTTCCTACTGCTTGTGCCTAACAGTGCATTAGCTAAAATTACCGGATCAGATAACTGCACCGTTGGCACAGGGCTCTGCTGTGCTGCAGCACAGCCTCTTGGCAGCAACTTCGTATTTTTCTGGTCATCCTTTTAATGTTGTCTCTACCACGTAAGGAATATTTCACCTCCTCTTCAAATTTCTGCCTTGAATTTTTAAGCAGATAAGAGATCGGGGTGGAAGGAAACAGAAGGTCAGGCTTTGCATTAAGCCCTGTGCAGAGACAGGAGATTTAACACAGCCTAGTTGTCTATAAAGCTGCTAGTTTATTTCTTCTGTAGGTTCAGAGCAGCGTTTTGAAGTGATTCAGATACCATGAGTCACAGCAACATGCATGGGCTGGCTCCCTTCAGCTAAAAGAAGCACCATAAGAATATGCTATAGACTTCACTGCCTTGTCCTGGATTCTATTTGGAGAGCTGATGGCATTTGGGATTCAACCATATGTCTGGCTGAGCCCACAGTACATACAGATCTGGTGGGTGCCTCTGTTGTGGCATGCATGCTGCTCTGGGAAGGAGTGCATGCCTGTGCACAGCTCTCCTGCACAGCCCTGGTGCTGAGGCCTTTGAAGTGGGATTTACATAACGTAGAGCTTTTGCTGCTTATTTGCACCGGGCCCAACGATGCCTAAAGGAACATCTTTGGAACAAACTTTTTAAGGGTGACAGTTGCCCCCGATGAGGATGATGTAACACAAAGCAACGCACGAGCACAATCACCAAAGAGACAAGGCCAGCAACAGAGCTGTGTGACACAGTGCAGATGCTGCCCTGCTCCTGCAGCACAGTGCTGGCAGCTGGAAAGCTCTGCCTCCATTAAATTGCTCCAGCCCTGCAGAGACCGGTACGAAAGGGGTACCTCCAAGTGATGCTGAGAAGAGCTGTAAAGATGTTTTGCTCCAGCTTTACAATCTGTGTGGTCACTGGGGAGTTTTGTTCCACAAAACTGTAGGCATCTCGTTATTTAGAGCATGCCTGTGCCACACACAGAAGAATAAATCTGGCTTAGAGGTGATTTAAGCTGCTGCATTGATCTCTGCCCACAGTCAATACGTGTAATAATGTGAGTCTCTTGCACAGCCCCCAAGGACTCAGCTTCTGCCTAAAATTTGTTGCCATCCTGCTTTGTGCCTAAGGGATAGACCTCAAACTTCTGTGTTTAATGGGTGGGAAAGGAGAGATGCTGCTGGGAATAACCTCTGAGAATCGAGATGGGGCAGAGTCTGATGGAGTCTCCACGTCATGGAAAAGTGCTCCTACAGCCTTAACTTCTTTAGAATAATGTAAGATTGTGGTAATGTCATCTCCACTTCCAGCTGCGTTGTGGCTGTAGGAGAACAGAACAGATAGAATGGAATAGCTCAATTAGGACGGACGTTCAGAGACCAGAAGTACTTCAGTCAGATTGTTATCATGTTATCTATTTGGTGGGGCACATTTTTTATCTGAAAAGTGATCTCTTGTAAACAAGAGCAAGAAAAAAGAAAAACAAACAGGAACATCGAGTTTCCTTTAAGGAACCTCTGTCATGTCCCTTTTCCTCCCATTTCTCCCACCTGTATTTCGCCTCCATGGCCCTAAATGCACAAAGGGGAAGGGTGCCAAGGCCCTAAGAGCAGTTCTGCTTGCTTGGCACATAGCTTGCATCCCCACTGCCTTTTTGTTCAACAACACTTCATGCACAAAGGCAGCTCCTGAGCCCAAACGTAGCTCTCCCCAAAGGTATTTGGGGCCTAAAAGCTGAGAACCAAGGCATTGAGCAAAGCATCAGCACTCAGCAAACGAGGGATGGTAAGAACTGGCAGGGAACATTTCAATAACGTGGAAAGGAGCATCATTTGGAGCATCTCTGGGGCATTTCTCAGAGCACTGCCTTGCTGTTCTGGTGTCTGATCTGCTCCACCAAAGGCGCTTTGCCCTTGCGTTGTCACTTATTTCCTCTGACCAAAAGCTTTCCACCCTGGAGGTTGGCACACAGAAATCCCCAGCTGTCTGGCTGTGATTTTGAAGATCTCTTTTTTCTTCTTTCAGCTGCCTTTTCTGCTTTCTATTCAGGTTTATTATGACTTTCTTACTCTGAGAGAGTCTTAACCTTTAGATAACGCGTGCCTTCATGTCATTGAGGAGCTCTTTTCTTTATTGTGCTGATCAGATGCATGGTGAAGGCAGTGGGCACTGCTGGTACCTGCTCTGCTGAAATGCAGAAAGATGAGGAAAGCAGAGCCTTCAAAAGAAAATAGCATGCAGAAGGGAGAAAAGGACTGCACAAATGGGAAATGTTTTGGAGTTCAGAGCAGAAGGGTCAGAAAGAGGAAATAGGTTGCTGCAATGCGATGGAAACTGCAGCAATGACAGCAAGGTAGCAAAGTCCTAGGCTGCAGCAAGTGAGGGTTTGCTCCAATGCAGCAGACTTGTGCACAGAAATAAAATAAAAGAGCTGCTTACCTTTGAAAGGCCACAGGTATACAGGGATCTGCAGTGAGAGCCCATTGCCTCCACTGCCAACCCTTAAATGAGGGCTGGGAAGAGGTGGATCCTGGCTCCATCACTTCCATCACTCAGTACATTGCATGCACCTGAGCTCCCCTGGGCTGGCCCTGCCTTCCCCCCAGGTGCTCCATCACTGCTTCAGGCCAGGACTCAGCATTTCTACTACAGCTGTGTTACGAGGATGCAGTGTGGCACAACAGAGCTGTTGTCCCAGTATGGGTTGGGTTGGGACTCTACCCAAAGTGCTGAACTTCTCTGTTCTCTCCTGAATTACTGTCCTTTCATCATTTTCTACCTTGTGTTTTACAGTACCACACTGAGTCCCAAAACACTTGAAGGTACAGCCAGCGTGTGTTAGAGAGCTGGCACGTTTTGTCTTCTAGGAACTGACCAAAGCCCTTCACACCCACCTGCTTCCCACCTCTCCCCAGTCATTGGCTTTGTTTGCAGAATAATATATTCATTCTCACGTTACCAGAATGAGAATTCCTTTGCCTTCTACATCAGTGTGAACACAGGGAAGCGGCTTGTGCTGGCACTGGTTTTGTGCCATTCTGCTAATCACCCTCTTTAATTGCTGCTTCCAACAATTACATTTTCCTGTATTTACACCACAGCTCCTAAATAAACTTTGTCATGCTGGATTGGCGTGGATAGCACAGAACAGCTTCTATATAGGGAAGTTAGCCCTTGAAGCTGGAGGAGAGCTTTTCCCAGCAGGCGATGTGCTTCTAGCAGCGTGAATTATGAGCTGTGCTATTTCTTATTCTCTTCTGTTTGTTTTTCCAGGCTGCAGACTCTTGGCCGTGGAGCTGACATCCAGCAACACCAAGCCTGTGGTGCAGGAATTCCAGAGTGAGTGCTGTGGGGCTGCAGGCTGCCCAACACCGCCGTGCACTGCCCTCTGCCTGGAGCTTTGCACCCAAACCATTGAGAAAAGCTTGGCTTGTTGCTCGTGGTATCTTTTTTTTTTTGGGTGAGGCAGGGCTGCTGAGAGCTTGAGATTCAGCAGAGCGTTTAGGAATATGTCTGTATCTCTCTCTGCTTTGCACAGATTTGATTGAAATAGTTTGCTGAAGTCACTGAAAGCCATTGGCGTTGCAAAGTGGCTGCCTAAGTGCTTTCTTGAACTGGATCCCAAATAGAGGAAAGGCCGTCGCCTTGCAATTAGTACACTGGAAGGGGGTTGGGGAAGTTTATCTTATATCCTGGTCCTAAGACAGACAAGCAGTGTGGTACAGCGTGAGCCACCGCAATGCTGCCTTCTGTGGAGGAGATGGAGATGGCAAAGCCTCCTTCCATGGGGATTGGATGCCTTGAGCTTTTCCTTGGGCACCGTGGTCCCCAGGACACTCAGGCAGACAATGTGTTGCCAGAAGATGACCAGACACCACCCAGGGAGATTCTGCTGTCCTGACTCACACTGTATGCTCTGATTAGCAGCAAGACAGCGCTGTGGGCTCACCCTGTCATAAGGTCTTGTTTGCCATACGTTGGAGCCTGGAGAGAACAGCGTGTTCATTTTTCTCCATACTTGATATCTGTACAGCTCTTATTTTTGCTGGCCAAAGTCCATCTTCCCCAACAGCTCCTGGAACCCAGCAGTGTTTCTGTTTGTGAGGCACATGAAAGAGAAGGCTTTTGCTTTGTGGGCAGCATCTCCTAATAAAACAGTGTGTGAGATGGCTTAAAGCAGAACAAAAATACAGCTGCTGCCTATTAATCTGTATTCCCTTTATTTCTCTTTCTAGGTGTTGAGCTGTCCTGCATCATTAAATCAACCGTAACACCGGATCCCAGAATCGAGTGGAAGAAAATTCGAGATGGGGAAACCTCTTATGTATTTTTTGACAATAAAATGCAGGGTATGAAGACTCTTTGTCCTCTTAAGACTTCCAAACAGCCTCAGCAACAGACAGAGCTGAGAACAGAAAAGTCTGTAAGAGGAAGGACCTCTGGCTGTCCTGCTGCTTTCTTCTGGAACTAGAGCTCAGCAGTCAAAGCACAGAGTGGAAGGAGAGCAGGATGTTCTTTGCCCTCTGGCAGGTCATTGCTGGTTGCTCTCAGTAGGGAGCCCCAGAGCTGGAGGGAGATCCTGTGTAGGAGATGAGCATGAAAGTCAATACTGCAGTTTCCCTTCTCCAGAACTTGCTCCTTGCATGGTCATTGCATGTCTGGGCTCTCGGGACCAAATGCTGACCTCTGCAATCTTTCCATATGAAATACAACTGGAACTATTCCTAGATAGTGGTCACTTTAAATGGGACCAACAGCCACATCCAGAGGAACCTTCCAAAAGATCTGAGGCTGATGTGGATGTCCACTTTTGCCAATTTTGGAGTTTTGGGGTGGTGCTTCACAGTTCATTCTCTTACAAGCTTAGCAGCACTGGTTTCCTTTCTGGTCATGCAGAGAGAAAGACTCTTAACATTACAGAGCATCAAATTCCTTTTGGTGGTTCTCAGGCCTCCAGGGTCAACCACTTTATTCAGATGTTCAAAGTTACTTTGTGTGACTCTCCTGACATTTTTCTCTCTCCTTCCTCTCTATCAGGCGACTTTGCAACTCGGGCAGAAATTCTGAGCCGGACATCACTGGTGATTAAAAACACCACCCGGATGGACACGGCCACGTACCGCTGTGAAGTGGCAGCACCTTCTGATACCAAAACCATAGATGAGATAAATATCCAGCTTACAGTCCAAGGTACTGCTTTAGGTCCAGCTATCTTTGCAAGCACTGAGGCCGTGGGTCTCTCTCAGAGTTGTAACTGGCACTCAGCAGAGTCTTGATGCTTAAAACCATCTGGAAATAGCTGGAGGTGTTGGTGCCTTTGTAGCACAGCCACCTTACAAAGCATGCCAAAGTCATTTGGTTGTGCTCAGCGCTATCATTCACATGGCTTGTGTCTTTCCCACAGTGAAACCTGTGACTCCGAGATGCACAGTGCCTAAAGCTGTACCTGTGGGTAAGACAGCCTCCCTCCACTGCCACGAGAATGAAGGTTACCCCAAGTCTACGTACAGCTGGTATCGCAACAGCGAACCTTTATCACCAGACGCCAAATCAAATGCCAAATTCCACAATTCATCCTACAGCTTGAATCCCACCACAGGCACTCTGGTAATGTCCTTGTGGATGTAATCAAGACTTGTGTTGCAGGGCAGGTTAATTTTAGAGTGGCTCAGAAAAGAAAAAGGTCATTGCATGGCTTTCTAGGAAGGGATAGTTGGAAGGTTTGCTGTTCTGGGATCTGAATGACTTTGGAAAGGGAAGATGAATATGACAAAATGCTACCCTAGCTGTTTGCTTGTGGTCCACTTGCATCTTTAGAAAGAGGGAAGGAGAACATCTCATGGCCCACAGCAAAGAGCCGCTCCCTCCTGCGGCTGTTCTGCAGAAGCAGAGAATTCCCTCTCTGAAATAATCTTTTCCTTGTGTGAATCCCCACAGCAGCTCTGGCCCTGCTTTCTAACACGTGAAAAACAACCTTTACACATTCAGCATGTTAAATAACCCTTCGCCTTCCCTCCTCCCCAGGTTTTTCATGCTGTGCACAAAGGTGACACGGGTCGTTACTCCTGCATTGCAACAAACGATGCTGGCTTTGCCAAGTGTGAGGAGCAGGAGATGGAAGTCTGTGAGTGGCTCTACGTAATTGTTGGCAATGTTAATTAATATTTCACTGTAAATAAACCACCATCACCATGGGGGGGGAAGGGGGGCATCCTAGAGTGTCTTTCTAGCTTTCTAGCCCCAGACACAGCTGACTTATCCAGGAAGGTATCAGGACCAGGTTTTTACATGGCATTTTCAAAGCCAAATAGCATCGAAGGAGAAAAATTTGCAGTACTGCTGTACAGCCCACTCTTCACAACCCAAAAAGGTTCCAAAAGTATTTTAGTATCTAGAGGATGGTACAAAGAGATCCAAACTATCCAAGGAAGAGTCAGTCTTTAACTATTAGCAATCACAGAAAGATGTGGTTGGACCTGGTACACACAGGGCAATAGAGGAGGAAAGTTTGTTAGTTTTCCCTTTTTTGTTAGAACAGAAAAGCAGCTCTCTGTGCTGTGGAAGGAGTCTGAGTTTTTCCAGAGTGGAAATAATTCATAATTCTTAGGAACTTTTGCAGTTTGCATTGGACACGTATGAAATGTCATTTTAGTAGAGGTAGAATATTGTCACTGCCTTAAGAAAATTGCTGGATTATGGTTTCTGTCTTTGTCAGATGACCTCAACATTGGTGGGATAATTGGTGGAGTGCTGGTGGTCGTGGCAGTGTTGGTGCTCATCACTCTCGGAATCTGCTGTGCTTACAGGAGAGGCTACTTTGCAAACAGTAAAGAGAGTGGGGAAAGGTAAGCTGGGATCCAGTGTTCCCATTGCCATCTCACTGTACATATTTCAGTGCTTGACTTGATAGATTTCTTTAGTTCCCTACCATAGACTTCAGTTCTCAAAGTATTCAGTTCCCCACCATAAGCACTGCACCAAAGGTTTCTTTGCCTCAGGGAGAATGTTGGCATCATTCCTTCTGTGCTCACTACCAGGACCAGACAGGGGAACGAGAGCTGTATTTCAATATCCTCATATTTTTCACAGTAAGTGGGGACCAACACAATTAAATAGCAGTAGGTGTTTGTCCAACAGGTAATGTGCTGTTGGCATACAGAGGTCTACAACTTAGCAAGCAGAGCTCGTTGCACAATTAGCTTAAGGCATCAGGAGATGCATAGCAAATATATGCCAAAGAGTAGGCTCTCTGCAGGAAATCTTGCTAGCTGTGACTCGGAACCTAAATTTGGGATTAAAAACAAGCCTTCTAGAAGGCACATTAGAACATTAAAAACAACAGCATTAGCACTTGAAGGTGGGAATTTCTCACAGATCAGAAACAAGCCTCGATGTTCCTGCAGAATCTGCAGAAGAGATAATGTATGTAAATAGCAAGATTCTCACCAGATAGATTTATTCCATGTTCAGTGTTGTGAGGTTTCTCTCCGCTTTCTGTTCACTGGACCGCTCTTCCTAGTTTTCTTCTTTCTCAGCACCTCCTCTCAAATCCTGCAATCTCCTTGTCCCAGAAATAAGATCTTTTCCTTTATTTCAGCTACAAGACTCCAGCAAAACCTGATGGTGTTAACTATATCCGGACAGATGATGAGGTAACAAATGATTTGCATTTAACATCTCTATGCTTTAGAGAGGAAGAGGGTGGGCAGAGCTCTACCAGGGTGTTTTTTTTTTTTTTAGGGCCTATAGACTTTCTAAGAGCAAACACCACTGAGAAACAAGGATTTAGAACAGGGAGAAAACAGAAGGGTAAAGGCTGAGTCATTTCCTGAAATGATGAACAGTTTAAGTTGCCTGAAGCAACCGATGCCAAAAGCTATAAGACAAAGCTCTGCTCTGTCTCGGTTCTCTTACAGCTTGACCCCCCTTAGGATGAGTTTCGTTGGAGTAAATGGGCATGCTGTGATACTTTTACAAGAGAATTTGCATTCTGGGATTTGATTAGATCACTCAGCTTAAGATGAGAAAAAAGCCTCTCCCTATTAGCAGAGATAGGAGGGGGAATGAGGAAGCACTGTGCCACACCTTGGTATGGGAGGAGAGAGGGGGCACCCAACTGGTATAACTGGTGCCTCCTCCTCCTCACCTGCTGGCTGCAGTGCTCAGTGATCCCACTGGGATCTGCCTTTTGTGGGCAGCAGGAAATAAGGGGTGCCCAGACTGCCACCACATCCATCCCACACCCAGAATTGTTTTGTTGCAGGGCGACTTCAGGCACAAGTCTTCATTTGTCATATAAGATGCCAAAAGAATATTGCAAACCAGCAAAAGCAAGTGTGAAAATACCTCCTCCAGGAACTCGAAGCGAGAGCAAAAGATGAATTAAGTGCGCTTGGAAGAGTTTGGAACACACAAGAACTTGATAGCTAGCTATCTGTATATCTTTTTTTTTTCTTTGCCAAAGTTTAAAGCAACTCCTCACTGCCCAACTTGCGTCTCCCCTGCCTTCAGGGACACCAACAGGATCCCCTAAACCTGTCCTTGGAGTAAGGAAGATAAATACTTCCCAAGAGACTGTGCTGTGGAAGTCTGTGGAATTGCCTTCTCTTTGTGCTGCAGGGACACAGCCTCAGTGTGCAAACCAACCAGGGAGCAGCGTTACGTAGACATTACTAGTCTGAGTTACTAGTAGGAAAAAAGGTGCTGATACAGCAGTAGGACTGCAAAGAATAAGTGTTACCCATTTATCTATACAAGGGGGAAGTCCTCCTCGCAGCAGTTTGTTGCCCAGGCTGTGACTTGTGATTACTTTGTGCTTTTGACTATGACTTTTCAGGTGCAGAATGGGCACCTGACTAGTTGAGAGGCACACATAGAGCAAACACAACTAATGTTCTCAGCCCTTCTGTCAACTTATTGCTCTGTTTAACAAGAAACGCAGGCAGCATCAGGCTGAAGGACTGCTGCTGCTCACTGCTTTACAGAAGACTCACTGCACGCAGGTAACCCCTCATTCTAATCTGCACAAAGCAGGCTTCCCTCTTGCATCTTTTGGTGCATTAAAGAGGCTTACAGTGGAGGCACAGAACCCAGTGCTAAGTCGTCCCTTTCAGGAAAATCAAAGCCAAATATTTCTGCGGGCCCAGAGTCCCAGAAAAGGTACTGAGATGTTTTCAAGCTTTTTTTTTTTTTTACCTTCTCCCTTTCTTTTGTAAAATCCCACATTCTAAATTTTTTGCAAAGATATATTTTGATTACTTCAGAAAAGGTAACGTTTCTATTTAAAGTGTAAATACGTGATGCCAGCAGTGTTTAAGTAACGTGGCTATTTTTTTACTTTCTAAGCTACAGAGGAGAGCTCAAACGTTGCTATAGTATGGCACTGTCAGAGCATATCAGCATTACTGCAGAGTGTAACACAAACCTGCAGGTAGAACAGCATCTCTTTCCTCTTAAGCTACCCTCAGCAATTTCCTTGTCACATGAGGTCTTACAAGACACAGAACAGAGTCACTCAGGGATAGTTTTTGTAAATTTATGGCAGGACCTATCAACTTTTTTATACATTGAACTTTTCTTGCCAGTGACCAACACTTTTGTTTTTGTTGTTGCAAGAAATATCCAGGGATGGCTTTTTTGGATTCAGTTCCAACAAGGTGACAGAGTGACTTTACTGTTTGCTCCCCCTCTGCAAATTCCCTGAAGCACTAACGTGGTGATGTGACAGCTATGGCAACGTTACAGGTTTAGATGGCATAGCCAAGCAACTGTTTCTGGAGTTGGGAAAGCAAAAGGTCAACACAGAAGCACTTTTGTAGTGTCAGTTGCAACTTTTCTTTAGATGGTAAAAGGAAAAAAAAACAAATAAAAAAAGAAATGTGGTTCTCTTTGCATTAAAGAGAATAAATGGAAACTCGTGTTGATGCATGAGTTGATAGCGTTGAAAAGCAGTGGGTTGCCTAAAACTGCAAGATGTGGATGCAACACTAGAACTGTGCTGTGGTTTAAGAATTTTTTTTTAAATGTAGCATAATTTAGTATTCTTGTATTTCCGATATGGATTGTCTTAACTTTTCATGTAGACAGTATTTTGAATACTTGATGATTTGGACTGTCAGTGTTATTTTTTAGCGTTCTGCATTCATCTGCTTTGTTTGCTAGGGGCCTCGCTGGACATGCCATTGCTGCATTTGTTTTACCTACATTAAACATTACCACTTTTCCTTTTGCTAATGAAAGCAAAACTAAAGCTAGGGCAGCAATTTCTTTCCATAACCAAGATGTGACCCTGGCTACTTTTCAACTCATTCTGGCAACCTTCTTTAGATGGGCACACAGTGGCATCCACCAGCTGCATGCTGCCTCTCATCATTACAACAGCAGTGAGCATAACATTCCTTTGCACTTTCTGTATATCCACTATTCTGTGCTGCTTGTAGGATACTTTTAATAAGGAAGAGAAGGTAAATGGTTGAGCCGGGGTAGCTCTGGGAGTACAATCTACAGTTTTGCTATGAGCCAAAGGCAGCCTTCATGGGGGAAGCCTGCAAACTAAGAATCACAACTTAGCTTTCATTGTGACAGTGGCATCTCTAACGAGAGGAGGGGAGATGATCCCCCAGCACAGCTCTGAGATCTGATGGATGGAACTTGTTGTATCATTGTGAATAATTTTTAGGTTTGTACTAATGTATGACGTTTAACTTTGCAAGAATGTTTTACATAAATACCGAGCTCTAAAGCGTTCTTGTGGGTTTTTCTTTGTTTGTTTTTAAAAGAAATAATCTAATTGCTGGCTTCTGCTTTGAATTCAGTGGAAGAGAAGTGTTTTCTCTTAGAGCACTCACTTGAGTTGGGCTGCAGGAAGTCCAAGGCACATTACTGGTCATCAGTTCATGGTCGTTGGCTCTTTCTGTAGGAGACTGATCAGAGCTCACAGGGCTGATCTTCATGCTGCTCTGGGACAGAGCAAAAGCTACAAAGCACAAATTAGGAAATAAAATTGGAATTTGAATAAGATAATATGTAAAGCAGTTAAGTAATGCTTTAATGGAGGGGAACAAAAAAAAATAAACACTGCCATAATTAACCATTGCTTAAGCCAAAGCCATTCCACATCTCCTGTTCTCAGGTTTTTACTTCGATTTTGAGAATAAAGTTTAACCTCACTTGAAGGCTTTCTCTATTCTTTAAAATAAAATAAGGAAGGTGAGGGCAAACAATGAGATTCCAGTGCAGAAGGTAAGTGCCTCTGGAAGGGCTGTGGCACAGAGGCGCTCAGCCTCCTTGTCTCCATTTGTGCACAAAAGCCAACTATGGTCCTGTTGTGTTTGTGCTGATTTGTCTTACCCAAGAGCAGATCACAACAGCTCCCATTTTCCAGTTGCAGCAAAATCCAGGGCAAGAGCTCTGTAATAAAAGTTAGCAACTGAAAAACTTCAGTTATGTTTACATGGCATCAGAGGGAGGCAGGAGTGTTCAGAACCCAGTATTCACCAGGCACATTTCTGATAAACAAGGTCTCTGGACAGAGCACAAAGCTATGTATATATATGACTTACCAACCTTGATTTTAGCAAGTTACTCACATCCTGCTTTAATAACTTGTCGTATGAAAAAGAAGGGAAAAGTTGTGGGTGGAATTAATTCTATAACCATTTATTTTCATAAAATCTTAATAATTGGAAATAGCACAGTTCAAGAATGGAAATATTCTGTATAAAGGAACACAAAGGTTGTTCACATGCATAGGAGTTTGCACAACAAATAAGAGGTGATGTAGCATGCAATTACCAGATCTAGGGGTGTGGCAGTGACAAGCTGTTTTACCTTTGTTCAAATTAAAGCAGTTTGAGTGTATCACCAAGTATACCTTCATCACCAATGAGGGACTGAGTGAATAAGCCGAGCCACTCAATTTCCTGCATGCTGCGATAAATGCATTTATTGCTAAGCTTGTAGCAACATTATGCTTTTACTTTTCCAAATGGACAAATTATACATCCTGTGAGTGAATTGCAAGCCTCCCTTAATACTAGAGCTTTCTCACTTCCTCACTTCACTGAGCTTTGCCAACAGCAGCAGCAGTTTATAATATATACGTTAACACAGACTCTGCACGTCCATACCCTAGACATGTAAAATCTGAACAAAAGCAGGTAAGGAAGGACATTTGTCCACAGTGATTTGTCATTACAGAGTAAAAGGACAAATTTCCCAAAACATGATGAAGATTCTGTACAAAAGTCCATTGGAAGAATCAGTTTTCTGTTTTCAGAGGAGTTCTCCACCGGGACTGTCTCAGAGGGACGTTCCGACTGCTTTTTCTTCTTGCTGGAGATTCTACTTTCCACTCCCGTGGCACGGATGGTCTAGGAAGAAACAAAGTCACCATTTATTTTAAAGCATTCCAGCATTCCTTCTTACTGTGGTCACTGTTTCAGATCTAGATTGAACTTACAGTTTCTCTGGTGATGTCAAACAGATAATATCTCCCGGCTGCTCCTCAGCCTCTTTATTCTCTGCAAATAATTCACATATTTTCATATTTTTAAAATGCCACAGATTCAATCATTTGTGTTTTTACCCTCCTTGAACTAGAACCACAGGTTAACTTGCCTTGAGCAGAACCAGGTGTGTGTGTCAAGCTGATGTAACTGACCCCAGCACCAAAAGTCAAGTCATTAATGGTCTCTGAAAGAAAAAAAAACACATGAGCCAGTGGCCTGTGACACAGCCACAGCTGCAGCATAACACTCAGGTGTTACATAGAATAGCCATATCCAGTTAACTGCAAGCAGTTAAGCAAAGAATCCCTCTTTTTCAACACAGATCTCAGTGCCCCTCCAAACCACACGCCAATCTGATGGGCCATCTGTACACATCAGGTTCATATTCCTGAATTACAGCCTTCCCTGTATATGGAAGAAATTAATTGACATGTGGGACCTCGATGGTGCACCTCCTTGTCCTGTGCTAGATGCTAGAGCCACACCTCCCATTGAAGTTTAGCCATCATCCATGACCACAGCACCTCATGAACTGCCCTCAGCACCACAGCCAGACTAGTTATGTAGCCCAGCCAGAGCAGAACGTGGGGCCCTTGAAGAATGACAACGGATTTGAACAGCCCTTCCAAGAGGAACTGTCTGCAGCCAGACAAGGAATCACTTGACAGAGAAGCTAGGTAGAATTTAGCTCGCCTGAACAGCCCATACTTGTCAGCTGTCGCTTTCCTGTCATTTATCTCAGGAGAGATGTCACAGTATTCAGATTTTTCTCCTCTCAGCTCTCTGTTTTATGCTCCTGTTTCCCAGAAACCTTCACAAGGAATTACAGTAGAAAATGCTTTATTGGGTAGGAAATGGAAGCTCTGCTAAAGAACTGCCATCAAGTGAGGCTTCCCTTGTAATCAAAGAAAGGTATTATCTTCAAAACATGTGTTTATGTATCACAGTGAATAAATCTACACTTGTCCAGACCCACTCAGCCATTCTCAAAGTAACGAGCAGGAGAGATAAGGAGGTGACAGACAGGGGGGAAAGACTGACAAAACAGTTGAGTAAGATAAAGAGACAGCTGTTGTTCTCAAGTACAAAATGATTTACAAAGAGCTGCATCTCCAACAGTTTTAGAACAATGCACCTGGGGGAAAAGAAAATGTTTTCTTTTGATTGTCTGTCAGCCTGCAAGACCCAGCAGCACCATGCAGATGGTTCAACACAAGTAACTCAAGTGATGATACTGCTTCATACAGTTTGTCTCCCCACCAAAGGATGCATGCTGCCTTGAAACTAAGTAGGAATTCAGCCTTAGTACCACTGCAGATTAACATTCTTCCTCCTTGCATGCCATATGGTGCTTATGCTTAAGAGAAACAGCCATGCAAGCTTCCAGACAGAGATATGGCAATTAAAGATTTCTGCTCTCTAAAAACATATCCTAGTTTTTTTTTGCACAAAGATCATTGCCTGCTGTTCAGTCAGTGAGGAAAAACATCGAGACAGACAAATCGAGCCAAACAGCAGAGCATACAGGGAGGAGAAGGGCCAGATTTTCCAGTGGATGCACATCACCGCCACTGCTTTGCTTCTGCCTGCTCACGGATGTCAGGTATTTGCAGACTGCCACACAGCTGACTGCCTTATTGGCTACGTGCTGCTGGCTCTCCTGTGTGCATGCAGGTCAGGTATTTGCACAGACACAGGCAAAAAAACATACTCATAACTGTATTTCTAGATTTTCCCTGCCCCACAAAAATTTACAACTGCCTAACAACTGACCTGTCAGACACTCACTTGGACTCCTAACTTAATTGGAATTCACTCCTGAGCAGGGGAGGGAGTTTAACGTAATGAGAAAGAGACCTAAAGGAGTTCAGTGTGCCCACAAACTGACATAAAGGAAGGAAACTCAGCTTCATTTGTAAGACTGCAGAATGCTGTCAGAAAAAAACATACCAAAAAAGCATAGCCTTTGAAGGTCAACTTTTGTGAGATGGCAATTCAGCTGCAATGGATATAAACACAGCAGACTCACAATTTGTGTACTAGAGATTCATCATTATGTATTTTCACTTTAATGCCTACAGCAGAGTAGAAAAACACATCATTCCTTCTCTACAGCTCAGTTCAGCTCTTCCTTAGGGCAGAACATTCAGAAATGACTGTGCAGGTTATTAATCCTCCTTGAGCAGATCTCCGTGGTATCTCAATTGACACAGCTCACTGCTTGCTCTAGTGACAGAAGCAGGTCACAACTCACCTGGGATCTTTTGTTTGGACAAAGGAATCTCCTGTTGTACAGCTGAAAAGGACTGAACCCTGAGTATTTCCCCCTACAGCAGGGTTCTGTAATTCAGTCTAGAAGTGCTAAGCTACACTCTGAGAATTAAGGGACAACAGAATCCTGCATGGCCTGGGCAACGTAACCTGCTAAGGAAGGACAACATGCCTTCTCAGCAATCCACAGTTGATAAAAGAAGAAAGGACAGTAGGTTCGTTGTTATTTTAGGCTGTTGAAAGTGTTTTCATGCACTGATTCAATACTGTAACACCCTGTGACGTATAAATGAAAACCATACTGCAGTGTCCTTTCCCGTGAGATCTTCAGTTTCAGAGTAATTCTTATTTACCACAGCCATTTAGATAAGTACACGATCTATAGCTAATCCTGACTAGATTTTTCTGCTCTTCAGGGAAGCCACACATTGCTACCTCTCTTAAAGAAGGAGCACTCAGCCCAGTTTGGAAAGGGTTCTGTTGGGTTACTTACGTTCTGGAGTGCTGATTGCACGGCCCCCCACAGGACTGCGTGCTCCAGTAGACAGCTGATTCACACTTTGAAAAGAAGCTACATGCAACAAGAAAATAAGAATAGAAATGTTCAGAGACCTCACGGGTCTAACAACCAGGCTGTGTCAACTAGACCCAGGCCAACACTGAATAAGTTTGCAGCAATCTTTCTACCTTGCTGGCTGTTAGCTGTACTTGGTGGAAATGATTGAGCTGATAAAATCCCCCCAGCACTCTTGCTGCGTTGCTTGCTTCTGGCCTCTACTGCTTTCCAGGCAGAGTTCAGGATGGCAAGCGTGCTCAAGGATGCTGGCCTACAGGACAAAAGACAGACAGTAACACTGAAGTGACTTATTGCTGCAAACCCAGATGAAATGCATGACATGAGGGAGAGTCCTGCTCCCTCCCAACTCCTTACAATCTCAGGCACCAAACTTAATGAAGACTTCACATTTATGACTTTCACACCACTAAGAGAGAGTGGACAAACAAAGGAATAGCCCTGTAGAATTGCAATCCCTAATATAAACAGAAACCCATACCTGTGACCGTATAAGGGCTGCTTTGGAACATCAACTCTAGGTGTAGTAAACTCAGAAGGCACAGAGGAAGGAAGTGACCCAAGGGATGAGAGCTGCCTCCCACTCACAGAGGACTGGGCATTATCACTCCGGGCACCAGAAGGTAAGGGCATCTCCAAAGACAGAGGCTGCTACAGAAAGAAAGGAAAGAGCAAATCTAAAAACAGACAAGTGCAGACAACTCTAGATAGGAGACATACAGAACAGATTGTTGTGTGATTGAATCCTTTGTGTAATGGATGTAAATGGTTACTAGGGAGAAAGAATTCACTGGCCAAAATTATAACAAGCAGCAAATAGTAAGTTTTGATGTGTGTATTCTAGTTTAAGGTCTATATATAGGTGCTTCTTTAGGTCAGCAGAAAAAGAAAAGAGCTGCCAGGGTAAAAGTCATCTCATTTTAAGGTAGGTATCTCAAATAATTTGGGACAATTGAGCCAAGCACACTGACTTAAAAAAAGATCTGCACGACTAGCACAGATATAAGTTTCCATTCCATTTAAGTTAAAATCAGCCAAAATAAACCCTTTTCTTTGTGACCCATTTATCATCTTTATCACTCCGGAAACAGAGATAGAGCGTGTAAGCACAGGCAGTGGAAAATTAGACTTGTCCTTCCCTTTAAATTGAATTATTTTTACACTAATTGTTTGCTACTTGTCTTTGGCAAACACGTGTTGTTTGCAGCTTTTCCAATATTAAATTACTTTGAAACTAAAGCTTCTGCCAGCAAATGCACACAAGTATGAGAACATTACAACATCCATATGTATGGAATTTGGGTGTTATTTGTGCACAGACTTTTGTACACAGACTTTTGCAGAGCAGACAGAAGGCATACAGAGTTAACAGCCCCGCCAACCTCTGCTTGTGATGATGAGATGTGCTCTTGGTCTGACTTCTCCTTGTCCAGCTGCTCTTCATACTTCTTCATATCATACTCCAGTTCTGCTGCCAGCTGCTTGTCCACAGCAAAGAATTCTTTGATTTCATTTCTGTAGTCTTGCATCATTTCCTGAAGCAATAAAGAATATTTAAACCCTTTCAGAAATCTCTCCTGACTACTGATTCATGTCTCCATTCAGATCACAGCTGCTTTAAGTGCAAAAGGAAATACCAGTTGGTAGAGCAGAGGTGTTTTTAACAGACTAAGAGTTTAAAATCCAATTTGTACTTCAGAACATGAAAAACCTTTCCAGCATTCAAGCTTTCTGCCCACATTCCATGAGGAGGCTCACACGTAACACACTGTGAGATCTGAATCTAAAATCCCTCCACCTCCTGCTTTATTTAATGCAGTGGCAGTGTCACAACATCGTATGCCTTCCAAATTTCCTTCTAAGAAGGCTGTTCATTCCATTACTGGTTATGTATCTAACACATTAAGTTAAGAGGAGAAAAAAAAACAACAAGAGAACACTTCTCCTTACCCGTAAGTAGTTCATAAGGTCCCTAAGAGCTGGGATCTTCTTCCGCTCCATCAAAGATTTCAGCTCAGTGATTATTGGGATGATGTTTTCTATGAAATTCCTCTTTTGAACCTTTGTTTAAACAAGGCACAAACAGTTACAAGATGCAATAAAGGAGAAATCACTCTATTGTTAAATGAATGGCTTAAGTGAAAGGAATTATGCTTCATAGCAGAGGAATTATCACAATTAAGCCCACTTTTATACTACATGCATGTGGGTTAGGCTTTCAACCTAAATGGAAGTCTTTCAAGATGTATTACTGAGTCCACTTGCACACTGAAAGCAAATTGTCTAAAAGGTGCACCAGAACCCATTTAGGCTCAGATGCTTTAACAATAGGAGATTGTGGAACAAATTTAAACAAATTAAAGCTGCTTTATTTTTTTAATGGGAAATGCATTTCTGATCAGTCCCACTGACCCCTCAAGTACAACAGTCTGTTACAAATCCAGCCTTAACATCTTGTTTTTACAATACACAGCGCTTCCATACATGCCCTCAGGGCAGAGTGAATCTACAGACAGAGCCTGAATAACAACACACATGTACTGTATGTCCTTGGCACCATTACATTACTTGAATAATGCTTGACAAATCTTTCCAACACAGAAAGCTAAAACTCCTCTCAGCACTGTGGACAGTCCTCTCCCCACCCAGATCCAAGTGCCATTCACCTGTGAGATGAGCTTTTTTTGTGCTGCCTGCATGACAGCATTGGCCATTGCCATTTCATCTTCATCAGGCTGAATGTCTTCGTCAGGTTTTGATCTCATGGTTGACAGCTTGATTTCTTTGCAGCTAAGGATAGCAAACGTATCTGAGAGGAGCTCACTGGCTTCCATGTCCAATGGAAGGACCCCATCCACAAAGCATGCTGGAACAGGTAGGGAAGAAGTAAAAATCACTTTAATGGAAAAAGCAGTGCCAGGAAAGACAGAAAGATAACACCACAGGACTCACAGCCTTATGGTTTTGTTTTTTAAACGAACACAAGCTGTTTGCCCAAAGGTGGCCCCTACCCAGGACGCTGTGGCTGATCTTTGTTGTAATGCTGAACCTCTGTTCATCTGTAAAATGGTCCAATAGGAACTTGTAGATATGCATCCTTTTCTCTTTGTTATCTTTTCCTCTCAGAGAGAAGAGAGTCTTTGCCCTGTAGTAGAGAAAGACATTTTATATGGTTAAGTCACATTATGCGATCTCACAAAAATAGTAAGACTTAAAATCAACAAGGAATATCTGCACGTCACTTTCAAGACCCATAAATGTGCTAGGATACCACACACTCCCACAAATTACATGCAGAAGTTCTCCCAGAAGTCTCATGGAGAAAGCAGAATGCTTAATTTAACACCATCTCTTTGAGCTGTTTTCCCCCATTGCATACATAATGTTAAGTGCCACAAATGCCTTCTGCTACCAAAGGCTGCATGGCCATCATTCAGCACTAAGGAGGTAGAAATGTGCTCAGCTGACCTCTCACTCTGTGGGAATCTGTTGTACTTCTCATGCTTCTCATAGCTATTGAAATGGAAGATGCATTCAATGAAGTGCTGGGAGAACATCACTGGATTCCTCTTCAGCAAGAGATGCACCAAGCAGAACTCTGCAAACCTAGAAAGGAAAAAACTTACTAGGCAGCTTCTAAAAGTCACCACTGAAACACAGCAGAGGGTCACAAGCAGTACAGGAAGAGCTGTCCACTCCCAAGTCTCCCTCAACGCCCCATTTAATTCCTGCCCAGTTATACCTGGGTTTGAATGACAATACTAACTTATTGACCTAGAACTTTTTCATTCAAGAAAATCACACTTCCCAGCATCCACAGTACTACTCACTTATTTCCATTAAAACAGAGACAGAAATAAATTTGAGCATGAATGCAGGCACAGTGTTTTCATTACCATTATGAGTAAAGTCCCTGAAACACTGCACTTTGCAAAAAGTTAATCACCAAAAGTCTGGCAGGAGGTGAAAGTCAATCTCAGGCTTGAAGAAAGTACTTTTATGTAGATACAGCCTCTGAATGCAGATGCAAAGAAAAAAGCTACCAACGAAATAGGAGTGTGTTCCACAGCTAAAATTCATGGAACAAGATGCTGCAATGCCACCACCTACTGGAAAGACATTTTTGCATACTAAAAAAGAGAAGAGCAGGTGTGAACATGCAATGATAGGTTGACAGCCCTGGAAAGACCAAACTTCAGTTTGGATGTTCCAGGCAGAAATAAGAGAAAGTTGTCCAAGGCTCATTTGCATCCGGTATCAACACAATCTTCCATCCTTGGAGGAAAGTGCCTCATATTTTCCCACAAAACAAAACAGCTTGAGACTTTGAAACATTCAAAAACTTCGTGAATGTGTACTTATGAATAGTGTGCACAATTCTTCTGCTATGTCAAAGTACTACAGAATGTAGCAGAAAGCTTAAAAAGATAAGGCATAAAGAACAGTACATCTCTGCTCTTCACCACCTTCAGTATTTTACAGTATTTTACCTGGCAATATCTGGATTTGGATCCACCAAGACACTAATAAAACGGAAAAAGAGGCAGTCCTTCCATTTCACAAACTCTTCCTAGAAGAAAAAGGCAGATAAGTTAGCCTGAACCAGGAAAAACTCATGCGAATCTTCACAGAGCAGCCAGGGCAGTATCTGATGGAGCCTGACAGAATATACACTGAGAAATAAACAAGCTATACAACTTCACCACTATGTACAGAAAATAAACCTCCAAAAATACAGTTCTAGGAGATGCTTGAAGCTAAATAAGCATATAGCATCCAGGTTCACCAGACAGACCAATAAAAAAGGAGAATCAAGAAAAATCTGCTTTCCAGTGCCAAAGGCACAGATGCTCTTCAACACTGTTTTCAGAGCCAAACACACTCTGAATCTGCTTTGTTTGGCTTCACATGAACACTGGAGGGGCAAATATTGTCAGCCTCTCCACTTTCACAACTTTAAAACAATAAGCAGAGATAGAAGAAAAAGGTGCTGTGATGCTCAGTACATTCATTCATATGGGAGCAAAATGGAAGGGAATTCACAGAAACCAAGATAAGAAAAGAGATAACCACTGAATAAAAATAATCTTGTTATCCAGCTGTGCTAAGGGTCATTGATTTTTGCCCACCTTGACAGAAAGCAACAAAATGCACGTCTGAAGTCTTCATAAGTTAAGATACATTACAGCTGCGCTCTAGAATCAAGTTATAAGCAATACACCTCTTGGTCAGTGCTCAGCACAATAGAAGAGGACCTCTGTTTACCTGCAGAAGGTTGGTAATCAGAATCAGTGTCTGCTTCCGAATGAAGGGATGTGGGTCCTTCAGACACAAGGAAATGTTGGGGATGTATCTGTCCACCATGGTGGTGTAGCGGATACAGAGGTCACACATAATGATGACAACGTTATTGCGAACAGCCACGTCGTGTGACACCTCCAGCTCTCGAGCCAGAGCTGCAATGCATTTCTTTGCCAGATCCTCATGCTGCAAACACAATTTACCTGTGAGATAGGGATGAGGCTGTCAGTGCTGCGAATATATTCTTCCTAACCTCGAGTCTGAGATGAGCCAAGAGAAGAACTGGAGTAAACAGGTGAATAAACATGAAACATATGCTGATACTTGACGAGCAATCTGCACCACCTCTCAAAGAAATTATACTTCAAGGAGTTCTTCCAAACTCTTTTTAGACCTGTAGTGTGGGTCTCTATGCCAAACTCCCTCCTTCACAGCGAACTATTCCTGTGTACAAGGTATTATTCAAAGCAGCTAAAAAGAACAGCCCCAGCTGTCATAGGCATCGCAGGGAGACACCCACCTCTAAGAGCATTACTAAACCAACTTAAAATAAAATAGCCTGCATTCTAACATCACTTCTTCCTGTTTCTAAGCTTGGTACAAGAAGTATTAAGGTTTCCAAAGCAGTTAAGGAAAGAATTATTCTGTCTATCTGCAACAGATAGGAGATTTGGTCATACCTATAGTGGAGCTACAAAACCCAAAGTTTCACTTAGCACTCTCTTTTTATATTGGAATTGCAGATTTGACCAGGTTTCTATCACAAAAAAGTTTGGTCATTCATACTAAGGAGAAAAAGTAACCACATATAGAAATTCTGATCTACACTGCACGAAAAGCATCAGGTTTTCTTCATCCTCTGTTGAGCACCCTACTACAAATTGGAAGATCTCTCAGCTAGACAGCAACCAATTCTGAGTACAAGGACAGCACATATGTCTGAAGAATACTATATAGGAAAAAATGCATTAACAGACTTGAAAAACAGTCTAATAGATTTTTATGGTTTGTGCAACTTGTTACCATGGATATTTGCATTGCTAAACGCTACAAACAGAAGCAAAACAAAACATTGAGTGCTGCATCTATGTGTTAGAGCTGACATGGCTTTTGAACAGAACTTGAAGCAGAGAGCAAACAGGAAGGGTGGGAATGGGATATAAGAGCATTCTTTTGCTGCAGGACAGCACTTACCAAGAGTGATGAATGCATGAGCTCTGATCACTGGAGGCATGGCTGATCCTCTGAACTGAGACAGTGGTTGAGAAGCTGGTATTTCCTCACCATCAGGAAGATTAGACACTAAGAAAGAATGGGTCAGGAAGGAAAACATGCTTTCTAGGTAACAGCATTGTTCATAAAAGGAAAATTAAAGGCAGAAGGGAAAGAGCCTCACGCTGATCAGAAGAAGCCAGAATGGACTGGATCAAAAGAAAGATGCGTTTTTCCACTTTGGCTGGACACAGCTGTGCAGCTTCACCTAGGAGGAAGAGGTGCCTCACCTACAGAAAGAAAAAGCAATATTGCAGACTAAGGGCCATGGCTGAGCTGCAAATTAAGTCAGCAGGAGTCAGCATGGTTACTTCTCCAAGAACAACTTACAATTCCCTCTGTCCTTTCAAGAATACAGCAGTTAACAAACAAAAAGTGAAGCTCTGAAACATAAATGGTGTGTGTGTGTGTAATACACTAAGCCTCCCCCCAGTATACTAACAACATTAAAATAAACTTTAAAGATCCCTACGCATCTTACAGACTTACTTTCCAAAGTGCTTTATAAAGGGCATGAGTGGAAAAGCAAAGGAAAAAACCTCATTTTATTGAAAATTCATGGGCCATCACATCCTTAGAGCTGTTTTTAAGTTATCAAACTGCTGAATGCTTCCAGGCCAATAGAGTCAAGATTCCATTGCCATACGCAAGCACCTGCATCAGGATTTTCCTGTGTAACAGTTACTGCCATGAACTTGACAGATCCCTCATTTTGAGAGCATGCATCTCCTTTGACCAACCCACGAAGGGGAACCAAACTTACCAAGAGATCTTCCTGTAATTGCTCTGCTCCATCCTCTTTGAGAACTATATTTGAAATATAACTTTCACAAGTGGATATTAAATCTCCAAACACTTGGTTGAGCAGTTCCTGTTCCATAATAAAACAAAATTAATTAGGCACATTATTAACACCTTGGTTATGTTCTGTTTACCGTCTCCACACATAAATCCCCAATTTGAAAATCTTTACATGCATATGATGTACTACTAACTCTTGGCTTGGGCCCATTAAAGAGGCCTAGAAAAATACAGGTATCTGCACCAGCTCTAATGTAGAATAGCCTGAGCTTATAGCATAAGCTTGTAGCTTTCAAGTGCAGCAAGCCTTAGGAATAGCTGATTGTGAAGGTCTGCTTTAGGAATGCTGTAAGTCGACAGAAGGTCAGCACAAACTATTTCAGCTGTTAAAATAAACAAAAAAAGCCTCTGAGGAAAGAACTCTTACAAATTCATCCTTAGCAACAGGAGGCTCTCCAGCAAAACTGCAGTACAATAAATAAGGCAGCTAAATAGAACAGACTTCAGTGGCTTGAGCTGGATTCTCTGTGCATAGTGAGACAATCAACCAACAGACTGGAGACAGAAGCTGCCTTCAAGACTCAGTCCTTACACGTGTGAAACAAACTATTTTAAAAGAAGCATTTTAAGTCACACCTGTGTCTTCTTTGGGACACCTGCATAGGCACAACAGAGCTTCTGCAGAGATTCCACAGCTGGGCTAATCACCTCCAGAGGACACTGAAACTCCTTCAGCCAGTGCTTGATGTTATCTGAAAAGGAGATGACACACAACATGGGGTTTTTGTAGGCCAAGCAACCATTCATGGAGAATAACTCTTAGATAGGAGACAAAAGTAACTGTGCCTTCCACTCTTCAGTTTATCAAGGCCACTCACCAATCAGCCTCTCACAGGTGCTTCTAGGGAGGTGCTTTGCAACATGACTGATGACAGACAGTACATGTCCTGTAGTATCATTGCTTGTGTTCTGTTGCCTAGAAAACAGCAGAGCAGAAAAAATTTATCCTTTGGAAAAATCACCAACCACAGCAGAAAAACCCATGCATCTTGGCTATGTTCTATCAAGGCAGACTTATCAAACCAAATGAAAAATCAAAAAGCTCAATGTACGACTTGATGGCTGCACAAATCTGTGGGTTATTGCTTGCCTCCTAGCTGCAGAATGTGGTTGCTTGAATAAAGAATGTTGATCCAAGCAGCACTATGTCTGTGGAAGGACAGATAGTGCTCACTTGCTCATCTTTACCTCCATCTCTTCCCTGCACAATAGAGGAGTTCAAAGCACACACATACCTGCTGACAGTGTACCAGGACTCGATGACCTTGGAGTAATCCAGCTTGGGTGAAGAACTTGCCACCTTAGCAAGCAACATCCAAGCTGGTACAGCATGCTCTGTTTCCACATGAGACATCACATTATTGATGAAAGTAGAGGAGAATTTGTTCTGCCGGGACCAAATATGAAAAGCTTTGTTCATATAACAGCTACAAGGAAGAAAAGAAAAGAAAGCAAGGTAAAAAAGGAGAGAACAAAACCCTTGAGGTCTTGAACACCACTAGCAAAATCCAACATCTTTCCAGAATAGACAGTGAAGCACAAGGCTGCCATCACTTCACTTTCCTTCTACTCAGAATGTCAGGATTTCTGCTACTTGTTTTATTGTCAGTCACTCTTTCTGTTAGCAGTTCTGATGGCTGCAGTGCAGATCAGTCCTGATGCACTACAGACCTGGAGTGAATGTGTCTATCAGACAGAGGCAACACCAGTATCAGAACAAATCAAGAAGATACTTCAACAACCAAAGACCTGTACTAAAGACTTGCTAGCAGTTTTTATTTAACATCCTTAATGGGACAGCACCAGTTGCATTCTTCTGTTTAACTCTAGCTATCCATTTCACAGTGACAGATTTATTCTAAGATATATCAATCTGCAAGGTACTCTGAGGTCACGAAGTAAAGGTACCATGAATCTTCAAACTGTGTCATAAAATAGCCTAAATTAGAACGCTGACAGTTTTACAGATTGGTAAGGCAGCACAACCAGTATCTCATTTTCTATTTCTGAGCTATTATGCCCTGTTGACTAATAAACATACAACTGTCTTTAATCAATGTTGCGTCCTTGTCATACTGTGTTAGCCCATTTCTTCTGCTTCATCCCACAACATTCTGCAATCAGACAGAATCATTCTATTTGTCATAAGACAAGTAACATATTGTACATCAGAATTAATAAGAGGAGATCTTCTCCTCTCCTTCTATATCCTCTCTTACTTCTCTCATCAGAACACCTCCATTTAACATTCCTGCTGCTACCAGCACATCAAGAATAGCAAGTGACATTCCTGTGTATGAACACCAGAGTTCAGGGAGACTGCACAGGTAACAAGAAGAGCAAATCAAAACACTCAACACAAAGCAAAACTGCACTCTTCTCACCAACTGCTGATGTGTATGTTTGACAGCTTCTCTGTCCTAGGAACTGGCAGAGCAACACAGGCAGCTCACAGCATGACAGCTGCCATCTCTAGAGCAATGTGCACTTTCATTGTCTACTTTGAGCAGAGAGTGCAAATAGCTTAAAAAAACACCCCATAAATTCAGTTTTTTGCCCTAGTACAATAGGTGGCACGTGCATTTCAACTGTGACACTTATTGTTCTCTGGTCACACAGAGGATGGGAAAGCTGAGAACATAAGCCTATGCTTGTATCTTAGTCCTCTGGTCACTAAGCCATTTCCTACTGTAAAGGAAAAGCTGCATGTTCTAATAGGATTAAAAGTTTAATAAAATAATCTGGATTTTGTCCACGAATGCTAAGATAGTAAAAGCAACAAAGAGATCCAGTGCACTGGACAAAGGAGTGTTTTGGAAATGCCAGGAGAGTCCACAATGAAGGACAGCCACACTCACCTCAGCTCCTGGCTTTCTGAAGTCAGCAACGTAAGGAGATCCCATGCCAGCACCTGCTTTGTGTCTTCCCTCCTGAATTTATTGTAATGCTTTATGTGCTGCAACAAAATCTGATCAAGGCATTCCAAGGCCTTTTCTTGAACAGAACTTTCAGAGTCCATCACAACAGGCACAACTCCAGTCAACCACGCCTTGTGCACCTGGACATCATCGTGCTGAGCCTGAGAGAAACACACAGTGTTAGAAACATCCTTTAGTTATTTTGTGGTCCTATAAGCACAGGTAAGATCAACAAAAGCCTAGAAGCCATCTATAAATTCATCTATTAACTTGTACAATAAATTACAATTAGGCAGTGGCATGATGTGACAACACATGAACCAAGAGAACATATTTCCCTGGCAGCACAATGTACAGATGGTATCTATGACCAAACTACCTGGGTTAAATGTACTGCAATACTTTGTTTTGCAACCCTATAAATAATTATGAGTGTATCACAATAAAACTGTACTGCAGATGATTTAACACTAAAACCAGAGAGTTTTGATTAATACAAACCTTATGCTCCATGACTAAGTTACGAAACCTTTGAGAATATATAGAAGGAAAAACATAACAATGCCATCATCAACATGCTGTATCTCAGCAAAGTGATTCAGGTTTTTAAATTTCAGAAGGACAGCAACAAAAACATCACTTCCATGACACATAAATCAACAGGCAGGAAAAAAAAAAGTGTTTCCAGCAGTTGAAAGCATCCCACATAAATGGCAAGTACGTGCAAGTGATGGCTTCCAAGTCAAAAGATAATAAAAAAATATAGAATTCAACACAGCCATAAAATGAAATCTGGTGAACGAACAAGTGATTTGCTGTGCCCTCACCCTCTTAACCTACACTGCAGCTACATCAGGTCTGGATAAGAACTGATGTTGCTCTTTTCCTCACCTCGAGGAGCTCTGTCACAGACTGCAAGGCCTGCTTCCGCACTGACACAGCAGGGTCCCTGCAACGGTCCTGCAGAGTGGACAAATCTTCTGCAGTGCAAGGGATTGCTTTGTGTTTCAGGATGTTTGTAAAAACCTGCAAGTCAAAAGCCAGCATAAGTTAATTGGGAATACAGGCCAGGAGCACCAGGCAACGAATCAAAAATAAATTAATCTCTAATTTAAGTCAACAGGGAATAGAATGTATCTCACTGAAAGGGAAACATAACATTAATAATGTCTAAGTACTGGGCAGAACTTGTACAGAATGCTAAGAGAACATCTTCTCAGTCACTCAGATTGTATAAGAAAATTCTGCATTGAGTCAATGCTACAATTCCCCTTTGAAGCCAACGTTTCTCTCGTTATGACCTACATCTTTCACCTGCCAATAAGAGGGAAAAGAATTGAAAACCTCACAACAGAACAGCTAGAAACCCTTAACCTGAGCTGTTCTCATTGTGATTTGACCTGGAGGGGAAAGACTAGGGGAAAGAGGGCTAACAGGGAGAAGGGCAGTCAACAACAGATCTGTATTCTATAAAACAGTGAAATTCCCATTGAAGAAGATCCCTTTTAAAGTTCACGACTTAATTTAAGAAGTTAAGCAAGAAGAAAAGCAATGCATTCCTCAAGATGATGCTAGATATAGCCCAAACTCTTTGCTAACAAGGTAGAAACAAACAAAGCACCTCTTATGCCTCAGTTTATAAGGAAGTCGCTTAAGTTAAATGCCAATTGACATTTGGAAAGAGGCTCTTTTTCTAAATGATGGAATAAGTGAATGCCAGCAAAAGAGTACTAGAACATTTTTTCTTCCTTGCATTATTTACTTATCAAGAACTAGCAAAAGTGACCTTTTTAAGGACTGAATGCACTCAGTGGGAATAGCAAGAAGCTACAGCTGGGCAAACTTACATACAATCCACTGCAGTACTACAACCTAATTATTTGTTCCAGTGGCATTCTGTGTAATCATGCAGAACAAGAAATCATGCAAAGAACACCATACCTGGAGAGCAGATTTCCTCACAGTGGTTTTCTCATCCCCAGCTCTCAGTCTCAGCAGGGCCATGATTTCCTTTCCTATCCAAACCCAGGAGAAAAAGAAGTTATAACACCCACCCAGACCTCCCCCTGTACACTTTGCAATGCTCAGTTTGTTGCCCAAGACTTTCAGGAGCAAGAGATGATGACTGAAAGCACAACAAACAGAAAGAATGCAGGCTCTCCTTTGCAGCTGCCATTCTGACAGGGGGAAGAAAAATCCAAGTTCTTTCATCTTGACAATAAATCATAGGACATACCACAAAATCAAACGATACACCAAATCATTTGATACACAACAAAAATAATCTGTAACTTCCAATTCATTTATTTCTGTATGTAAAAGGTATCAGGCTACCTTCAGAGTTGGAAAGTAAGGTTTCCTAAGGACATTTTGAACTCCCAAATTCAGAAATCTGTTACTTTGAGAGATTCATCTGGAGAGCCACCGTGTTGCCATTAAGAGAAAGGATTAGTCATTAAGAACCAATAAATATAGGGTCTAAAAGTAGGCTTTTTTTTCTTAACCAAAGGAAGCCAAGGGATTTCAATCTGCATGACTGGTGCTTTCTTAACAGGCAGGTAACTGCAACTGCGCGTTTCTCCTGAGAATAGCTTGACAGAAAAAGCACACAACCTTTTCTTTGCAAGATACTGCCAAGAAAACAGTCACGCTGCTCTTGTGGAGGTGACCAAATCTGCTAAAATGATCAATTTGAGCCAACTGTCATGGATTTCTATGCATAGTGGCACAGGAATAAAAAAACAGATAAATAAACGCTGAGTTCTAAATGGCTGAGAACTAGCAAGGGAATAGAGTGTTTATAGGCTGACAGGCACTGCATATTCTGTAGAATATACTTCACCCTGCAGATTATCCCTACCCTTCTTATCTTTGCCCTTGTGCATTTAGTGAGTTCTGAATATCCTCAGCGAAGATTTATTTTGCTTCTAAAATACGAGCTGTTTGGTCTTCATAGAAGTGCAAAATTAGCACAGGCAGAAGCCAAACAAGTGTGTGCCAGACAGCTTTGCTAATGCACCTTGACTGGCTCTGAGAAGCCTGTTTTTCAGCTATCCTCTTGAGCCTCAGACAGCCCTTTTTGATCCAATCCTTTGCTTAATTTGTTTTGCCAAGTGCCAAGCGTATGCTCAGCTGGGTATCAGATACAAAACCAGGCATCCTCTGCCACACAGAGTCTGCAACTGAACAGGGAATACACAATACCTTTAGTGGCCTGAAGGATATTTCTATCTTAGAGAGCAGATTAATGAAATTTATCAGCAAAATGTTTTGAAAGAAAGCTTTCAATAGAGAAGATAGGAGCCTGGTTCATGAAGATATGGAGAGATCCCACACGAAGAGCAGCATGAGAAATGTAACAAAGACACAGAGGCAGGATGTGAGCTAAGCAGTAAATTGAATTGTCAGCAGTTCAAGAGAGGTGAATAGCAACAACTGAGAGCGAAGATGCTGACAGAGGCCTAAATGTGAGGCTTCCACATAGAAGAGGAAGAGATTCAATGAAATATCACAGCCACGAAAGCCAACTTTTGTGCTGATTTCATGCCATTAAGAAATTAGAGCTAGCAGATTGACATCACACATCAGTCCATTTAACCTCACACTTTGCTTTTAGCATCAGCCAATACCTGGTGCTGCAGAGAATTAAATGCTTCCCTGCATAACAGTGCCAGTCAAAGGTGCTGTGTTTTATGCAGCAAAAATATATCCGTTCTTCATGCACTGAAGAAAGAGGTTTAATTACCCTTAAATCTATGGAGTTGCAAGTAATACAGCCCACATCAATTACCATTCTTTTGGGAAAGTACAAATTATCTGCTTTGCAATGAGTATTGCTACCACATTAGTACAAATGAACGCCAGAATTTCACAATTAAATGTATTTTCCAAATTTAAGTGGAAATAGCACTTCTGTATAGCAAGCATTTCCACCCCTTGATCACTTGTAAGTTTTTTTTAACAGCTCTACAGAAAGATCTCTCCACTCTTTGAGACATGGACAGTGAACAAGTTTCAGAAAACATAATTTTAATTAAAGTTCTGAAAAGCTATCTGAAAGGCTGGTGTAATTGTGACCTACCATCAACCACGGCAGCATCACTGCTGTTCGTCAGCTCAATCGTTCTGAAAGTTGGTAAGGTCTTCAGTGGATGACTGGACATAGCTGGAAGAAAAGTTAAAAGCTTAAGAATAAAAAAGGCATACATTCACTCAACATGATTCACCATTAAAAAGAGAGCTTCACACATGCCCCACGTTTTATGGATACACATATTTTTAGAAAACAGCGTGCCAAGAAAAGCCTGAGACTTATCATAAGAGAATGACTCCACACCTTCGGTGAGCATCAAACTCGCACTGTTTGTGTTTGCTTCCAAGGCTGCATGGTCATAGCCTGCCAAAAAGAAATTAAAAAAGAAATTAAATGAATCGTTCTCATTCAGCATATTCTGTCACTCTGATTTTTAGGGTTTTTTTTTTTTTCAGGCAAGTGATCCAACCACACGATGCTGTGTGCACACTTCTGAACTGTGCCATCTGGCCTCTACCAAACCCAAGGGAGTGCAGAATGCCAATCACAAAGAAACGAATTTAGCAGAGGCAAAAGGCAACTCAAGATTTAATCAACCCTCAGACAAAAATTAACTTTTTTAATTGTACAATTTCTGTTCTCAGTAAACATCCGTCAAAGGTATCTCACAGAGTAACCTATTCAGAACATGTACACAAAATAAGCACCTTCCAAATGTAAGGCTACAAGTAAGACACACATATTACTTTCCTTTATGGCAAACACCAAGGGTGCTCTGTGCAGGTATTACAGATCCTGACCACCAGTTTTACTGTCTCCCAGGAATTATCCCCCACACAGTTTGAGAAATATTTCAACCATGTAAATTACTGATAGTGCTTACTTTGCAGCAAGTCCTGTATACTATCCAAAGTAGCAGCAGCTTTCATTTCCAGACAGTGGGCAAAACTGCTTAGAGCTTTGCTACGAACTACAGGTGCCCTGTCTGAGCAGCGGCCAAAGACCATGACCTGCACTAAGAACTTATGCTTCAGAAACCTCTGGTGATCCAGCGACAGGGAGGAGTCCAGGTTTCTCTCAGGCACGTCCAACAAAGCTAAAGCTACATCAAGTGCAAACACTCTGTAAGAAATCTGAAGAAATAAGCACACAAGGCAATTTGTTAATGTATAAAACAGATGTAGGTGTTACCTACTCAGCCCACCTGCCTCTAGCTAGCAGCAATAACAGCCCTATTCAGGACTGATACTAAACTTGCCATCTTCAAAGTATTACCGTAGCTGAAGCCTGGGACATTGAGGAGATGTACTTACTTTTGTGTGGAGTGAGTATTTATAAAGCCAAGCAATGAAGTCAGCAAACTCCATACATGGGAGTTTATTCAGCAAATTCACCAAAGCCTGAGCAGCATACGTGCGATAATCAGCTTTATCTGGCACCTGAAAAGCAAGAGCAGTTTGCACTGTGATATTCCAACGCTCTGTTGCAGAAGCCAGAAGATGTTATAGGCCTTAAGAGAAACATTTATTTAATGGGGGCAATGTGGCACATTCAGCAAGCACTGGGACAGCAATTCCAAATTCCTTGGTCACTGCTTCAACAGTCACTACAGACAGTGCAAATCCCCCAAAGCAAAGGTGGAGCTTGATTAAATCCAGAAGCAATGTTTCTACATGGGAGTACAGATAGTTACCTCAGCAGAGAGCTCTCATAATCCTCATTTTCCCCTAATAAGAGGGTTAAAAGTAACTGCACGTTTTGGAAAAGTCAGAAATGGGACACAACTAATTGTAGCGGAGGTGGAGCAGTGTCAGCACTCTCACAGGATGTAACACAATCAAGCTGTTAATACATTTGACAAGGAAAATCTTTTCCTTTCCTTATAAAACACCATGGAAACAGATTTCCTAATTATTGCACTTACTGCCAAAGTTCTTCAGCTCAATATACACCAAAACTTACCGTACCTTGGTACAGATATGTTGCAGTAATATTCGAAGAACAGGGAAGGCAGCTTCCTTCAGCTCCTCGACTACTGCACTGCAGAGGAAAAAAACAAGCACATTTAAGTAAGGCTGTTTTTATAACAGCAAAAATCAAGTGTAGGGCATTCCTTTTGAAATGCATTTTGAAAGTCAGGAAGAGGGCATATTCAGGAGTCATGATTGCTGGTGTAGGAGACACGGTCAGAGAGCAGACCTTACCTTCTACACTAACCTGACATTTCAGACAGAAAACATTTCTTCCAATACTTTTCTACAAGTAGAGGGCAGTATGAAAAGCTGCTTTATTCTCAGTCTACTTACTGAACGCTGTCTGGGGATCTCTACACCAACTGTGTTTTTGAACAACATGGATCCTCACACAGGAGGATAACAAACAAAAGCAAAACATATCCTTAAGCAAGAGACAGCAAAGAGCTAAAGAGAAGTGACCTGCATGTTAATAAAAAGCAAAACACAGAAGGTATGTTCCCTCCACTCACTGTCAATTCACTGTGTAGCAGCTCCTCATTTCCCCTCCAACAACAAGTTCAGTAAATTTAAAGAAATTTTAATTAAATCTTAATTGCGCAAACAACATCAAAGTCATTCTCAGTTTGTCTCATCCCTTTATCAACCAAAGAGTAAAGCAAAGGCAGCTAGAAGAAAAAGCAGACCTACCCAGGAAGGGTAGTGCCAGAGCTTTGTACTTCACCTGATGAATTTTACAGCCTGATTCCTGGCACTGATCACAGCTGATGTGATTGCAAGGACTGCATGTCTGGAACCTGCACCACCTTGCACCATTAGAATGACACTGAGGATTCGTTGGAAGATGCAGCGAAGAATCTGGAAGGGAAAGGTTATCTTCAGGTTCATCTTCAGCAGCAAGATGGATTTTCATCTATCTTGAGCAGAGCAGATAGATAAGCACTCTTAACCATATTTATGAAATAACTCTGAACCAAACAATAGCACCTGACAAACTATGACCTCTGGTGGAATAATGCAGGGAGGACCCAATAATACAAGAAACATCTTTCCTAGTGTGTTTTACCACCACATGCATGTGAATGTTTGGAGTTTCCACCTTGCACTTCAGGGACCACAGCATGCCTCGTCATCCTGACACTCACTGAGCAGCCTAACAGGAGAGACAGGGAAGATGCAGCAGATCTGAAAGAGGGAGCTATTGGCTCTTCCTCATACTACAAATGTAAGACATTCTGAGAAGCTGCACTGAGAAACAGAGGTAGTTGAAATACACAAGGTTTCCTGGCTACTGAAGCTGGACAGCTACTAAGGCAAGTATACCAGGTTAGCATGTACTCAGCTCCAGGCTTTCTTGACTAGATGGCCAACAGCACCCTGGCTTCCTAGCTCAAAACTAGTTCAGATGGGATTATGCTGATTCCAAAGCATAGCAGTACATTCACACCCACAGTTCAAAAGCTTCATCTCCTAAGAGCAGCACACAGATAAGCAGGAGATGACACAGCATGCTTGATAATTTAACAAAATAAAAATGTAAAGCTGCAGACAGATTTCTGGTAGAACTGGATGTTGCATGACAACAATATTCTCTGAATTAGCATCAGTCCTGCTTATAATTATTTGAGCAGAACACTTCCCTACTTCCCATCATGCTTCACTGCACAATCCAACCCCACAGCACAACAGCCAACAGTGCTGGAGCTCCACCTAGCAGAAAACAAAAAAATTTCAGGCAAAGGCAGTACCTTGGAATTCTCCGTATTAAGAATCTGAGATCTAATGCCACTGCAGCTGTTCTTTGTTTTCAATTCACTTGGCAAGAGTCATTAAAGCACAGAACGTAATGCACATGAAATGCATCATCCAACAAGTCAAAGAAATAAGCATCGGGGTAGAAAAAAAGTCACAATCTTGTTACTGACCCAGCAAACATACATACAAATACATAAATACAATGTAAAATAAAAACATGCAAGCCAAACAACATGCAGAGAATGAAAGAAACATCTGCTTTTCAATAGAGCAGTGAGAACTCTAAAGATTTGGCCCAAATTTTACCTCATTTTCTGTGCCATGTAAAGGTGAACACAATAACCACAGTCCATGGTAGGCCAGCTCAGGGACATACTTGGCATGAGTAATGTTCCTAAACAAAGGAAGGCAGAGATATCTTCATCTGTCACGTGAAAAACATTTACTACAACTAAACATGGTCATTGACTGGCAAACATTCAATATTCACTAAATGTTGTTTACTGTTAGCTAGGTGGAACACATCCTAATTATCTCGAGTAAAAGAAATCAATGCTTTCATTTTGGTATAAGCAAGATAATAACAACACAAGCATTGAGGGCTTTACTTTTTAAAGCAATGTTTAAACAGTCAGAATCAATTGCTCACATTGTTGCTGAAAACTCAAACTCGCGTTCCACTGGCTCAAAGTTTGTCATTTCAACAAAAGTCTGCAAGGAAAGAAAGCCAAACTTAGCTAATTCACATGAGGACAAGCTGTGCAGGTCTGCTTGGATGCCAGAACAGAGAACATGAGCCTTTCTAGCTTTGAAACCACCACCCCTCAGTCAGAACAGAACATAAGCAGACTCCAAAGCCTGCAGGCTCAATACTTTGCATCTCTCCCCCAGCTACAGGGAGAGTTGATACCTTATAATGGAACACTAACTGCCCAGCTTGCAGTAGCCAGCAAATGCTAAGCATGAGGGACAGCCACAGAGCAGGCAACCTGCCTGAGCTTCACAAATAGCAGTCTATTTGGGGGAGCAGCTTATGAAAGGCAGCACTGCCCACGTTATGGCCATACAGTGTTCTGCACTGACTCTGCTGGGGGACATAACATTCTGCTCAAGGAATCTCATTACCTGCAGGCAGTTCTGGAAGCACTGAGGTTTTTCTTTTAGGGAGAACTTAGGTAGAAACCTTAAGAAGTTTTTTAAAAGAAGGAAGATCGCTTTGCGAATTTGAAGAAGATCATCTGTTGAAAAGTAAACGTTCTCAAGATCCTCTTCCTCCTCCTCTTCAAATACCTCTTCGATCTATATTGGTAGATAAGAGAAACAGAATCATCCCATCCCACAGCACTGACAGATCTCTCTTGCACATTTTGGTGCTTCCCGGAATTCCCAGGCTAGGTCCTGCAATACCTCATATCCAAAACTAGTAGCAAAACAGACAACAGGATGAAAGTTGGATACAAGAAAGCTCCAGCAGAGCTTATTCTCATTGCAGAGGTTTTAAAAGATAAAAGTCCTTCAGAACCAGAGACAGCAACCTCAGTTCTAATCTGACACCTGGAAATTCATCCCATAGTGATTTCCATTCTATTTACTCCATACTTTCCTTTCCTTGCTTGTTCTCAGGATTTCTGTGAAATCCTCAGTGCCACTTAGAAAAACAAACATACAAACACCAAAATTGTCAGCTGAGTACAGCTAACCACAGCACTTAGCCCTCATCACCCCACCAGTAAGGAAACTCAGCTGCTGTTTGTAACCCTGTTGAGTTTCCTGAAGATGATACCAATTAGTTTCTCCCTCTGCTACTGAATTGTCTAACAGCACATCAGACATACAAGCTTTATTTTTCTATTAGTCAGCAGCCAAAGAACTGCAGCTGATGTTGAATCATCACATCTCTAGAAATTCCTAATAATAGGTAGGGGATTGAGAGCATGGATCAACAGCTGAATAAAAGGTTAAGAGGAAAAAAAAAAACAAGGGCTGAAAAAGCAAGGAAAAGTATTACACTGACCTAGAACTGAAATAGCTTGCCAATGATTTGCTTGCTAATAGAGATCTGTATCTGAAGATTACACAAACATCTTACACTGGAGGTGCCATTCTTGTTTGCCATTCCTCTTCTTCTGTTTCTTCTTGCATTGGTCTGAGAGTTTTCAGCATGCACCTTCTTCCTCTTCCTCATCAGATTTTGTCCCTGAGGCCAGCATTTTGTCAGGGTTTGAAGACATTTATCAAACATCACGTCATGGAACATCTGATGAGCTATACTGCCTGTGAGGAAAAGGAAATGTGAGCAATCTTCTGGACACAAAGAGTATTAACCCCTTCCAAGAACAAACGATGCCTCATTCAACAATAAGGAGGTGAATCCCTTCACTCACCTGGAATTTCAAGCAGTAAGAAGTACAACCCAGCTGCATGGAGAGCATAAACCCTCTGTTGTGCATTGGCTCTTTTATTCAGGCCTGTTTGGACAAAGTGGTGCCACACAGCCACAAGGGCATTACGAGAGAGGTTGTTTTCAACAAACAAGCGCCAGATATTCTAAAAGAAAATACAAGAGCAACAGTAAGAAATCCAATGATAACATAGCTCTCTACAAGGATATCCACAAAGAAAAGACCTTAATTAAATGACTGCAAGAAAAGTGTTTATTCAGGGAACAGACTAGTTTAAAAAAAGACTAACTAAATTTCTCTTAAATAAGCCAAACCATTAAAAAAAAATCTCCTTCCATGTGTGTAATGCTATAATGTGATGTAAAGTACAGCAATAATAGCAGGGTGGCAAAGTCTCGGGCTGCAGCAAATGAGGACAAGCCTAAATGCAGCAGCTGTGGATACAGAAACAAAGGAAAAATATTTGCTTACCTTTGGAAGGCCTCAGGTAGGCAGGGATCTATATAAAGATCCCCTTGCCTCTACTGCTAACACTTAAATGAGCTCTGGGAAGGGGTGGATCCTGGCTCCACCCCTTCTGGTCACTCAGCAGCACTGCATGCACCTGAGCTCCCCTGGGTTGGCCCTGCCTTCCCACCAGGTGCTCCATCACTGCTTCAAGCTGTGACTCAGCATTTCTACTACACACGTTAGAATGCACAGGCAGAATGTAAGAAATTCAGGTAAAGTATGCCCAGAATCCTTTCTCATGCTCTATTGTAACAAACTACAGAAGAGGGCTGCTCTGAAAATAACACCTCCTATGTTCCTTCTTATAACACCTTCTTATGTTGGCCCCCAACATCAGAGGCAGATGTTGGTGGTATGGTTGCAGAGGCTGAACCTTCCCATCCCAATTTCAGTAGACCGTGTTTGTATATATATTTTAACACACAAATTAGCTCCATCTAAAAGATGCCGGTGAGTATGTCAGATGAGAGCCTGATGGTAGAATATTGCTGTGAAATACAAGACAGGGCAAACCGAGCAACAGAAAGGCATAGAGCCTCTGCTGAGCAGCACAGCCCGCTGCCATCCATCCACCTCACCCCTCTGCTCTTGTCATCCCCAGTGGCAAACGGTGTGAGCGCCTGGTACAGAGAACTGAAGGCGCGCAGCCCATCCTCTGTGATCTCCTCTTCAATGCGGGGATCCAACGGTTCCGTCTCCGTGAAATCCAGGTCCCAGACCGTGCTCACCCACACTGGGAGAAAAACAGGTTTAAGCAAATCAGACAAGCAGTTTTTAGGCAAACACTTCAAGCAAACGGAGAGCACAGCAGCCACACGGAGCGGCGGCTCAGGGCACCAACACCATAACCCCCCAACGCCACCCCCCTCAGCGCTCACTGAGGCCCGAAAGCCGCACGCATCGCCCCCAGACACCACCGCCACAGAGACAGCCCTTCCCATTTCCTCTCACGGTGACGTCCGACCTCATATCGCTCTCCCTTCCCCCCGTATGGCCGCTCCGGCCCCCAGCCCACCGTTACCCCACCGCCACCCGCTCACCCTCACGGACGTCCCGCAGACGCCACTCCGCCACAACGCGCGCCACTTCAGCCTCCGCCGCCATCGCGCCGCCGCGCTTCGAACTGACCAATCGCGCGCCGCCTCCCGCGGCAGCCAATCCCAGCGCTTCCGCCTTCAGCGCGCCTGCGCGCTGCGCGCACCGGAAGCGCGACACCACGGGGCCGCGCGGCGCACGCGCACAGAGGGAGCGGGCGGGGAGCGCGCCGCGATTCCCGGCCCCGAGCGGGCGGCGCATGCGCGGTGCGCGACCCGGGCCGGTGCCGTGCGCTGCGAGGCGGGGACGGCGCTCGAGCGTGGGGGGCTGCGGGGCCGCGCCCGCCCGCCCGCTCCGGGCTCGCTGCAGCGGAGCCGGTCCGGAGATCCCCGCCCCGCAGGTCCGCCGTGCCGCACCGGCATTCGCCGTCCGTGCCGCATTGCGGCCCCTCCGCCCCAGCGGTGAGCGCCCGCCGCCCGATCCCGGGGGCTCCCGGCCGCCGTCGGCCCCTCCGCGTTCCCGTCCCCGCGGGGCTCTGACCGCGGCGCCGCCCCCGCCGGCACGATGAGCTTCTTCGGGTTCGGGCAGAGCGCGGAGGTGGAGCTGGTGCTGAGCGACGCCGAGAGCCGGCGGCGGGTGGAGCACAAAACGGAGGAGGGCAAGAAGGAGAAATACTTCCTTTTCTACGATGGGGAGACCGTGTCCGGCCGGGTCATCCTCACCCTGAAACACCCCAACAGGCGGCTGGAGCACCAGGGCATCAAAGTGGAGTTCATCGGGCAGATCGGTGAGCCGGGCTGCGCGGTGGCGGGGCGGGGCGGGGCGGCGGTTCCGCACGTGTACCGGGTGCTGAAAGTGGGTTACGAGCTGCACGGAGAATCCCCACGGCCAGCAGCCCGGCTCCTCGCTTGCAGCTCCAGTCCTTTTCCAGGTCGTCGTTCCCTTGTCCTGTTTCTTTCCCTGCTCAGTCACTGATGCAAGCCCCTTGATAAATATGCACCGAGATGGTGTGAAATTCGGTGTAAAACTCCATCCTGCAGGCTCGGGGCTTGGCTGGAGGGCCTGGTGCTGACAGCTGCTTGGTGGCACTCTCCAGTCTGCGTCCATTTGCCACTGCTTTGGTTAATGCACGGCTCGGTGATTGCTGTGTGCCCATTGGTCTCCATGCAGCAGCAACACCCAGGGCAGAGGATGGCAAATCAGGATGGCAAATCAGGTGGTTTTTCACGTGCATTTCACATCTCCAACTGCACCTTCTCCACTGTGCATAGCAGTGCTGCAGCTCCGCTTTCCTGAACCCTATGAGCTGTGCTATGCAGTGTCCATCTCCAGCTCTGCTTTGCTTTGCACTGATGAGCACGCACCATGGCACAGACGTGACTTTCTGTTGCTGGCAGCCAGCAGCTCTATGTGCACGTCCCCAGTTTGGATGTAAGCATTTCCTGCTTGCTTGGAGGCTGCCACACCCACTCCTCAATCTGATGGTGATTGCAGCATTTCACCACCGTGCCTGAGTTCCACTGAGATGTGGCTCACAGCATCGCTGCCCTGTGCTGATGCACGAACTGGGCCATGCATCTGTGATTCTGTGCCCTTCTGCACTCAGGTTGAACCCCGAAAACACAAGCTGTACGCCTGCAGCCTTTGCACTGTAAATCACACACTGTAGGAAATGGAACTGGAGATATTCCTGCTCAGAAATGTTTTTTCACTTCTTTTTCCTGGCCTTGTTTGTGCATAACGCCCTCTGTAAAGGAAGGGAGAGAGCTTGTGAATGCTGGCGTGCAGGTGAGCCTGTTGCTCAGAGGGAGCTGAAGGCTTCCTGCTTCGTTATGATCCTCGGTAGAAACAAGGCATGGACTTTCTGCTCCACTCCATGCTGCCTCGCATGCCTCTTTTCCCCCATTTTGGATATATTTGGAACAACACCCTTGAATTAATACGCATTGCCATAGGCAGCGTGTGCTCGGAGCTGCTGTGTCCTTTGGTTCTGCCCTTTGTGCTGGTTAAGGTGTGGAAGCTGTTATTGCTGATGGCACTCCTTGCATGCTTTCCATCTCAAAACAGCTCTCCTTCTGTTTGGACTCCTCGCTGCCATAAGGTTAGCATGTGTAAAACTTGAGTTACCAGCTGAAGGGTTGAGACAGGGGGTCACAGGGAGCGCAGCAGTTCCAGGCTGTGTTTTGGAGCACAGCCTGGGAGCACAGAACCAGCTGAAGATTTCAGTTCACCTGCAGTTACTGTGCCCTGAGCGTGCCAACCAGATGTTGGCAGGTTGGTTTTTAAACCTTTCAGCTCCAAAAGCTGCAATTGCAGCTTTTACCTGTTTGATGTGTGGAAATCTTTGAAAGTGTGGAAAACATCAGTTCTTTCTCTTTGAGCTCTCAGGTGCCAATTTCTGCCCTCCTGAGCTGGCAGAGAACGTAGCAAGCTGACATTCACCTCTCCTTACCTCCTGCATCGTGTAGGAAGATGATATTCATTCCTCCTTATGTGGCACCAGGCTTTTCCATGTCACATCAGTGAGCACTCCCCTCTCAGTGGGCACATGTGGCACTGCTGCCCCACAGCTGGTCTGTGTGTGTCACCCTGCTGCCCAGCCTGACGAGCTCCATGGCACTTCTGTGTACCTCTCAAGGAGCAGAGAACTGAATCTTGCTGCCGTTCCTGAACTCTTGCAGTCCATCCCAACAGCCTCTTCTGCACAGCTCAGTGCTGATGGCGAACCTGTGTGTGCAATTCAGTTTTTGCTTTCTCATCAGAACGTATCAGATTGGCTGAGGCTTGACTTTTGGGAAGGACTGCGTGGGTGTCTTGCATTCACACAGCTCGCTCACAGGGCTGGGAAGGGCAGATTTCATTGATGGTTATGCGTAATACACAGCTGCAGATGAAAATTGCAGAGTTTAAGTTGCTGTTGCTCTAACTTGGGAGAGAGAAGTTTGTTAAGTGTAGAAGGAATCGTGCATTAAAGTAGGAGCCTGCAGTCCTATGTCATGCAAGGAGCTTGCAGGGCAAACTGGAGCAGTGTGACCACATGAGTTGAGCTGGTTTGAGCAGTGCTCCCAAAGGTGAATGCTCTTCCCTTATTGATATTTACCTGTTCTCTAGGGGCTGATGGACACACACATTTGGTTGCCATGCACTTAGCATTGCCTTAGTGCAGAATCAGTGAGGATGTATGCTGTTGTTCTCTGGTGTGAATCAAAACTGAAGCAGCACCAGCTGGAAGCCTCCTAGCACTCCATTTTTGCTCTGTCACTGCTGTTCCATAGAAGCAGTGGTGTTTTTCCTTTCATTATAGTGCCAGTGCCTTTGGCCTTGAGTATAAGGCTGTGTAGGAAATGATGAGAGCGGATGGCACGAGCTGCTGAGTGTTTGTTGGCCTTCTGTTCTGAATGCACTGCTGTTCTGCTTTGAATGATGCCTTAAGCACACATAAGAGCCAATGTCTTCTGGCTTAAAGGTGATGCAAGCTGTAGGGCTGCTCTGAGTGTAGATGAGCGTGGGAAAGGTTAGCAGTAAATCAAGTAAATATAGCAGGAACCTGGGCTGGTACAGAACAACTCCTTTCTTATTCCTGACTTTGGCATCACTCTATGAAGAACTGCATTCAGTTCAGGCATCCATTAATGTGTGTAGCTCTGCTGACTGGTAGAGCGAGCAAATCACTAATTGTGCCTAAGCAGCAGCTTGATTTACTGGCTCAGTGGTTGCCACACATGAGGATCTGGCTGTCCCAGCCACAGTGGTGCTCAAGTTCTGGCTTACATGGAGAGCAGTGAACAAGTGCAGTGTGCTGCAGCCATGGGCTCCCCCCAGTAGTTTCTCTGGGCAGTGGTACTGATCTGGATGTGAGCGTGGCTTGTAGCTGTGAAATCTGCATATCCTTGCTGTGTGTTGCTCCTTTAACATGGACTTGAATCTTCCTAGAGCTCTACTATGACCGAGGAAATCACCATGAGTTTGTGTCCCTGGTGAAAGACCTGGCCCGTCCTGGGGAATTCACTCAATCACAGATATTTGACTTTGAATTCACACATGTGGAAAAACCTTACGAGTCCTACACGGGGCAGAATGTGAAGTTGAGGTGAGTCTCTTCCCTTTGTTGACCCCTATTCTCAGTTCTGTGCAGTGTGCAAATGCTGACCGTAGTGATACTGGAGTGCAGCATCCCTTCCAAAATATCCTTGTGAGTTTATAATGTGACTCCAAATGAAATTTGGTGCTCTGAATTGTGAAAAGCTGTGTCTGAGGGCTTTTATAAGCATACATCAGGCTCAAAGGAACCTGTTTAGCCCCATTTCTGTGACAAATCAGCCCCTTCTGAATCTACCTAATATTTTCCAATTTACTTGGTAATTAAAAAAAAAAACACAAAAGAAATTATTTGCTTTAGTCCCCAGCAGGGACATTTTCAACATCGTGTAATCAGTCTTGTAGACTTTAATTGTGCTCTATATGCAAACAGATGCCTTGCTGGTATCTCGTTCGTATGTTGCAAGCTGTATTTCACATCTAGGTGCTCCAACTGACTTCACATCCAGTCACTGGCTTCAGAAGGTGGGCTGGAAAATTGTGAGATCTGCAGCCTCTGGAGACTGATGTGATCTTACCTCTTGCAAAAGGACAATGGTTTTCCATATGTGCTGTGCAAGCTCTTATTCAGATCCCCAAAATGATACTTAGGTAATTCAGGCTCACAAATGCACGAAAGCTTAGAAAAGTCTTAGAACAGTCTGTTATTCCATTTGAAAATTCCCTTTTGCCTTTGCAACCTGTTGGCTGCTCCAGAAGCCAGGGTACTTTGAGGAAAGATTTAGGTTGGATGTCAGGGGGAAATTCTTTACAGAGAAAGTGGTGAGGTGCTGGAACAGCTGCCCAGAGAGGCTGTGGATGCCCCATCCATCCCTGGAGGTGTTCAAGGCCAGATTGGATGGGGCCCTGGGCAGCCTGGTCTAGCATTAAATGGGGAGGTTGGTGGCCCTACATGTGGCAGGGGGGTTGGAGATTCATGATCCTTCAGGTCCCTTTCAACCCTGGCAATTCTGTGATTCCGTGATACTGATAAGCTTATTTGGATAGCCCAGTGCAATCCATTCAGCCCCGTGCCCCTCCCTGCTTCATCTCCATTACTGCCTATGCAACACTAACAGGAAGGGGGGGTTCCCTTGCAGGTATTTCCTCCGAGCGACTGTCAGCCGCAGGCTGAACGACGTGGTGAAGGAGATGGACATAGTTGTGCACACTCTTAGCACCTACCCAGAGCTCAACTCCTCTATTAAGATGGAGGTTGGCATTGAGGACTGCCTGCACATTGAGTTTGAGTATAACAAGTCCAAGTAAGTGTCTCAAGAGCAGCCAGTGGTGGTGGGGAATTACTTTCTTTGGTAGCCTGTAGCTCGTGTCTTGCACGTGGTCTTCAAATGCACTTTCTTCACGTGCTCCACTTTATGGCTGGGGCTGAGAATAAGAGTAAAGTGACTTATGAGCTCTTCGGTATCCTGGTCTTGTCTGCCATGTTGACTGTGGTGCTTTCTTCCTTCATACGTTAGGTATCATTTAAAAGATGTGATTGTCGGTAAGATCTACTTCTTGCTAGTGCGGATCAAGATCAAACACATGGAGATAGATATCATCAAGAGAGAAACGACGGGGACTGGACCCAACGTATATCATGAGAATGACACAATAGCTAAATACGAGATCATGGACGGTGCCCCTGTGAGAGGTGAGAAAGCAGATGATCCCTTTGAAATTCTTCTCCTCGAGTCTTTAAGGGTGGGAATATGAATGCTGCAGTATTTTCAGCTGAATCTGTGAGCTCAGTAGAAATATGCATCCTGTTTTACAGGTGAACTCATGGTCATTTATGTGGGTGATAAAATAGGACCCTCTTTCTTCTCTGGTATGATGGGAGGAATAGAGGCATAACGAGTTGCAGTGATTTTACTTAATTCTTTAATGAAGGAGTGGCAGAACCAGGAACAGATGTAAATTCACAGTTGGATCGGACCATCAGTTGGCATTGCTGCAGCTCAGGGCAGAATGTGTTTTACTTCAGTGCCAGCCTCCTGTGCCACTTGTTTTCCAGTTCCATTGCCTAGCAGAGTTACCTGCCAGAGAAAAATGCCACTTTGTTTTTTCTCGCAGTGCTGTCTTCCTGCAGGCCACAAACAAGTTCTGTACTGTTAAAGCTGAGAAGAAGTACTTGCTGCCAGTAGCAGGATCTGGCAATGGACTGTATGTGCTGATGGCTTTTTGAAGGAACTTGAGGTCTTTCAGTTCATTTTGGACCTCTTCTGGAAACAGTCACAAAGTTTGATGCGTCCCAGTGAAATGTGGTTTTGCTGGCACTCCTAGTTTGTATTTCCAGGTTCCTATGCTGATGGTTTTGTGCTCTTTGCAGGGGAGTCCATTCCCATCAGACTCTTTCTGGCTGGCTACGAGCTGACTCCAACAATGAGAGACATCAATAAGAAGTTCTCAGTGCGTTATTACCTCAACTTGGTGCTGATTGACGAGGAAGAGAGACGCTACTTTAAACAGCAGGTGAGAAACAGCTGTTTGGTCCTCTCGGACCCACAGGCTGTCATTTGGGTTACTGAGGACCTGCTGGATTCCTGGGAGGGAGAATCACTTAATAGAGTATCTGTAAGGACTGGAACAGCTTAGAGCATGCAGAGAAGGCCTAGAAGAGATGGTCCACATGGGTCGGATGTGTGTTCTGCTGGGAATGCACGTATAAGGTGCTCACCCAGTAGTACTTCTCATCTCCCTCGCTCCAGCACTTTGATTTATTGCTTCTGATGTAGTTACCAGTGGCAATGGGACAGATCTGCCCTAGACATCCACTGGGTTTGTCTCCATGCCCAGATCCTGGGGATGATGCTCTACCCAACCTTCAGGAAGGCAGCACAGCCGGCGTGGGCAAGTTCCCACTGGGTGCAAGCTGTGCTGGGCAGCTTGATTCAGCCTTTGGGTCTGGGTGGGGCTGGGGGCAGGTCTCACAAGCCCTGACAGGCCGTGCTGGATGTGTTGCTGCAGGAGGTGGTGCTTTGGAGGAAAGGAGACATAGTGAGGAAGAGCATGTCCCACCAAGCAGCCATCGCCTCCCAGCGCTTTGAGGGGACGTCCTCACACACGGAGGCCAAGACCCCCAGCCAGCCTGCAGAGAACAACGGCCGGCAGTGAGAGGCCACGCAGAGGAGGGCTGCTGTGGAGCCAGCGGGGACAGCAGCGAGGAGGAAGAAAAAAAAACACTTCAGAGACTTTGTGGGGAAAGAAAAAAAAAAAAAAAAATCTGTTTTTGAACTCAATTCCTTTCTTCAAAGGACTAGCAGGGTGGGAAGGGGCTGGGAGGGCAGGGCGAGGCGGAGCACTGGTGGTGCAGAGTTGAAGTTACCTCAGTGTTTCCCCATCAACTACATTCCTTGGGTCGGCTGCTTTGAGGCGCATCTGGAGGCTGCGGAGCTGCCTGATCTCCTCTTTGCCCCAAGACCCTTTTGGTTGTGGCTGCGAGGAAGGAGAGAGCAAGTGAAGGCCAAACCTGCTGCGGCTCAGCGGTGCGGAGGTTGCTTTGGGACTGCGTGGGATGGATATTTTTTCTTGCCTTTCAGAAATCTTCATGGGGGAAAATGGCACGGCATTTAGTTGGAAGGTAGAGGAGGGAGTCGGAGACGCAGCCTACTTGAAGTGGCTTCGTTTGTCTCCTCACTGCCTCTTCTTCCTCTTCGTGTTGGTGGTGGATGCTTTGTTACAAGCAGTTACAGAATGCAGTTGAGTCAAGCAGTGCCACGCAGCCACTCTGCTGGTGGAACACAGGCAGCAGGACGGCTTGTGTGTCCTTGTGGGAGCTCCTGGCTGTGTGCTGGGCTGGGGGGAGCTGGGCTGGTTTGCATGTGAATCCAGTAGGACATGGAACAGAGAGGTGGCACAGGTCGGGCAATGCAGTGAGGAGCAAGCAGTGGTGCTGGCTGGTCAAGAAGTCAGGGCAGGAAGGCTGCAGGCTGAGAGCAGTGCCTTCTGAGCATTGTCTTTGAGATTCAGCCTTTGGTTGCAGTCTCAGCTGCAGTCCCAGCAGGGCAGACCAACCTCGGGAGGTCTGGAGCACAGTGCTGGGATGTGAAAAATACTATGGGAGTGAGTTTGTACTGCACGTGCTGCTGTGCTTATGCTTTGTGTCTTTGTGACAGAGCAGGCAGAGAGCCGTGCAGAAACATGTGTTGCATTGTTTGCTTTCTCGCCTGCAGAATGAGGATTGGTAAGGCCAGGAAGAGGATGCAGTTGTTTAAGGAGCTCGTGGCTGATGCATGCTGCTAGAATAAGCCAAGCAGCAGCTGGAAGGATGGTAGAGTTCTCAAATTCCAGAGGGACATTCTTGAGGCCTGAGCTGAAGTCACCAGTGAGGTCTGAGGGTGTGCCTTGAACTGAGAACCTGAATGCAGTTATGGTTGTTTTTTTTTTTTTAATTCTAAAATAAGCTGCTTTTAGTCTTCAGCTAAGTAGAATCATGAGAACATTCCCAGAATGGAATCATTCCTCCATTAAAAATTAGAAATAGCTTTGTAGATTTGATTGAGTTTGGAGAATATGCATCCTGTTTAGATGCCCTTTGGAGAAGCAGGTGGTTGGGGCTCCTACCAGATGGAGGGACAAGCCTGCACTAGATGCTGGGATAGGAGCTCCATTATGTGGGAATTTGTTTTCCTGCAAGTTTGTGGCTCGCTGTGGTTTTGTCCAGCTTCTTTCTGATTCTGGAATGAACCTCCTCTGCCTCTGTCCTACAGCTGAATGTAGAACAGTTGTCTTGCAGCTGGGAAATGGAAGCATCTTCTGCTTCATTTAGTCGAATGATGCTGGTGGAGGGAATGGGGTCAGGGTGGGAAGGGGAGCTTTTTATGTAATAAGACAGCTACTGTATTTCAGTGATCAATGTGTGTTTCTGCTTGCCAAAGTAAGTTATCTTTTAATCACCATGTGTAAGGTTGTGGTTTTTAGTAGAGCTGGGCAGTCTCGCTCTGTTGTAGAGGACACTAATGAACTCATTTCTGCTGAATGCTCGTGTCACACCATGTTTCTGCTCTGTAATAGTGAAGACGTGACTTGCTCTTCTTTACATGAGAAGTGTGTGCCATGGGCTGGAGCCGTGTGCTCCTCAGACTGAAGCAAAAGCTGAGACAGCTACCTTGTTATGCCAGGGCAAGGGGTGGTGATGTCTGCAGGTCTCACCTGGCAAAGCAATCTGGATGTTACTTTGACACTCACTTATTCTACTCCCCCTCTGTGAAGGGGGAACCAACCACCTTGCTGTGGCAGTACACAATCTTTGAGACAAGTGAAGCTCCTGCAGGAGCCTCAGGGGATAGCAGACTATCTTTCCACAGCTAAGCTGAGCACAGCAGCACCCAAACCACCCTCTGCTTGCCCTCAGCTCCCCTCCAACTTAGAATTTTTCCCCTCGTGAATTCCTTTTGATTGTAGGCCATGTGGTATTAAAGAAACCCCGTGGATGAAAATGTCTTTGCATTCCAGGAGTGGTTTGTTTACTGTCTGAGCAGCATCAGTACAGTCTGACAGGATAATGTACTGTAAGGAGATTTCAATTAATCATCTCTTCATCACTTCTAGAGGGCTTGCTTAGAATGAATCATAGAATGGCTTGGCTTGGAAGGGACCTTAAAGATCATCTGGTTCCTCGACTACTCTTCCATGGGCAGGGTTGAAAAAAAGTGCATGAGCCTATATGGCTTTTTGTTTTGTTCTTTCCTCCTTTGTACCTCTCTCCCCTGTGTCCCCAGCTGCGGAATCACAATTTAGAAATGATCCCCACTTTTACCTAATCTAAGGATCGTTTAACCTGTTGCCCACCATGCCCTCTGTTTGTCTGGGGTGGAGCAGATGTGCTGAGCAGATAAGTGGGAGCATAAGAACAAGGTACTATAGGAAAGCACTTCATTACACGGTGGGGGGCATTCACTAATTGAGTTGTATTCCCCTGAGCTGGATGGTTCTGTCCATTACTTGGGTCATTCCCTCTCTCCTAGGCAGCTTCAGGTAGGGGGGAGTGGGCAAGTACTAAACCAAGCAGTGCAACTTGTAATTAAGCCTCTGCTGTGTTTACATGTTTCTTAATTCGTTGTCTTTTCAATGGCTGTATTTTAAAACTTTTTTTTTTTTTTTTGTCTCTCCAATTAAAAAAGAGCCAGCCTTGGCTGTCAAATGCTGTGCATGAGTTTGTCTGATATGATTTGTAGTGCCTGGGTTGGGTCATTGGCGTTGTTGGGTTTTTTCTTTTATGGTATTAAGGTATTTTTTTTTATATGGTCTTTAGAAAGTATGTCACTGTTGGAAGCCGTGCCTACAGAGGACACATAACCTAAAAATTAGCAGGCTAATTTCTCTTTTCTGATGTCACTGCTAAAGTAATATGGAAATTTTGTACCTGCAGGAAGTTAACAATGATCTGCTTGACAGTAATTAGGTTAGATGTGCATACGCCAAAATTTTCTTGCTCTAGACAGAAGCAAAGTGACATCTTTCTGCAGAAAAGTGTCCCACTGCAATACATGGAACTGCACTGCATCCTCCAGAAAGGAGGAGAAGAAATTGCAGAGAGAAACTGCAGAATGTCACCACTGCTAACATTGAGTAGCTGTAATTGATTCTAAAAGGCTTTATTTAAAAATAAGCACAAAAAAACAACAACAAACAACAGTGTTGGGGTAAGGAACATAAAGCTTCAAATCGTTTGCAGGCTTGTTCTCCTTGCTGTGGTTGAGTAAGTAAACTTGAGAATTATGCTGGTTTAGGAGGAGGCATCAATGGGCTGGGTGCAAGCTGTGCTGCTGTCAGTTTCTTAATGTGGCTTTTCCTCTTCCAGGCTCAAGACAAAATCAAATTCCTCTGTATTGGAAAGGTAAGGAAGAGAGAGTTGTAAGTGGAACTTCCAAGTTGTCTGGGTTGAAGGCTGCCTCTCAGAAAGAACGGCACTGAGACCAAAGGAGGAGAAGGCTTTTACCTTGTGTCAGTGGTTGGATGGAAAGACGTTGTCTTGAGAAGAGCATCATGTTCTTTAGGGGCCCTCCATCTGCTTTATGTGCCAGGTGGTGAGTCTTGATTTCAGAAAGGGGGATGAAACGTTTTGTCATCCGCACAAACTGGACATCCACCTGGCAGGTGATGAGCAGCAAAGGAGCATGGATGAAGAAGGATTTAGCATCCAGAGAACACATAAGATCTTTGGGGAAATAAGGATTTTAAACTGAATCACATGACTAATGTATAGTATCTTGTAATGGTATGGAAGTTTTTTCTTGCTGAAGGCTGAAAATCTCAGATGCTTCTGGCAGGCCACTTATTTACATCAATCTTAGCACCATGCACTAGAAACACATGTTTGTGTGGTCACAGACAATATAAAACAAAGCTGCAGGTTATATAGGCAGCTTGTGAGCAGTCACTTCCTTATAATGTAGTATGAATCAAAACCATAGTTTTCATTGCTATAGACTAAGAGTAGTGCTTGAAGATGTTTGTTCTCCTTTCTGACCCAGAATTCTGCAATGGATGCAGAACTGACCTCCATGCAAGGAAGATCTGAAAAGATGCATTTTGTTGTGGAAGTAACAGAAGAGTAGAGAAAACAATCAGGATTGGGTTTTTCTCTTGATTGAGAAAAAGGTAGGTAGGCTAGGGCAGAAGTTTCCAAAGATATGCAATGTAAGAGGCTCCTAACTGCACTGGGATCAAACACAGAGTTTAAAGTGATCATATTTGGTTTGCTACGTTACCATGGACCATTTGGGGTTCTCTTTTCTGCTGGAGGAATCATAATGAGGATCCTTCTGATCGAACTGTGTGTGATCAGGGTATGCTTCCTTTACAATCTGAAACAGAATGGGAGATGACTGTGAGACAAGCTCCTGTCAGTTAAATGCTGTTGTCAGCAAAGGGTATGAAATGCCCAGAAGAAAGCTGTGCCTAAACAGTAGAGGAATAATGCTGGTGCAAAAGTGAGCCTTGCTTTTTCTGAAATCCACTCTAACAGATATTTCCTTCCTTTAGATTCCTTGGCTGGAAGCACTGCAGAACAGTATGGATGTCAATGGAACATAATCATCTCTTCAGAGAGCAAAGTGGAAGGAGCATAGATACCCTAGGCCTATTTGCTGCTCCAATGAGACTTCCTTTTGCACTCTTCTGGTTGTGAAACAGAAGTAAGGCTAACAAATTGTTTGATAACCCACTGATTACTTTTTTCCCCCCTGACACATAGAATGAGGCACTCACCTTGACAATGCCAACAATGCCAGGCTCTTTGCAGTTACTGTGATAGAAGAATGCCTGTTGCCCAAGTTTCATGGCTCTCAGGAAGTTCCTTGCCTGTTAAAGTGAGAGACTTTGAGCACTTGATACGAAACTCAGGGTTTCTTCATAACAGCTAGAAACGAGACCTAACAGCAGGAGAGAGGTATATGCTTCAGTGCTATTCATACAACTCTCCTATGTTGGTCATACAGATGTTTTACACTGCAATGAAATGAAATGAAGAGCAAGATATTCTTTGTTAGAAGGTATGAGGGACTGTAACAGCTCAGACACCTTCATTTGGGGACAGCAAGAGACTGCAGTTAGCTGTCAGCAAACAGCCAGCAGAGCAGACTGTATTAAGCAGAGGTAGTGCATGTAGATTTCCTTTGCACAGGAATCCTGGAACAGACAGAGCAGACAGCTGCACACTGACAAGGCACAGTGTTTGGCTCAGTTTCCTGCTCAAAGGTGTCAAGGGAAATAGAAGCTGATCATCTGTGGGACCTATGAGAGACTAAGCTAAAGAAAAAATGGACGATTTAAGAAAATATTACCCAGCTTGCATCTACTTTTAATTCAGAGATAATTAAGCAGTTTTGACTCCTGACAGAAAACAGCTGTCAAAGCAGGCAGACTACATCAAAAGAAAATACTTCAGCACTTCAGGCAAAGGAAACAAGTCATCTGTGAAGAGAGAGAACATTTTTCCAGTGATATTTCAGTGACTCAGCCTTTGACATCTGCTTCTTACCTGGTAGTTTCTTACTCCTTCCCAGAAGGTTGTCTGATTGGGCTGAGCCTTCAAGTCTTCAATGCTGAACTGCCAAATGGAATGAACACACAGGTGAAGTCCAGGAGGCAGTTTGATCTCTGTTGCCTTGCTGTCTGTTTTACCTAAACGTTTGTAGCTCCTTCAGTTATAGTTCAAACTTCACAAAAATGTTTTTGTTCCCATAGGGTTTAAAGAAAAATCCGTATGAAGAAGGAATGCTTCACTTAGTGTAAAGGCAGAGCCTGAAACAGATGGAGACCCTGCTACCTACAGCTAAGCATTCTAAGGACCCTCTTTAAGTATCAAACCCCAATGTTGTCACCCTTCAGCTGAACAGAATTCTCTTTCCTTTTTTCAGGAAGACAAGTGCTTTTCGAGAAGTACTCAAGACTCAATAGTGGTGATATTGCAAATAGTCTGAATTGTTTGATCCTGTAATTCAGCACTCTGGTGCTAATGCTCTGGTTAGGAGTGAAACTGCTTCTACACTTTGTTGATTTTGCTGAATAAGAATAATAGAATAGGTGTCAGTGCTTACTTTCACATCCACTCCCTTCTCAAGCCTGCTCTCTGGTTCCGATTTCAGAAGCCAATGGCAGTATGTTATCTTGCTTTCCTCTCCACCAGAATCAGATTCTTTTGCCTTCTTCCAGTTCTTCCATCCTGACTTGGAGCTCCCAGCTGGAGGTTTCGTGGACTTTTCCTCTTCCTCCTTATCTTCAGTCTCCTCCTCAGTCTTGGCAATTTTAGCATCAGGCTCCTTTTTATCTTAAAAGAAATGAGGAAGAAAAGAGCATTCTGGTAAAACTGAATGTTTCTGCTAAGGACTGGTGCTGAAACCATTTTAGTCACCCAGGCTACTTTTACATGCTGTCGTATGAATGCAATCAGAAGTTTGGTGGATCTTACATGTAAGGTAACTGCTTTACTTATCAGTGTTTCTGCACATTTCTAGTTTGCATCTGAAATACAGATTTTGTTTCTTGTTGTGTGCATAAACAAAGCCAGGATAGACCATACCATCCTCATGAAGTGTTATTTGAAGGGCTTTTTTAATTATTATTAATCGCTGAGAAATTAACAGCTGGCCAAAAGAAGTCAATTTAGATCAGTCTGATAAATAATAGGAAAATTCAGCAGCAAAGGAAAATGTTTTGGTTACTGCATTAGCTAGAAGCCTTATGTTAAGCATTTACTGTGCTTCCAGTTTGGAGAGGGCCCCTTTGCCTGTTTGTCCTGCATGTACACAGCAAAAAGCAGTGATAAAAGGGAATGAAGGTGGTTATCTGCTGGAGCCTGTTCAACAGATGAGTAGCACAGGGGAGCCAACTGTTTAATTTTCTCATCTTATGCCTTAAACATCAGATAACGCTGCCTTAAGTGCAAGGCTTGTAATTATTTTTGTTTTGTGTTTTCTGCAGATGGCACCACATCATTTCTGTGCCACTAAACTGGGTATCCTTTGACCGACCAGCTCTAGCATGCAGGATCTGAAAGCTCTTAATAAACGGATGAGTCACACTTCTTAACTATCTTGTGCTGAGAATACACCACTGTCCCTCTCTTACACCTACCAGACTTGTCTCGGTCACACGTGGATGCTCAGCCCACTTTTTACAGAGGAAATGCTGTCTCAAATCTGTCCCAAATCTGTCTCAAAGACATGTGGCTTGAAAGACATGACGGTTATATGACTGTACTTGCAGTGTAGCCCAGAACCCCGTGTAAGAGATGCTCAATTAGTCAGGACATAGCACAGACCTGCTGCTGCTCCTTTATCTCTCTTTCTGCTAGGCCAAGGCATCTCTGGGCTCTCTGAATTCTCTTCACCAAGAAGCACCTGCTGAATGAAGGAGGGCAGATGACTGCTGCTTATTCAGGCAAGCTGGAAAAAAAAAAAAAAAAAAGTTGGGATAGCTGAGAGAATGGAAAAGCTGTGCAGTAAGTGCAGAGTATATTTCCTCCCTAGAGCTCAGCCATTTCCTCTATCAGTGCAAATCCTGGCACCGGTTGAGGACCACACCCGGGCTGCCCTCCCCAGCCGCGCTCTGATGGACGTTGGCAGCAGGGCTGCTTTTCCCCACAGCTGTTGAAGGAAAGTCCCGAAGGCGCTCGGCCTCACAGCACGGCCGTTTTCTGCCGTGTAAGAGGAGCCGCGCTGCGGGGAAAGCGAAAGCAGCTCGCTCGCAGCTCTCCGTCCAGCCTGCCCAGCGCGGAGCTTATTGCACGCAAGCATTCGGAAAAACAGAGCGCAGCTCGGCCGCTGGAACCGCAGCCCCGTTCTGCCGGCAGCCCTGGCAGAAGTTACGCGGCTCTGCGCGATCCTCATCCCGTCAGTCCGGCCGGCACCAACTTTCCCACCGCCTGCCCCCAGCGTCCCGTCCCGCCGCTCCCCTCACCAGCTCCGGCCGCCGCTCGGGTTAAGGATGCTCCGCTTTGCCCGAGCTTCAGCGCGGGCGGAGGAAACGCGCCGTCCCCCGCCCTGTTGGAGTCGGAAGTCTGTAACCGTTATGCAAAAAAGGCATCGCCCGGCGGCTCGCCTCCTCCAGCGGCCAATGCGGGCGGTCCCGAACCGAGGACTACAAATCCCGGCTGCCGCAGCGGCGCCGCCTCCCGCACCGCCATGGCGTGGAGAGCGGCCCGGCTCCGCGTTACGGCCCCGCTGCTGCCGCTGCGCCAACGGGGGATCGCGTCCTGCATCGACCGTAAGGCTCCGAGGGGCGAGGCCGGATCCCGCTGCCCGAGGGAGGGGAGGAGGGAGGGATGCTCGCGGTGCCGCTGCCCGTAAAAGCAGCGCTGACGGCCCCTCCTGCTGCACCTCTGGGCTTCAGACCTGGGCGTCGATCGGAGCTAATCACGATAATAAGCGCTGCACGAGGTTGATCGGGAAGCTGTGCTCAGGTTGTTGTGTCCGCTGACATCTTCCGACCTCCGCAGCCGCTCCCTGCCGGCGGTGGGGCTGAACCTGTGGTTTCCTAAACGATCCCGGAACGCTTTCCTGTTTAATTGCCCCGGCATTTAAATGTGACACGTTAAGGAGAGAAGCAGCAGCAGCTCTGTGAACGTAAGGGGAGGAACTAACAAAGCGACGTCGGACCTGCGTGCAAACAAAGCAGTTTTCCAAGGCACAACAGCTTTCGGTGCAGTTTCCAAAGAGGTTCTTCGCTTGCTTGCTTTCTAGCATCACTTTGAACTGGCAGGAGTGTTCCCTTGTACTTGTGCAGCAGGATGGTGTGGCAGCTGCAGGAGCTGTTGTGTCCCTTCCTCAACCTCACAGCACGGTGCTGAGCAGCCAAAGATGTGTGCAGCACTGGGGCTGTTTGGTTCTAACAAAGCCTTCTCCCAGCACAGATCCCAGTGGCTTCCAGAGAGCAGAGAAATGGGTTTCGTAGTGGAGAGCGTGAATGATGACCTATTTGATCCCTTTCTGGTTTTCTAGCATCTGCTGGTCTGACAGAGGAGCAGAAGGAATTCCAAAAAGTGGCCTTTGATTTTGCTACCAAAGAGATGGCTCCTCACATGGCTGAGTGGGATGAAAAGGTACGGCAGCCTCCAAAGGGTTGTTCTGCTCCCTTAGGAGTTATTGCCCCCCGGTCCCATTGCAAGGATCCTTCAATGGCTTCTCAGGGCTGTAACGATAGCAATAGGGATTTATTTGAAGATGCTGCTAGTGGGGACCCATCAGAAATTCCCTTAAAGCCTTCCTAAGTGGGTAATTCAATCATCTGGAAGCTTGAATTTACTCCTGAAGATGTTGTGTACCTGTCTAGGTTACTGCTTATCTTTTAACCAATCCAATTAACAAACACTGCAGAAGTTTGGGACCAAACTTGGTGGCTGTGGTGTCTCAGAACTTCAGCACAGACATTCACTTTTGATGTCTCTGTCTGTTCCAATAGGAAATATTCCCTGTGGAAACAATGCGAAAGGCAGCCCAGCTGGGATTTGGTGGCATCTACGTGAAACCAGATGTGGGTGGCTCTGGATTGTCACGTCTTGATACCTCCATCATCTTTGAAGCCTTATCAACAGGATGTACCAGCACCACTGCTTACATGAGCATCCACAAGTGAGTGTCTGCAGAGGGGTGGATGGTGTCAGTCTGGCTGTAAACACTGTTGTTCTGTGGCTCTGCATCCAGCTGGAGACAGCTCTCCTAATGCTCACTTACAGCTGGGAGCCCAAACAGGCATCACATCACTGTGAGGATCCCTTGACTGCAGCAAACAGATAGGCTACAAAAGCCAAGATGCCACTAAGAAGTAATTTTGGCTTCGTGGCATGCAAGATGGGATTAAGTTCAGGATTTTGTTTCCTGCTCATCTACTTAACCTGTCTATAGATAGTAACCTGTCTGGAAAAAGCTATTTTTTGCTTTGCTTGTTCTGTGACAGTGCCCACAGCTGATACCAGGACCTTATCCTGCTTACACAGACATGTTCAGAGAAAGGCTCACTTTGCAAAATAGAGCTTGGTCCTCAGGGGAATGCTGAGGCTGTTAAATGGGAATGTGCTGTTCCACAAGGCAGCAACCCTGGTATGAATGGAAGGTGATGTCCTTCCCAGCTTCTGTGATGTGTAATTTTGTTCCCTTTCAGTGTGCCTGGAGCAGGTGATGAGGGTCTGCCTCCTGGGTTAGTTTAGATTAACTAGCAGAGGTGGAACAATAAGCTTTCAGGCCTCAGTGCTTTTGTGGAACTTTGTTCTGTTGTGTCAGGAATCTTCTTGTATGACCCACCTTCCTTCTAGGGCTGTGTTCACATGCACACACTGTAATGCTGCTCCTTCTCTCCTGCTCCAGCATGTGTGCTTGGATGATTGACACCTTTGGCAATGAGGAACAGAGGCACAGGTTCTGCCCATCGCTCTGTAGCATGGAAAAATTTGCTTCTTACTGCCTTACTGAGCCAGGTGAGCATTTTCCAACAAAATCTTCTCCTCTCCCTCACTCCGAGTGAGGTTTTACTGGATGTGAATGTTGCCCAGAGCCAGAGGCAGAATGTTTCTTTTCACATTTTCTTGTGCAATCACCAGAAGTTCAAAAGGGGCAGTTGATGGTTACTGAATACTTGTGGTACAGACCCCAGTAGTTCTGGGTATGATTCCCAGGACAGCTTAAAGGCTCTGTCTTCAAAGATCTCCTCATTGGCTGCTCCCTTACCTCCCAAATAGGAAGTGGAAGTGATGCAGCTTCCCTGCTGACCTCAGCTAAGAGGAAAGGGGACACCTATGTCCTGAATGGCTCCAAGGTACCTTTTTGCTCCTCTTAAAGCTGCTGGATGGCACTGCATGCACAAAGGGTCCTGGGTCTCACCATCCTTTTCGTTTCCTTCTGTCTCCTCATCTCTGTCCATTCCCCACGCTGTGACATCCTCTCTAGGGCATCCACCAGAGCTTAGCACAGTTGGGTCCCTAAATGCCTCCTGGCAATGGAGTCTTTGTCCTTCTGCTTCACCCCTCCATTTTATACCCTGGCTGGTGCTGCAGGCTCTGAGTTAGCATACAGCAGCCAACCTTTTCCTGTTGTACCTTACTGCAGGCTTTCATCAGTGGAGGAGGTGACACGGATGTATATGTGGTTATGTGTCGCACAGGAGGCCCAGGCCCCAAGGGCATCTCCTGTGTGGTGCTGGAGAAGGGGACACCAGGCCTCAGCTTTGGCAAGAAAGAGAAGAAGGTAAGAGCCTTGCTTTTTATCTCCTGTGATGGAAGAGCAGGACAGAGATGAGCTCATCTGCAAAGAAAGCACCAGGAATCTTTTGTTGAATGGGACTAGAATCAGCCTGGGATGTTTTTTTCCAAGCTACATCCAATTTTGATGAAGTTTGCACAATAACATCCACTTTGCTAAATGAAAGATTTTAATCTCAGAAATGCTCTGCTCAAATACACTCCAATTTCTAGCTCAGCACACTGACACCAAACCACATAGACCACAGGCTCTGAGGTGCTCTTGCAGCAGCTTGGCAATGAGATCAAGGGGTTGAGAGCAGGCTGGGCATTTCTGTGCTGTGAGATGGATGCGTGCTGCTCCCCAAGCAGTTTGGAAAGTACTCTTTTTTTTTTTTCCTAGGTGGGGTGGAACTCCCAGCCAACTCGGGCTGTGATTTTTGAGGACTGTGTTGTTCCTGTTGGCAACCGGCTGGGAGCTGAAGGGCAGGGCTTTAACATTGCCATGAAGGGACTGAATGGAGGCAGGATAAACATTGGTAAGAAAGACAGACTGCAGAGAGACAAGTGAGAAGGGCAGGGTTACATTGCTGACTCTCTGCTTTAGCTTCATGGTCACTCTGTGTTGTCATTTTCTCCCACCAGCTTCTTGCTCATTAGGAGCTGCTCACGCCTCTGTTCTTCTGGCTCAGGAACATCTCACTGTCCGCAAACAGTTTGGGGAACCCCTAGCAAGCAACCAGGTAAACTCTCTACCAGATTTGCATTCTGTAAACTGTTCTTTGTCTCATTCTGGCTGAACAAACAGCTAGAGGGAGACGTTCTCAGTGTGTCAAAGGTAAATCTGAAGGAAGATCAGAGATCAAAGTCAGGAATGTGCTTTTCCACAATAAGAAAGCACGGCAGGCACGCAACCTGCCTGCAGATAGCGGGGATGATGTGGTTCAGGGCACTCTAAAGATGCTGACCTCATCTTTCCCTCGTGCTGCCTGCTGGCAGTACCTGCAGTTCAGGCTGGCGGAGATGGCGACGCGCCTGGTGGCAGCGCGGCTCATGGTGCGCAATGCTGCACGGGCTCTGCAGGACGGACGGGAAGATGCAGCCGTGCTGTGCTCCATGGCCAAGCTGTTTGCTACTGATGAGTGCTTTGCGGTAGGTTACTCGACGCTCATTCGGCATCTTAATTGGAATCTTGGGAGATCCAAGCATGTTCATTGAGCCGGAAAACTTGTTTCGGGACCAGGATATTATATGGGAGAGAATTCTGCACCGTGTGGAGGCTGCAGTATTTGTGTCTCCACAGCTCAGGTCTCCTGACTTCTAGGGCTTTCTACTCAACTTTCTAAAGGACGAAGCAAGGACACAAGATAGGCAGCAGAGCGTTCTCGTTTTCAAAGGGTAATACACACGTTACATGCTGATAACTCCTAGCTAGTAAATGGTCTTTCCTAGACCACTCAGAAATCACTCATTATCACAAAATGTCCCCGAAAAAAGAAAGCAAGAAGAGAGAAAAATAAATAAAAGTGAAATCTGTGCTATGACACTTCTTAGATTAGTTTCATACAGACATATTTTCTGAGCATTCTGCACTGTTGCTACCTGCTGTGTTGTATGTCTGTAGTTGGTAGATAAAGACACATGGAGTCACATTTCAATAGAAATCAAAGCCTTGAACAGATTCCTCAGCTGACTGCCACTAGGTGGTGATCTGGCGTTTTGGTTTTTCTATCAATAGCAGCATGGAAACGCAGCAAAACCCACCTTTGTTAAGTAAAGCCTTTTTTGGTTACTTATAGGCTGTATTGTTCACATAAACGCACCATGAGTGTGAAACAGCACTTAGGTAACATGATAGCACTGAGAGCAGCACTGATGGGAACTGAAAGCTCCTTGCTGTCACACCAGACTGCTAAGAGATGAGATTAGGTGACCAGAAAAAAAGAAATGAGCCCAGGTTCCCCGGGTTCTTACCGTGCTTCTGTTGCTGACTTGTCCTCAACACCACGCAAGTCACTTCAGCAGCAATGCTGTCTCCACAGATCTGTAACCAGGCTCTCCAGATGCACGGGGGCTATGGCTACCTGAAGGATTACGCGGTGCAGCAGTTTGTGCGAGACATCAGGGTCCACCAGATCCTGGAAGGTAAAAGATGCTGTTACTAGCAGGGATTTGGCTGTGTACCAAGAAAGAACAGGCTTTCCAGGCCTTGCCACATGACTGATTCTAAGGTTTCAGAAGCTAGTTTTGCCCTGAGCTTGAACTGTGCCTGGGTATCACATGCACGCATCCCCCAGCCAAGAGCTGTGTGTGTAAAATCTCCAACTCTCTGGAGAAGTTGCCATGTATTTGAAGGGTCTTACAGCAGGGGGAGATCTCTGTCATGTTAGTGGTGCCTCCATCCAGTTTTATCCAATGACTCCCACAGACAAGTGCTGACACTCCCCAGCAGATCCCATTTAGTCTTTGGCTTTCTTTCTCTACCACTTTGGGCACAACTGCGCGTGCAGCGGCCTTTTCTAATCCCAGTTTGACTTCCTTCCCATTTTGTTTTCCCTTCTTTGAAACCCACCATGTAAAACCAAGGCACCGTGTAGGGATGTAAACTTTCCTGTGCTTTCTGTGTGTTGTCTGTGTGTCACATAGCAAAGCACTGAACTCAGCTGTTCACACAGATCCTCTGCAGCTCAGTGTTTGGTGCCCTGCCAGTGCCCAAATAAAAAGAAGCACTAGCATTTCTGAAGCCTCTCCTGAGCAATGTGTCAGCACTGTGTATTTCAACCTCAGAAATGCCACCTCATGTGCTACCCCCAAGGAGAGGTTTTCTGTGCAGATCAGGGAAGAACTTTGTGTGCCCTCACTGGCTGCAGAATCAGACCATCCCTTAACCATCTTTTGCCCGCTGCAGGTACCAACGAGGTGATGCGGATGATTGTGGCCAGGAACCTGTTGCAGGGGTGAAGCCAGGAGCAAGATCCCTGCATGGAAACAGCCTGCCTGCCTTACAGCTGGGCAGCACCCACACAGCCCACAGCTGTGCTCCGTGCCTGGCATTGTGCTGTGCAGCCTGAAGGTGTCAATCACAGCTCCAAACAAGAGCCTCTGTCCCCACATCGTGGCTGTGGGCCGCCTGCCATCCATCCTCCATGGAAGCAGATCCCGAGTTGGGACACAGGAGCTGCGGGCAGAGCTGGAGGCGCAGCCTGACCGCTTGGAACCATGTTACCAATTCAACCTTAATTCAAAGGAACTAATCGCTTAAAAAAACCCATCGTGGGTGCGAGGGGCAGCGCTGCACAGCCGCTAACCACGAGCACAGCAGCAGCGTTTATGGAGGAGCTCCCGTTGCTCTGCAGCGCTCCTCGCATCCCTGCGGCGCTCTGCAGCCCAGCACGCAGCCCTCGGATCGGAGCTCCGGGAGCGCAAACGTTGGCGAATCCAATTTCTTCCTCGCAGTTGGAATCAGTAAAGCTGTGATTGTAAAGTGATCAAGTTCTGGTCGTTTTCTCGCGCAACGAGAGCGCTGCAGGCCGGACCGCGCCGCCTGACTGACGGCTGACTGACTGACTGACTGCGGGCCGCTGCGCCGCGCGCCCTCGCCCCACCCTGAGGACGAGCCAATCAGCAGCGTCGCTCAGCCAATGGGGCGGGGCTCGGCGGCGCGCAGCCAATGGAGGGCGAGCGGCGGGCGGAGCGGCCCAAAGTCGCGCTTGGGGCGGGGGGGCGCGGCGGCGGCGGCGGCGCTGGTGGCGGTGCGGTGCGGCGCGGCGGGGCCGCGGGCGGCCGCCATGTGGCCGTGCGGAGGGCGGCGGCAGCGGCGGTTCGGTGGCGTCGCGCTGCTCCTCCTCGTGCTGTGGCTGCTGGCACGCAGGTGAGAGCCGCCGCGGCCCCGCCGCTCAATCGGTGCTGGGGGCCGGGGGAAGCGGGCTTGGGGGCGGGCGGGGCCGAGAAAAGAGGATTTAGGTAAAAAAAAAATAGTACTAATAATTAAAAATCGTCAATTTCTTTCAATATGGGGGAGCTGCGCCCAAACCGTGCGACGGCCCCGGGCTCGGGGCCACCTGCGGCCGTGCTGAGCGCACCTGAACCCGCAGGAGCTGCTGATGGGCGCAGCGCGTGTGAACTTTGTGCAGCACGGGAATGAATTGGCCGCTGCTTTATGGGCGCTCAGGGGCGGGGGAATCAAACGAACGTCTCTGGTTATCGCAGTGCACATCGGCGGTTAGGTGCTCGCCCAGTGGAACGGGATTTAAATAAACACGGCGGTAAAATGCTAACTATTTCTTGCCTGCTGTAAAAGCGCTGGGTGCAGAAGGCGTGCCGCGGTGGGGCGAGCCGCCCGTTGACCTCATGCGTTGCATCAGAGTGCATCAGATCCGATGGATCGGACCTCTGCGCATCGATCCGAGCGCCCTGCCGGCCGTCGTCTGCCTGGCCACGTGCGTGCGTGTCATTGCAAAGCGGTGGCGGTGGGAGCATCGGGCGTCTGGCTTCACCGAGAGTGAATCCATTGAAAGCCGTCGGTTGGCACGGAGCGCTGCCCCGTGGCTCAGCTCACCTGAAAGTAAAGCGCTGTGCAGTGCGCTGCTGGTCACTGCGGTGTGGGCACGAGAAGGCAGCTGGAAGCTTTCACTTTTGTGAGGTCAAAAGAAGCCTGAAATAAACAACAAATTCTTCTTGGGTAGCTCTAAGCAGGGCTTAGGGATTAGCTGTAAAGTCCTTTGTCCTCTGAAGCGCATCCTTTAGTGTTGCCAAAGACAGCTCGTAGCTCTCATAGCCCTTTATTCCCCACTTCTGACTTTCTTTTCCATCGTTCTCCCCATTCTGAGTGCGTGGTGTAGGGCGATAGCAAAGCTCCATCACACCTGGGGTGCAGGGAGGACCTCAGCCCTCCCAACCCTCTTTGGTGCCAAAAGCTGCTGGAGCTGGGAGGTGGGAAACTTGGAGGGGACTTTTCAGTCAAGTTCTGGCCAGGATTAAGAAGATGAGCTTAAGTGATTAGTTTATTTTTATCTGGCCACGTATGCTTCCTAAGCACCGTGTTCCTTCTGCCTCCAGTGACACTGTTTGCATCAGTGCTGTGTGCAGGTGTAATTCAGGGCTTTGTCTGGCTCAGGAACAGATTTGAAATGTACTTTTTTCCAAAATTGGAGCTTTGCATCACCTGAGCTTCTGAGCTTCCTGCCTCAGGCTCTCCCAACCAATTCCTCAGGGCAGTGCTGCTGCTCCCCAGCCTTAAGTCATCATTCTGTGGCTATGCTCAACTTCTGGTGGTGGGCATTTTTGATCCCTTTCCTATCCAGGCAGTCATCCTTTAGATACGACTGCCATTCATTTCATACTGATTTCTTCTTCTTTGCAGCTGTGCTGTCTTCATAAAAGTTCTGCTGTTCCTGTACCACCTTCTGAATGGGATACATTACTTTGTCTTTGCTCAACGCCATTTTCTGTAAATGATTTGATAAATGCACAAGTATTCATTGACTGAGGGCAGTGAATTCTAACCTAGACTTGCTTTTCCAGGTATTACCCATGCCTGCCGCCTGTTGTTTCAGAGCCCTGTGAGAATGCTGTTGTACACAGGTACTCTGTGCTTGCCAGCCAGCCCTGCCATGTGTGGGAAGCCCTAGATTTAGTTCCTGGTAGTGTCCCTGTCTCATGCTGGAGGACAGGTAATGGCTGCAGGCTCCTGGGCAGTAATCCCTGTAGGCTGTGAGCTCTGAAAGCCTTTACCCTCTGCTAACACCCGCTCTGCACTTAGTATAGAACACAGCCAGAGGCTGGGGCATTTCCCTCTCCAAATGTGACATTTCTCTGAAATGTGTGGGTCGCTGTTTTATTGAGACTGGAATTCATTTCTTGCATCTGGCTGTGATGATGTCTCAGTGGAACAAGCTACTATTGTCCAGCTCTGTTGTGTATTCATTTGTGGAACTGGGGTGGTCTGATGGAGACACTGTAGCTGCTTTGGGTCTGGACTAGCTGATAAGAATGTTTTTTTTGATTCAACCAAAATGAACTGGGGAGCAGTGCAAGGCAATAGGAGGTAGTTCCCTGCATGCAGGAACTGACCTGAATGGAGCTGTGATACGAGCATTCCAGATGGTAAGTGCTTTGGAACCCGACATCTCATTTGGTCTGGTTCTTCATGAAGGAATTGCTGTAAGCAGGAATGCAAGTGGACGTAAGCTTGCGATGGCAGCGGATGCAGTCATTCCTGAGTGATGAACTGAATCTCTCTTTAAACTGAGGGGGTGACACGACGAATCCCTTGTAGGAGGACGTGCTCCTTTGCTGCAGGCTGGCTGCTCACCTTTCCCCTTTTCTCTTGCAGGTTTAACTGGAGTGAGCTGGTCCCACTGCGGCTGTGGGGCAGGACGCTGGGGCTGCAGACTGAGCACTCACAGTTCCTGTTGGAGGGAATGCCTTTCCGTATCTTCGGAGGTTCGATGCATTATTTCCGAGTCCCCAGGGAGTACTGGGAAGATCGCATGCTCAAGATGAAGGCGTGTGGCTTGAACACCCTCACAACGTGAGTGTGCTCTCTCCTATCCCTGGGATATGTGCCTACAGCCCTGATGGCTGCTGGGGACATGGTGGCACGTGGTGATGCCTGCTGGTACTTGTTATGGCAAAAGATGAGTTTCTTGTCCTGCCAGCCCCTTTAGCATCTGTCTGTGGTTTACACAGCTGCGGTGCCTTCAAATTTAGATCGTCACTTAAATATAGACAGTGATTGCTATTCCTCTTCACTGGTCTCACCGTGTTTGATGGTCTTGAGAAACTCAGGTACTGCAGAGTACAGGAAAAGAGTGCAGCAAGGAAGGGGCTCGTGAGAGAAAGGAAAGAGGCACAGATAATATTTAAGTGGGGACTTTGTAATGTGTGCATTCTGTAATCCCTGAATCTGTTACTAAGAAATGGAGCGCACAGCTTTTTTTTTCTGTGCTTCACAGCACTTTGTTGTCACTGCCTTGACTTTGCCTTTCAGGTATGTACCGTGGAACCTTCATGAACAAACACGAGGGAAGTTTGACTTCAGTGAGAACCTGGATCTAGAGTATGTGGTGCAAATGTTGTCATTAAATACTGTGGGGAAGGGGGTGCGTGTTGGTTCTGGGTGAAGATAGCATTTCCAGCTTCTGAAGCAAAGCCTTGCCTTGGTCTGGTGATGGAGACCCTCACTTCTCCCCCTGCTTCCCAGAGCCCTGGGAGCTTACAAGTTTAGCATCAATGCAGTGTAATTATTTCACCTAGCAATTCCTTTCTGATTCTGGTACTTAAATTCTCATGGTGATTGGTGTATTAGGAGCACGTGGAGTTGGGATGCTGCAGTCAGACAGTAATCATAGTGTCTGCATCTCTAGGGCCTTCCTTTCCCTGGCAGCTAAAAATGGGCTGTGGGTGATTCTGCGTCCTGGACCTTACATCTGCTCAGAGTGGGACCTCGGTGGCCTGCCCAGGTAAGTGCAGGTGAATATTCATGTTGTTGTTGAGCTCTGCTGTGGAATACAGATAGTAAGCCTGGAAACGTAATCCTTTTATTTTGTTTTTTGGTGGGGGGAGGAATTATGTTGTTAAACAATAGTTGTTATGACATAATGGTCACAGCAAGAAAACAGAATTGAGGAAACTTGTCTTCACTGCTGTTGCAACTTGACTGTCTTCATAATACAATCAGTAGCATCTGCAGCTTGATGCAAGGATTCGTTTCATCTCAGGTCCATTTTAAAAGTCCTGCTGGAACATATGTGTCATCTGACTGGCAGTGATAAAGTCCTAAAGTCCTATAGCTTCTGCAAACTCCTGCTGTGTTTTCTCCTAAAGCACACTGCTTGTTGGTAGGAGCCTTTGGGAGCTGAGCTGAGTACATCAGTACTGAGGCTTGCTCGGTCACTGGATCCCAGTGGAACCAGTGCCTGGTTACATGCCACTTGTTTTCCTTCAGTAGAGACACGTGACGAAACTTGGGGATTATTTCTTTCAGTCTTTTATTTATTTATCTTTCCAAAATGCCTTTTGTATCCCACACGGTTCAGGTACAGAACTTTGAAGGTGATTTTTGTGAGCTCACTGAGCTGGATGTCTTTCCAACCTCTGAAAGCAGAACTCGCTGATGCCTTTTGCAGAGGCAGGGGAAGTGCAGTCTTACTCTGCTTATATTGTTACAACAGTACGTGGTTTTGCTCTTAGACTGCCTGTTTCTGTGTTAACCCCCAAACAGCCAACTAGATCTTGTAAATCAGCAGAAGAGACCATGGGAACAATTACTGGAACCGCTGATTTGAATGATGATTGGGGTTTTATGAGAGAGCACTTAGCTGTAGGGTGCCCTTGGGGATGCAGGGAATTCTGGAGTAACCTTAGAGTGATAAGCTTACCCTTTTGTACTTGTTTGCTCTTGAATAATCCCCTCTATAGTTATCACTTATGCTGTTGCAAGTAGCACACGAAGAGCAGGCAGGATTGTTTTGCCTTCTGTGTTATCTGCATACAAGCGTCTGCTGCAGCAACTTTGTTTCTGCAGTCCTGTTTCTGAAGTTAAAAGCAGCCACCATAACTTAACATTCAGGTTTTAGCTTGTGTGCAAGTAGAAAAACGTCCTTTGCCTTGCAATCTGAGTGTGTTTTGATTGGGCAGAGGGCTTAAGAGAGAGCAGAGTTGAGCACAGATTACGTCATTGGTGACTCCCTGTGTCGTCCACACCTGCACTGAGAGCTTAGCCAAGTGACACAGGAGGATCAGTTATTCCTGCCCAAATGTGGCTTGCTTTCAGTGAGTGGTGTTTCCTCTAGCAGCCTGGACTTGACATGAGGCTTTAACAGATCCTGTTTGCTGTTTTTTTCGTAGTTGGCTGCTGCAGGACCCAGAGATGCAGCTGAGAACAACATACAAGGGCTTCACAGAGGCAGTGGATGCCTATTTTGATCATCTCATGCCTATCGTAGTCCCTCTTCAGGCAAGTGCAATCCATTGCCCCTCTGTGCACAGATGAGTGTTGGTCTGTGTAACAGCAGCAGGTCGAAGCAGTGACAAACCACTGTTGGCTATAGTTGCCCACGTCAGCTCTGCAGTGTGAGATGTTTGGTTGTGCTGGGAGGGTTGTGCAGATCCGTGCATCTTTTCTGTAAGCCAGCACTGCTGTGATTTTGCTCCTTCTGATTAGAAATCACAGTGAACATCTCCCTTTTGTTTCCAACAGTACAAGAGAGGAGGTCCCATCATTGCAGTGCAAGTGGAGAATGAATATGGTTCCTATGCCAAAGACCCAAACTACATGGCCTATGTGAAAATGGTAATGTTGGCACATTTACTTGTTTCTGTGGTGAGTCCCAGTCAAACCACCTTCCTTGCAGTACTTTCTTCTGAGTAAATTTGACCATGGCTTTGGGAAGCCTTGAAAGCATCCATGCTAAATTCAGCTGGATTTTCCATGGTACTTCTTTTGGTTACACCTCTCACTGCTGGCAGTCTGAGTTCCTGTGTATTCAAGAGAAGAAGGTAACAGAGAAATGGAGAAGTGGCCATCATTCATAGCTGGCCTTGAAGAAGCTGTCTCCTGCTAATCCTGCTTTGCTTCTCTTGAACAGCATTACAAAGGGTTTCTCCATTCCTAATCTTGTGTAATCTGAGGTTCAGCATCAGGAAGGTTGATTTACCCAAAGGAAGGTTAATTTACCTAACGTCTCCCTTACCCTTGTCAGTTGGAATGGACTGCTCCCTGCCTCCAGGCTATGTGGTGAAGTTGGCCAGTACCCAAGGAAGAAAATCTAACATGAGTCAGACCTGCTCACTCTTCCCCAGTACAATAGCAAGGCAGGAAGTAACAAGATCAGCAGTCTGTCTTACCAAGCTTGTTTCTTGTTTGCTTTTCATTGAATACCTGAAGCGTTACAGTAGAGAGGTTGTACATCCTATGAACTGTGTGTTCTCAGCATTATCAGGTCTTTTTGTGACCCTGTGGGTGTGCAGGTGTTACCCTCAGTGCCTTGAGGTTGGTTCTGGTGCAGGTCATCTCATTGTTCCAAGAATATGGAGGCTCTTGAATCAAGGCAGGAGTCCTGATCTGCCCTGCTTCTGACTAACTCTACCTCCTGGAGTGATTTCATACTGCTTGGAAAGATATATAGCAAGTATGCATACAAGTATGTTAAGGTTGGGTGCTGACCTGAACTGATAAAGTCAAGATTGCCTCTTTTATCTGCATAGTTTTGTTCCTTGTTTCCCATGTCCCGTGACAAGCATGTGGGTAAGTGGCTTTCAGGGCCCCAGATGAATGGGGCACAGAAATTGTTGTGTCTGAACAACGTGCCAGCTCCATTCTTACTTTTCTGTATCTCAGTGATGAAAGAGCTTGTGATGTTCCATAGACTTGTCGGAACAGATAACGTTTCCTCACCAGGCCTGTGGGTGTATTTTTATGGTGCTGCTTTGTTGTATGCTAGAATTGTGTACAGCTTACAGCTGAGGAAGTGCAGTGCTTCCAGAAGAAGCCGTGGGAAAGCTGGATGTGCAGGGCTTCCTTGGATTGGAGTGGGGTCTGTGGTGCTTTGGGCAACAGCAGCAAGTAGATCACACCTGCACTTAGCATGCAATGCAATTCACACACAGCCTGAAAACCTGTCCTCCTCTCACTCTGCTGGGCCATCTCAGGCCATGAGAGGGTTTGCTGGCAGTGACCTGGGGTTAGCTGAGCACACACCTGTGTCTGCCTCAGACATTGCTGCTATTCCTGGATTCTGTGCTGCGCACTGAAGTCCTGCAGTGCATTTCAATGCCTTCCAGCTCTGCTGTTTCCCAGTGCTGCATTTCCATTTTCAATGGAAAATATATTTTAAAAGGAAGAGACTTAGCTCTAAAGGCTTAAAGAGTTATCTTAAAACTTACTAGAAATTCCAGTTCTGTTATCACATCCCAGCATCCGTTTGGGTATTGATGCTGTGATGCCAGATCGATAAACTAAACACGTTTTTTCCACTCTGAATTGAATTTGTCATCTCTAACATAGATTGTGTGTGATGCTCAGGTGTCCTCTGCACAGTGTGTGTGGGTGTGTGCAACGTGCAGAAGGCTGTTTAAATGAACAGCAGATAGTAACGAGTTGGCACACGTGCTGTGGGTGCTTGTATCACCATTTTGCAGTTCGTGGTTTGGTATTAAGGAGGGTGAAGGCATGTGTTCAAAGCTACTTGGAGCTGCTGGAGTCCCTCTGACTGCAGCTGTACTGAGAAGAGGGGTTAAGTTGCTTCTAGCTGTTCCTAATCCCTCTTTCAAACATCGGCTGCAGTGTGAAGGGACAAGTGTGAGAGAACACTCCTCGTGGGAATAGCATACGTGTGCATGCATTTTAACAAAGCTGGGAGTGCCACTGCACACAGCACTCTGTGGTACTGAGGAACCCATCAATTCTTTCAGGCGTGACTATCCAAGAACCCCAGCTGTCCTGTGATGGATATGCTCACTGGCAAACGGGCATTTTTCTCCTATTAGTTATTATTGTTAGACAAAGAGATGGTGACATCGTGCTTTAACACTGCAATATCCTGACAAATACAGAGCTCAGGCTGGTTAACACAGTGGTTTTTCCTCTTTTTAATGCAGGCTCTGTTAAGCAGGGGGATTGTGGAGCTGCTGATGACCTCGGACAACAAGAATGGGTTATCATTTGGCTTAGTGGAAGGAGGTGAGCGCTCTTGGGAGAAGCAGGTGAGGCTGTTCCTTGGGACAGCGGATAAAATTGAATGAAATTGCATTGAGTGAGAGTGGCTGCTTTGTGGCTGTGGCCGGAGCTCAGCCCTGGGTGGCTGCAAACATGCAGAACAACAGCAGTCCCTTCTCAGAAAGGTTTATTTCCCAGTGCACGGTGTAGCAGTGATTGCAGGGTTGCCCCACACGGAGGCAGCCTCTCTGCTTTTGAGGGTTCTGAATAGGTGCAGATGAAACACCTCGCTGCTCCTGTGTCACACCAGGCAGTGCTATTCCCTGTGAGGTTAGGCACGAGATGGCTGTGTTCAGACTAAAGGGCTGAAAACAGTACTTCTTATTGCTTTGTTTGAATATATACTAAATGAGCATCTCAGCAATTATTACTGCTATTAATTATTCCTAAGGTACCTCCTTTGCAGTTCAAAATGGAAGAAAAAAAGTGCTTCACAGCCCACATTGCAAAATGTAACTTCCTGGAAGCTCAGCAGCACTCTGTGGGGTAGCAGTGTGTTCTCAGTGAGTGTGCAAAAGGATGTCCATTTTGTATTTTCCTTTTAAAAAAGGTGATTTAGAAAGTGTATGAAATGCTGCTTAGTGCCTTTCCTGCTTTCTAGTATGGAAAAAGCAGAGGCACAGTTGTTGGAGCTGCACTGTGCCCTAACTCAAAGTGCTTGGGATGCAGTGTGACACTGATTTTCAGATTTCCAGATCCAGTTGAGCTGTGATTGATGAGCCTGCTTGGCCTGCAGACCCCCCCACCCCTCCTGTGTGCAGCCTTTGAGTACTTCCATCATCTCATCTCAGGCCTGGAAATGATTAAAGAGATCTTCTACATCTTTTTTTTTTTTCCCCCCTTTCTCTTGTTTTAATATGGACATACAAAAGGGACAAATCCAGCTCAGCAGTCTGTGAGCTCTCAGCAGTGCTCTCACAGTGCTTTGATTCTTTTGGAGCACAGCAGTTTCTGGCTGTGACCACATAGGGTCACCCTCTCACTGCTGTCCAGGAGATGTGGAACACCCCATCCAGCCTCAGCATCTTCTGCAGGAGTGTTTCCAGCTCCGAGCTCCATCATGCTCAGAGTTCCCTTTTCCAGCATGTTGCACACTGAGAGCTCTTTAATTCCTCTGTAGGCACAGTGAGTGACAAGAAACCCGTGCCATACAGCTCTGGTTCCCATCTGGGCACTGATGGGCACCAAAATAAAGCTCCAGGTTCCCTCCAGGCCAAAGATAAAGCACCATGATGGAAAGCTGTGTGTATGGGAACGTTGCCTACTGTGGAAAGTTTGAGTAAGGTTTTGGGCCTGGTTCTCCATCCCTGTCCAGTGTTGAATGGTGTGCTGTTGATCTGCACAAGGAGCAGAATTATGCGTTTTTGCCTTCAGGATCACAAACTAATGTATCACATTAAGGCTAAATCTACGTTTTGTTTTGTTCTCCTGCTGTGTTTGCCTGTGCTAAATTCTTCAGCTCAGCACACTATATAGATCAGCCCATTAGGTTCAGGTATATATAGAGAGAAGCTTTTGCTTGTGTAAGTATTCTGTTTGAAGTGCTCTGTCTGACACAACTGGGGCTGGATCCCATGCCAGCTCTTTTGTAAGAAGTCACTTTTTACAAGAGAATCACACTACTGCTTCTGCAGTTTCAAAGTTTTTTGGGGAAAATGGAGTGATTGAGGTCTAGAAGAAATCTGAATAGGTGCAGATGAAACACCTCACTGCTCCTGTGTCACACCAGGCAGTGCTATTCCCAGTGAGGTCAGGCACATGTTTCCATCAGATTAAAGGGCTGAAAATAGTACTTCTTATTGCTTTGTTTGAATATATGCTAAATGAGCATCTCAGCAAATGAAAACGATTCTAGCATCTGTTAGAGGCTGGGACACTGACAGCAGGTTGCTGTGTTGTAATACATCAGCTTCTGCAGCCAGCTCTTCCCTCTGCCTTTTGCAGCATGCAGCACTGCTGGCTCCCCTGTGCTGCACGGGGCAGGAGCACAGAGTCATCTTCCAATCACAGTTTCTGCCTGGTTCACTCACACTGCAGTCCCTCTCCCCATCCCCACAGACATCACAAGCAGTGAGATTGCCTGGGTAGACACTCCTGCAGCTAAAGCCTGGGAGGTTGGTGTGGCATCCAGAGATGACATTCTAATAATAAGTTTGCCTTTATGTGGTGCTTTTTATCTGAGGATCTCCAGGTGCTTTACAGCCTCTAATTAAAGCTGATGAGGTGCTCTGATGCTCTCTTTCTAGTAGCTCTGAATGCTGTGACTGAGAACACAACCTGCAGGTATTCCACTGTTGCTGTGGTCCTCTCAGGTCCCACATGCTCAATTTGGACTTTGATGGGAAATTCTTGGGGAGGTGGTTCAGGAGATATTCCAGTTCTGATGCATGAGCCTATGCATGAGAGTGTTTTGCAGGCATCTAAATTAGTAACAGCTTTTTCTTTTTTTTTGACAGCATTGGCCACTGTTAACTTTCAGAAGTTGGAACCTGGTGTACTGAAATACCTGGACACAGTACAGGTAAGATGCAGAAAGACTCTGTCTAAGTTTCACAGGACAGCTTTATCTCAACAGAAAATTAGTGCTCCTTCTGTTGGAAGACAATATTCTTTGGGAGGATAGTTGCAGTTTTTGTTACCCTTTGGGTACAAGCAGCAAGCCCATTATTACTTGGGCTTTAATGACAATTAGATCCACAAAAGGGTCCTACATAACAAATTAGAAGGTATAGGAGGGCAACTAGTCCAGCTCCTAGAATATGGCACAATTGCACCCACTGCTATGAAACAACAGGGCACTGACATCTGGTGATGGATGTGATTTGTCACAAAGCCACGAGCTGCAATAAACTGAATTATTTCTCTTTCCTTGGTTGAATTTGTAGCTCTGCCTGCGTAGATCTTTAGTGCCTAACAGATTTGAGTGCCTAGTAATTCTTTTCTGAATATTCACTGATTGATTAAATAATTAAAATGAGCACGCTTTGGCAGCAGAAGGTGCTCTCCATGAGGCTGTTTGGCAAACATGTTTTCTGTAGTGACAGTGCAGTGTGTACCAGTGGGAAGGACAAAGGACCATCCAAAGCACAAAGCTGGTGGAGCTGTGTGGTCCCTGCCTAACTTGCCTAACAAGAGCTTCTGTGGATGTTATTATATGTGTGATCCCCAGGAAAAGTAACTGTCAAACGTTCAGCTGCGTTGCTTTCTCTAATGCTCACTTTCATTGCTTACTCCACTTTGAAGTGTTGCTACCAATAGCATCCTACTTTGCAGTTGCCCTCCCTCCAGAAGGTCACTGCTCTTTTTCCCAGGCTCTTTTCTCCTGATGCTGTGCATTCCCTCAGGAGTCAGTTTGAAGGCTGTGGTCTTCAGATGCTAAGTTCCCAGCAGCACCTTCCAGCAGTGCAGTGCCCTTGCAGCCCTCCGAGCAGCCCAGCCTACTTGGCATTTAATGTTTGCTGCAGAAATGCATTCACACAGAGTGTATTGCTTGAGCATCTCTAATTCCCTGCGCTGTCAGAGATGTGAATCAGTGTGAAAAAAGAGGTAGGGAATTGCCTAATGAGCATTTGATGCAGAAAGGATCTTGTGTGATGCTGGGGTAGCAAGGCAAGAGCAAATTTTGATTTTTAGTGACAGGTTCTTTCTTTCCTTGCATCCTCTGTCCTCTTCTCTCCCTATTGCTCTGTGTGCTCCAGATGTCAGCCTGGGAAGTTCTGAACAGCTGACATGTGCCCCTGGCCACGATCGATTCTATTCTGATCTCTTCCCCTGGCTTTTGCTCAGTCTGTGAAATGCAGCCCTGCTGTTGGCGTGCTGAGAGCTGAATCCCATCACTAACTTTTTTGTCTTGTTCAGACAAAAGAGATTCTGCTTCATGTGCTTCTGCTTTCTTCAGGTCCAGGAAAATTCCACCACACACAGCAAATGAACAGAGGGCACCTTTCACACAAACTGAACACATACATAAAACACAGTCCAGCAAAAGCAGCTCCTCCATTGCCACACTTACTAATTAGAAGACAGGCAGCCTGTCATTCATATTCATAAGGAATGTGAGGCTGTTACCTTTTCCTTGTCATGATCTCTTATTCCAGAAGTCAGTAGAACTTCTTTGACTTGTTTACTGGGGATGGAGTGATTAAACATATTACTGAGAGCTGGTTTGAAGCAATTAGGTTATTACAGGCACCTGCAGTTGTTTTCTCCTAATGAAACATGAGTTTCTTTAATGCCACTTACCTTGGCTATCAGATAAAGCCCCTATCAAATAAATGACCAAATTGCCTTGACTGGAAATAAATACTGTGAGCAAGGAGTGCCAGTTGTTCTGTGCAAGGTGATGGGGCCGGGTGGAATTCTGCAGGAGCTAAGGGAGCTGGCAAGCAGTGAAGAATGGGAAGCAACTGCTCTGTGTGTAGAGCCTTTATAATGAAGACCTAATTCCTGCAAAGGCTAATTTTTTCCTGCCAACACCATATGCAGCATTAAAAAGGCATTAAGCTGCTAAGGTCTGCTGTTCCCACCTTGGCAAGCACTGGCTGCAGTGCACCTGCAAACCCTCAGCTGGCAGTGGCATAGCTGATAAGTAGACATTTATAAATGCCTATTTCTAGCAGAAGCTAAACAGTGACAGTTGGTTAGTCTTTTTTTTGCTACAGCTCTACCAAACAACAATATCCAAAACTGGTGGGTATCACCTGATGCTGTGCAGTGGTTGTTGCCTCGTGCCTCACGCTGTACTTTTCTGGGTTTTGCTGCCATTTCTAGATTGCTGGCCCACATTGTCATATTACTCACTGATTTATTTTTTTGCCCACTTGAGGAAAAAAAGGAGGGATGCATGCAAGACTCCCTTTGTTCATTTTAACTCTGTTTTTGTTTCGGTGCAGCGAGATCAGCCCAAGATGGTAATGGAGTACTGGACTGGCTGGTTTGATAACTGGGGAGGCCCTCACTATGTCTTCGATGCAGATGGTGAGCAGCACATGGTATTGCAGAGGGGGAGATTCTTCCTCTGCAAACAGTAACAGGAAAATGACAGATCTTTTTCAGATGCTCTGTCCATCTGTAATCTTTGCTGCGTGTGAATCTTTGTAAGTGACCTATGTCTGAGTGAACGGGTCACATTGCTGTGCCCTGGGTTTTCTTCAGCAGTGCTGGTAAACAGCTGCTCTTTAATTCCTATTTTTCAAAACCAGCTTTCTTTTTATTTCTCCAAGAGGGACACTCTGAGCTTGTGCAGAAAACCAGACATCTGAAGATATTAGCTATGACGTGTTCCAAGGCCTCAAGCTGCTCTGTTGATATTGAAAATGTAACAAGTGCTTTAAGTTCTCTCTTTCACCTCCTTGAGCTAATGTAAACCCTGTGAAGACTTTTATTTTGCCAAAATATCATCTTCACAGAAGTTTTCTGCACCCCTCATCATAGAAACATCATTTGTCTACTGAATGAATGTTCTGGGAACAGGGCAAACCTAAGCCTTCTGCAGTTGTGACACCTTCTGATAAGTACTCATTTTTACTGGAGTTTACAAGCTCGTTAGGAAGGAAATCTAGTACTAAAATAAATAACTCCACAACCTCAAAGGCATCTAAGACTTGTGCAAGTGTACTTTAATGCCTGTTTCATCCTCCTGCAGTTGTCTTTGTAATTGGATCGTTGCTGTGCTGAGTTTAGGAGTATGATTGAGTAGTCCTTCTGCTTAAGAGCAAAACTCCTGCCTGTGTCCATGAGTTTTACTTTTTCGCCTATAGAAGGTGAAATATTTGCATGGATTAATCTATCCCAATGTGCCAATGGATGTGCTGCCCTTATTGAGGGCTAAATGCAGATCACCATACAAATTGCTGTAATTACACAGGCATGGCTGACTGAGAAGGACCAGAATGTCTGAGTCTGCTTTGAATTAGTACAAGAGGTTTAGCCTAGCTTCTTGGTTTGTGAACTTCTTGGCATTGCCTTTCCTTTACAGAAATGGTGAATACTGTAGCAAGCATCCTCAAGTTAGGAGCATCCATCAATCTCTACATGTTTCACGGAGGCACCAACTTTGGCTTCATGAATGGTGCTTTGAAGACTGATGAATACAAGTCAGATGTCACCAGCTACGGTGAGTTCTGTCACTGCCTTGCTCATGCACCTGCTGTGAGAGTGCAGCTCAGGCTGCCCTTTGGGCTACTTAGATTTGCAGAAGCATTTTGAAATGATCAGTGCAACTCCATGGTCATGGTTAGCTGAGCTGGAACATAGCCCTGAAGCAAATGCTTATCTCAGAGGAGGCTTACTTTAATGTTTCCTGTTTGCAGACCCATTCCAGCATGTGTCACTAGGCACAGTGACACAGATCGTAGAGTACAAGTTTCCTTAACTTAATGCTAAGAGCATTGTCTTGGGCTCTCACTTCTTGAATGATGGTGCGTGTGCTTCTTTTTCAGATTACGATGCTGTGCTGACAGAAGCTGGAGACTATACATCCAAATTTTTCAAGCTCCGACAACTCTTCAGCACAATCATTGGTAATTATAAATCCTAGAGCCAAAATACTGTTGCAGTCTAGTGCACTAAATCAGAATATTCTAAACTGCTGGAGCCCTGCGGCTTTGATTGACTGTCTGGGAGCATTTTCCAAAAGATGGGAAGGAGGACCAGGGATTTTGGGTATGTGGTTTGTTATCAGCAGGCAGGTAGCACTTGGCATCATCTCACTGTACTCTGAGATGTATGGTGGCTGTTTGGAAATAAATGCAAATCTGAAGGAAACACCACTGGCTATATTATATCTTACTTGTTATGTCTTAGTGTTTGCTGTTCTGAGCCCAGACAGGTGGCAGTTGTTGCAGAATAACTGTAGTTCTTACTCAGCCCTTACACTTGTTTCACGTTTTTTGGCAGCAGGTACAGGGCTCTGTAATTCAATGGGAAGATTTATCAGAAGAGGTCTGGAGAGGCCTTAAATCTGTGTCGGCTTTTTGCATCTGAAATAGTTGCTCCATCTTTCTTTTTGCATTACAGGCCAGCCTCTTCCTCTCCCTCCCATGATCGAAAGCAAGGCGTCGTATGGTGCGATCCTGTTGCATCAATACATCTCTCTCTGGGATGTGTTACCATCACTTGTACAGGTAGTACAACCGATTTTATGCAACTCAGCATGAAAAGTCATCACCTGTTAGCAGAGAAAGATCTGGTACTGGCATGCAGGGATAAGGATGGGGCATGTTTTGTCAAGCAGACCTATTTTTTTATCTTACCCTTCTTACTGCTGCTTCTGTTCTCTTGGAATTCCAGCTTTGCAAGTCCTTGGCTCTGTTTTCTGGTATTTTGCCTTTATTGCTGTAGCTTTCATAGGGTCACAAGGTAACTCAGGTCAGAACAGATCTCTGGGAACTCCCAGAAAAGATGTGATCTGTGGCATAGTGGAACGCCTGTCTCAAATGAATTGCCTCTATGTGACCTGTTGGTGCTAAGAGAGCACTTCTGCCATTCAACATCTTTCTCCTTTGCAGCCCGTTAAATCAGAGTTTCCAGTTAACATGGAGAACCTCCAACTAAATGACAGCAGTGGGCAGTCCTATGGATATGTACTCTACGAGACTGTCATATTTGGTGGTGGACACCTGCATTCTAGAGACCATGTCCGGGACCGAGCACAGGTGAGGAGCCTGGGGCCAACTTCCCACTGATGTAAATGCTCTGATCTCAGCAGCTAGGCAGCAAATGGGCCGACCACGCAGTAAGATGTGATGGTTTTACATTAGAACTTGCTCTTTCAGTTCTCACCTAAGTGCCAACCCTTTTCATTTGGAAATCAGCTTGAGGTCTGCTAAAACTCAGAATATCTTTAAATTTTGAATGTTCTGAGAAATGTTGGTTTTGAATCTTTTTTTTTTTCCACCTAGACTGAATCAGTGAGAGAGCTGTGGACCCTAGGTTCTAATCTCCATTAGAGACAATTTTCTCCCCAAATACTGCTCTGATAACCTGCACAACACACGACTGTAATTGATGAGATGCTGCTCTTGTCTCTTGTGCTCTGTTCTGCAGGTGTTTGTTAACACCATGTATGTTGGTGAGCTGGACTACAACACGGTGGAGCTCTCCCTTCCTGAAGGACAGGTAACTTCATGGAGGTTGCACACAGAACCAAAACCTCTAATGAGATGTAGCTCCCAAGAAGGCACCTCCCACCTAATCCATTTAACTAGCTGGTATGGTACTCTGATGCAGTTGGTATGCCCTAACTAGACACCATTTCACTAGTGGAACACAGCATGATTTCACTGCCAAGTTGTTCTTGCTGTGCATAGCCCCTTGGGTAAGGTGAGCAGGCATGAATACTCAGTGCTGCTCTTGAGGCTCATGGCAAAGCTACATGCCAAAAGCCTGCACTGTGTTAAACTTCATTTCTCCATCAAACTGGTATTTAAAAATTCAACAGAAGAACAAAAAGGAAAAACCTTTATGAAGAGGCTGGGACCGTCAGTAAGCAATGAATTGCGACTGCCAAAGGTCGTGGTGCTACCTCCCCTCTTCAGCACTGCTGCTGACAATTGTTTTCCAGGCATTAGTGCTGTGCACTGCTCTGATGCTCTCCCATTTCTTCTTTGTTTCTTCTTTTTTCACAGGGATTCAGGCAGTTAAGACTCTTGGTTGAGAACCGTGGTCGTGTCAATTACGGCCTGGCGCTGAATGAGCAGCGGAAAGGTGAGCTGAGTTTGTTGTTCATGGAGCCTCTCACTGTCCGAGATGCTTCTCTGGGCTTAAGTACTGTGAAACTGACTTTCTTGTGTACTTTACGAACTGAAGACTGATGCAGCTGTGTTAGTTTTAGCCAAGGCATGAGGGAGATGGTGGGAAATGGTGTGACAGAGGGAACCTGTGAGAATTGCTGTTCATCACTCCCTGTCTGGAGTGATTGTAGATGAAAAGTATTGGCTGCTTGACAAATTGCATTAAGGCTTCTCATTTTATAGGGCAGCAGTTGAACCCAAGGCCATCACTGAATCCTACTCTGTTCGATTTTGCCAGGTGATGGAAGGGTACCCATTCTCTTGCTCTCTGAGCGTGTTACTTCACAGGGCAGGAAAGAAAAGACCTTTTCTAAGCTCTGTCCTCCTCTGGGGTTTGATATTAGAGAATCACAGCGTTTTAAAACTCACACAACGTTCAGGATATTCAGGAGGAACGAGTTACATCCTGTTGAGCAAAATTTGCTAAAACTTTCAGTCCATTACATACAATTGTGAGCTGGAAGAGGTTGAAACCTCAGGATTCTATTTTAGTGGGGAAATGTATGCAAAAAGCACACGGGAAAGAATAATGGAGTGAGGCATGTGACTGTACTAATTTTGTTATACTGCAGAGTATGTGTATAAAGCCTCTACTGCTTGGGCAGGTTCAGCTGCAACCCTGCAATTAGGGAGCTAGATTAGGGGCTAGGCTCTGTTCGCTACGTGCAGAGTATCTAACAAGGAAATGCTGGAGGAAATCATTTCTTAAAGTATCTTAAGATCTTTGGGTGAAAAACAGTGCATCAGCACTGGGTGTGAGTGCTTCCCCCTGCTAAATTTTGCTGTTCCTATTAGGGAGGTAACTGATCTACTGCTTTAACAAATCTCTACATGGGCAGCTAACGAAAAACCAACAATAACAACAAAACCCCATCTGCTGTGCGTGCCAGCAGTGTTTGCTGCTTGGAGGGTGTTTTAATGGCCTGGTGAGTTAAAGCGAAGGAGGGAGCGGAGAGGCCAAAGTATAGTAATGTTCTCCACTCAGTCTGGATGAGCAATGGGACCATATGGACTCTAATTCCATTGCAGAGCGTGGCTGCTTTCCATCTCCTGCTGTTCCTTGCATTCAGAGAGGAAAATCTATCAGTTTTAGCTGCTTTTCAACTCTTCATTACCCCCATTGCTCTTACAGGCTTAATTGGTGACATCTTCTTGAATAAAACCCCCCTGAGGAACTTCAAGATTTACAGTCTGGAGATGAAACCTGACTTCTTGAAAAGGTTTGTGGGATTTAAAAATTGTTCTTGCTCATTTGAAACCAACTGTTTAGCAGCAGTGCAGAATCTGGGAGGCAGCAGTTACATGTATAACAGAAAGGCAACGCCATGTAAAAGTAGGTGAGTAAATTTGTGCCTTGCTAAGTTCCTTGCTGATACCTTTCCCCAAAACATTTCAGACCACAGTGCTGTTTTCTCCACACAGTTTAAGGCAACAGATACCCCATAGGCTCTGACTAATGTTCCAAACAGAACATTTTGAGTTTTGTTAATGTCAGAAAATAACACATGTGTGTCCCCCAAGATAGCACAGCTCCTGCAACGTGCGTAGGAAGGAGGGAGAGGTGATGTGAAACCAAACAGGCTTTTAAAAGAGGAGAAAAGAAAAATCAACGTTTTGAAATTTTTAAGGACAATCTTAACAGGTGCTGTTAAAGGGGTCTTTCTGAGGGGTAATGTGCAAAACCCGTGACTGCAGGGTTGCTTTAGGATGTTTTCATTGGGGGACATCACAGCAAGTGAGCTGCCATGCCCAGACAACAGGCAGCTTTGCTCACACTGCAGCCATTCACTGGGAGTTGCCCAGTGGCAGCAGAGCACAATCAGCTTGCAGTGAGTGGGTAGGGAGATGTGGCACTGTGAAAGGAATTGTCATAGGCTTTCACTTGAATCATTCAGTACTGGTCGCGCTGCACTGGATCAATAAATTCCCTGAATCCAAGAGATATAGTTTGTAAAGGCTGGAAGGAGCATGTTCTGGCAGAAGTTTAAGGCTTCTGTGGGACTTTGTGCTCTGTATTGGTTGTTCTGTTTGTCCCCTGCTTCCAGAGGGCATCAGAGATGGTGAAACTCCATATTTCCTTTTCTTGCACCAAGGACTTGCATTTCAGTGGCATGGCAAGCATAGGAGAATGAAGACCAAGACATGTTCCACCTGTTCCTTTCAGCTAGGTGCTTGCTAAACAACATCACCATTTTGCAGTGTGAAAGATATTGCCTTCAGGCACTACCAGTTGGAAGCAACTCCTTCCATCAGGCATGGAAGGAAACTGCAGCCTCGTTGTATATAACAAATCCCATCCACTGCTGTAAGCAGGGCTCTGAAATGCTGTTGGAACTCAGTGCTGCCCAGCTGTTAGCTGTGCTTGGCCATTCTCTTACAGCTTGCAGCACACAACTGGATGGAGCGCAGTCCCAGATTACTTTGTTGGTCCAGCTTTTTTTCGTGGAAAGCTGCGGATAGAGCATCAACCACAGGACACTTTCCTGAAGCTACAGGCAAGTCTTTGTCTTTCCCCGCTTTCTGATTCATGAGGGTTTGCAAAAGCTGGTTAAAGAGAGCTCACAGCTCTGAGCCAGTCAAGGCCACTGCCTTGTAGTCTTTCTCTGAGCTTTGAGAAAACAAATTATTTTGATGGTGTAAAAAAATCTTCTAAAGCTGGCAGGTAATTCTGTTCAGTCTGCAGTGGCCTTAATGAGAAAACATGCAGTGCTGACGGTGCAGAGCTGCTAATGAATGGTTAGTCTTGATCACTGATAGGCGAGGGCTGTTTGTTTTCTACTTGCAGAAGAGTGATGGGCACAAAACATAAAGGAGGTGCAAATTTTATCCCCACCTCCTTGTGGTATGGGAAGAATTGCTTCTTTATAGACATGGCACAGGAAGGCAAGCAGAAAACCTGCAGAAAGTGGCTGGAAAGAGTGCAAGTGTGAAAAAGTGCAAGTGTGTTTCCTGTGGGGATGTTAAATACAGCTGCTTCACTAATTCTGTGTGCTGATTCTAGGGCTGGGAAAAAGGAGTTGTGTTTGCCAATGGTCACAACCTTGGCCGCTACTGGAAAATTGGACCTCAGGAAACACTGTACCTTCCTGGCCCTTGGTTGTGGAAAGGGAGCAATGAGGTGAGAGGCTCTGATGTCTTGTGTGTGTGTGTGTTGTTAAAGATCCTGCTCTGGGTCATGTCCCAAAGAACTACACAAATACAGTACATTAATTAGTTAGCTGCAGCTGAAAATGAGGGCAGTAGTGAAGGAAGGAGACTTAGCTCTTCAGATCTGTGAAAATGAGGGGAGGTGCTGCTCTAAAGCTAAGAATGTGGTTCTGACAGCCATTAAGACATGACAAGGATCTCAGCTAAACTTCAAAGTGCATCAAGTTCAAAATCAAGACAAAGCCGATTTGATGCTCATTCATTTTCTGCATTGTGCAGTGCTGAAGAATCAGAGTTACTGTTCCGAATCGTATTGATTGATCTCTTCTAAATGATGCTTCCTTTCTCTGCAGTGATTGTATGCCCTTTACCCTTAGAAGTTGTTAAGTAACTTAGCCTTTGTGTGAAGAGCTTTCCATGTCTCTCTCTTCTGCAGATCATCATTTTTGAGGAACGCACTGCAGGACGGATCATACAGTCTGTCGACATACCTTACTTGGGAAGGACCCAGTATGTGGACTGATGGGAGCATCTTTCCCACGTTTGGTTCATCTTGAGCACTCTTGGTTGCATGTCTGGGGACATGATGGCCCATGCACTTGGGCCTCTTAATTTCCACTAGACCCAGGTCAAGGATTTGCTCTTTGGCAGTAAGCTCAGAAGAGAGAACGGGCCCCAAAGGAACTGGAATCAGTTGTTTCATTGATTGGATGCAGAAGCTCATCTGTGTGCACTGCTGAGGAGCTGTGGCTTGGATGGCTGTGCATGATGTTATGGACAGCAGTGAATGTGAGGGAGTAACATGGTGCTGGAGGCAGGAGAGAGAGTGAACTGAACTCTGAGTCCAGCTCTCCACTGACTTTAAAATCGTGTTATGACTGACCTCTTCATTTTTATAATTAAGGAGAAACTAGTTGGTGAACATAAGTAACCAGGTGTGGAGACCCATGGTGTTGTACTTCCAGGTGGAATTTATCAATGCAGTCTGCAGAGGGGCTGCCACTGGTTCACTTGTTGGAAGCCACGTTGGTTGTCAAATGAGTTAACTGTGAGCTTTGTTCCACTGCGTTTTAATATGGAGGTTGTCTCTCTCTCAGAAAGGAGGAAAAAAAAAAGTTTTAAAAATTCACATGTGGGGGTTTTTTTTTGTTTTTTTTTCCTGTATCAAAACTACCATTCTGTTTCAGGTCAGGAACAAGCGAGAGCTTTCAGTCACGGAGAAGAGAGCTCCTTGCACCTGGAGATGAAATTCCCCCTTATAAAGGAGCAGCAATCAGGTTTTGGTTGTGATAGAAGCCAAGGAGTTGCATAAATACTTGCAAACGGGAGAACAGATTAGGTCTCTGAGAAGCACTGACCGTATGCACTGCCTCTCAGAATGGAGTTGCAGGGCATTCTAGCTCTTAAAAACCATACTTAATTTTATTTAACAAATTTAAATACAGTTTATTTAAAACTGAGAACAGACAGTGCGGCTGTAATACACTCCACCCTGACCAGAGCTGGTCTCACTGAGCGTGCACATCTCTGCTCCCCAGACACACAGTGCAGCTATGCAAGTTGGAAGGGCCCAACAACTTTGAGGAGTGTAAAAGTAGGGCTGTGGTCAGGACTTGGGCCTTTGTGTTTTTCTGGAAGTTATTTCCTTCCATGGAGGGAAGGCTGCAGCTCAGCAGGGGCTGGAGCTGACATTAGTGAATGAAAACATGCAGCTAGGAGAGGCCATCAGTTGGGAACTAGCTTAGCAGCAGAATTTGTATGCCTTTAGCAATGTCTCCTTCCCCTCTAGGGTGTGCAGACTGAACTGAGGTTGGGATGCTCATACAAGAACAGAATCAGTCTGCTCAAATGCACAGAGCTCCCATTTTAGCATAAGGTAACAGTGCCTGTTCCCATAGAGTGGCCAGTGGAACTGGATGCTTTCTATCCCAGTAGCACTTCAGCCAACGCATCTAAAAGAATGTTATTCTAAAGGCTGTGTAGCAAGGCTTTGTGACTGAGAGCTGAGCAATGCAGCTTTCCCCCACTGATTCTGAAGGACAGTGGGAGAAAATAACTTGAAAAACAAACCCAAATGTTTCTTTAAATATTAGGGAATGCACAGCCATCAGTCCAAGGGGAGAATTCTGCACTTTGAAGCTAACAATCCCACCTGTAGTACTTAAGTAATTCTATGCATTAGGGCTAAAAAGAACCAAATCTGGGATTACACTTTCCCTTGACTCAAAGGGAAACTTGTGCTTCAGACCCTTCCGAAAGAATTGGGGCAGTGGGCATTGATCAGATGTTTGACAGCTGTGAGGGGAGGGTGCTAAGATCTGTGTATTTATTTAGGGGTTTTTGTGTGTTTGCTGGCTGGAGGTTCAGAGAAGGGCTATAAGCTGTACCTTAATTTCTTCCTCAGCAAGTTTGTTGTTTTCAAATAGTCAGCCAAAGTAGCAGCACCCAGGTTCCTCCTCTGCATTGCTCAGCCACCTCCCTCTTGCTGAGGAGCAAGATACAGTTTCATTAGAGAATATCCTTTAATCAATGCCATCTCCTGTCCTTTGAAGTTACAGAGCAGGGAAGAGGCAACTAATATTCTGCATAGTTTTTCAACCTACCTGGAGCCAGAGGAGGAAGGAACAGAGCACGCTAAGCACAGGATCCCTTTACAAGGGTGCAGCTCTGTTCCCATTAGTTAACTCCTGATTGGCTCCAGTGTGGCTCTGCACACCAGTCCAGCCCTGAAAGAGGAGCTAGGACTGAAGGATACACTCCACTCAGATGGTACATGTACTAAAATCAATTTTTCTTGTTCAATCCCTATTTTTAAGCAGTTCACTTTATTTTTTTTAAGAGTAGAAATTTGGCTTTATGTAAAAGCACCCTTCTGAGAATCCCACACCTAACACTCACATTAACCAAATGTGAGCTAAATAGAACTAAGATCTGAGCCCAGGTGAAGTATTACGGTGCACGGCCACAACCATCTCTTTAAAAACCCCTCACAGCTCTTTTAGCATCAAGAGCTGCATGTTGTGCACGTAACTCCATGTATGAGCACAGAGCACCCTCCAACCCACGAAGCCAAATAAGGGAAGGAGAAGGGGATACAAGAAACAGATGTACAGATGGGTTTGTTCTAACCTGCCTTGCTTTTCACTCTCCCCCCAAGCCTTCCTGTCTTGTGCAGCATAATAAACACTGATTAAAGTAGGTTTAGAATTAAGGGCTGAGATGCCATCTCGGAAGGCAGCTGTCCCCTCTGTCAGCAGGGAGCTGCTCTGGCTGTTGGGCACATAGCCACAGGGTGCATGTCTGGGAAGAACAAGTCATTGGGGCCAGCACACTCGTGTGCATTCTCACCCTTGCTCTCACGTCCTGTATAACAGCCCGCTCAGTCTGGGCTGCCCTTCCAGCCGGGCTGCATCTTCAGTGCATCGTGCACTTCTCCCAAACCAAGTGTCTCGCAGGGCAGCTGCTCCTGTAGGGAAGTTCAGTCCTGTATTTCTGTGCTTTTTCTCCACCCCCAGAGCATCAGGTTCTGCTCAGAGTCCAGGAGGAAGGGCGGGGGGATCCGGGTAGTTTATGTATGCAGTGTTGCTTGCTTTCAGTACACTAAAACTCTTGGAAGTCAGCAGAGGTCCTGGCTACTGCATGTCTGGCTGTATGCTGTGGGGAGAAACCTTGGAGGCTGTGCGTGAGGAAATCTTCTGCAACAGAGACACAACCAGCATGTTTATTACCCCTCTGCCTCACTGCAGTGAGCTGCCACCCCTTGGAGCTAACCCAAAACCCATCTCAGATTGCAGAGCTGTGACTACTGCTGCTAGGCAACTGGGTGTTGGTGGAAAGCAGTTGTGACAGCACTGAAGAGCTATGGCCTCTCTGCAAAGCTGCTATATATAGCACAGACAGTGTGCAGTGCAGGCTTTCCTTTGCTGTCCTGCCAATGGGCCACAGCGCAGGCCCTGCAGCAGGCAGGGCTCCATCACTGCAGCCCGAGGGAACGTGCTGTAAGAACTCATTATGTTAAAAATACACTGCTGCTGAGCAGATCCACCCCTCTCCCCTACCCCTTGCTGCTCTGACTTCTCTGTGTCTGAGAGGAAAAGAGAACAAGCAGCAATTTTCTCTCCCCTCCAGGCCTGGTTCTGCACTCTGGCTGAAGGGAGTTGTGCATATATTTTTTCCCCCCATAATAATGAAGAGCAGCAGTCTGGATGCAGGTATGAGGAAATATTTCATCCTTTACTCTAGCAAACCAACTGCAGGGTGCACTCTGCAGATACAGAAGATTTAATGCACTAGAATGCTCAGGTAATTAAAGGTGAGAAGCCAGGGCGTGAACAAACAACGGAGAAGTCAGCCTCCAGCATGCATGTCTGCTCTTTCCTCTTCTCTGTTTCTCCTGCAGCAGTGGTATCCAAAGACACTATATGCTGACCTTAGGTAAATAGATACCCAATGTCCCATCTGGGGTTTAACCTACACCCTCCCTTATTGTCACTGACTGTGTGTGGTTTGTGTATCCTGTCATTGTTTGGCATTTTCCTCTTTTGCTGCTTCTCCTTACAGTTCCAGAACATGAGCTCTCACCTGGTGTTGGTCTCCACTCAGCTGAACACGCTCAGATTTCCACGTTGGGATCTGTGAATCCTTTCTTCCCCTCATTCACCAGCACAGGCTTTTCTGTCCTCGTGTGCCAGACTAAAATCTGAAGAAACCAGAAGTCATTAGCTGCATCCCTTCACTGCACTAACAAACATTCTTGCACATTAAATCAATAGTGCAATTTAACCATCTACCCTGGGGTCTAATGGTGCATTCACAGCTGCAAGGAGCTTTGCATAAAACTTCATTTAGGTAGGCCTGCTGCTACCCAGAATGCACAGTGCACAGAAATTACCTATCTTATAGTATACTGTCTTGGGACATTAACCTGCTCCTTCCATGTGGTTATCAACAATCTTCCTCCAAAGGCTCATCAACCTTGCCAATGATGTAAGGCTGTTCCCTCATCACCAGAGGATCAGATGCACGAATCCCACAGTCAGGATCCTGACTCCGGTTCTTGCTTATAGTGTTAGCCCACCCTTGGGCAGTGTGGAGCTGCTTGCTGGGTGCAAAATGGAAAAGCAATCTCTGGCCACGTTGGCTCACTTTGTGACTGCTTGCTAACCTCACTACACCACTTCTTTTTAAATTCTTTCATGACCCTGAAGAGATGATGAAGTGCCACTGATGAGAGAAGTCCTTACTGCTGTTCTGGTTGTCTGTTGCCACCTCTGCTCTCAGAGGTACCAGAGCCACGAGCTTGGTACAGAATACCCCATCATTCCCACATGCTCTGGGCTCCCCGCGCACATTTCCTCCAAAACACCAGCCCCACTCCTGGTATTATAGCTCCTGCTATTCCAGACCAGGTACAATGCATTGCATCGCTTTCAGGGCCCCTCTCCAACCTGCTGAAACCAGCACTGAAGCACAGCAGGACCGTAATTTCTACTAAAATCTGAACAGTAAAGCTCAACGTAAATCAATGCCTGCAAAAAAGAACTAGAAAAAAATATAAATGGAAGAGGTTGCCTGACATCTGTGGTGAGGGAGGTATTATAGGTCAATAGTTCCTCTCAGCCATGCCATGCTCCAAGCTCTGGAAACGCTCTCCCCTCACCAGACTCAGTTCTGCTCATTGCTCAGCACTACAAGCTGTACTGCTGGCAGCAGTTTTGTCCCTTCAGAGCTGTGGCTTCCTGCTCCCTCTCACCTGCTCAGTGATGGTTCCTCCTCACTGGGGTCTCCCTCTTGTTGCTATGACAATGCTCGCTGCATTCAAATCCAAATATCTGCAAACAGTCTTGTACCTGCTTCCTGCTTTTCTGAAAAACGAGGCCACGCTCTGCTTCTAAAGGGTGAACAAAGCACTCCTCAAGCCCTTGTAGTTAAACAGGAGCCTCCCCCACCTTCCCAAGAAGCCACTGCTATTACACTGCTGCAATTACTGCCTCACTTCCTAATGAAAAGCAAAAGCAAACAGGTCTCGCCAAGCAGCTCTCCAGGCAACGTCAGCATCAGCTACGAGCTCCTCGTCCAACAAACAGAATAGCCAAGCCTTAATGCAGTGCAGGTGCTGGAAACCAAGCTGGTGGGCAGTTCTGCTTTCCAGCAGGAGCAGGGAAAAGCTGCTCCCATACAAACACCGCCATCAACGGGGCTCGGGCTCACACAGCTCCAGGCACCAAGGCACAAATACAGATTAATAGCTTTTCTTTTCAATTGCATCCCGCTTTGACATTGTTAAATCCAAGTGCCAAAAAGGCAGTTATGTGGAATTAACTGACCACAACCGACTGATTCTCAGAGTTTGCGGCTCAATGCAGCAGCTTCTACCATTTCTCACACTGTGCTCTTTAATATGGGAGGGAGAGCACCATTTTACACAGCAACACCTGTGTTTGCTCTCAGCTTGATGCTTTCCACAAGCAGCGTTGGTTTGATGTCTCAGAGCATCTTTGGTTTGTGCAAACGTGCATTTTGCATGGGAGAAAAGGAGGGGTCTGAGTGCCTGACCTCCCCTAAGCAGTGGTTCCTGCAGGTCACCTGCATTCCCTTTAGAAAGCCTCACTACTGCAACACACATCGGTCATTGACAGCCTTGTCATCCAGAATCACGAGGCTTGGAACAGGTCTAAGATTATAAGGTTTCGTTGCCATTGCAAGCTTTTTCATTGCCTTCCAACAGGAAATTAAGCAGGCAAGTCAGCCTGTAGTAGGAGGGGGTCACGGGATTTCCAGTACCAAAGCCCTCCATAGAAGGCAGCAATACCTGCTACTTGAAACAGTGATTGCCAGCTTTGCAGTTCTACCACCTTGAAGGCGATAGGTGTTACAGGCAGAGCTCAAGATCACAGAAAAGGGTTTTGGTGGTCCAGTCTGAGCTATTACATGATCCGAAGGTCCTGGAGCAGGCAGAGTACTGCAAAACCCAAACCGCTCAGATGGAAATGACAGCTTTCAGCTGTGCTACAGGGAGATGGCATTGGCACAGCAGTTCTGGAGACTCATCAGGGCTCAACGAGGCAAAAAGAGCCCTCCAGGTTCTGCACGTCCCCTAAAAAATCACTAGCTCAGGCACTGCATGTGAAGCTTCACCAACAAAGTGCTGTCACACAGCAGCCAGGGTACTGACTGCTCACTGCAAACCACACCAACCCAGCAGCCCAATTTCAGGAGCAATCTAAGCAAAAGAAAGGCAGATCTGCTCCATCCATACCCTGCTGCTCAGCCCCTGAAAGGGAAGAAACACAAAGAGCTCACGAAGCCAACTCCCTGCCTACTCTGCAGCACCACAGGGTAAGATCAGGAGGAAGCAAAGCACTCCTTTACAAGCTTTCTTGCCTTAGGCTGAATTTTTTCCTCCCTCCTGTCCATTAGCAGTCAGCTTCAGCTATTTTACAGCTGTGATGTCACGAAGCAGCCAGCTCTGCTCCCTTTTGCTGCGTAATTCCTTGGCTGCTGCAGGGCCAGGCTTGCTCTCCTCTGATGCAAAAGGATTTATCTCCCTCTCAGGGCTGCTTCCCAGACCCAAAGGATTGGTTCGGGGTTCAGGCACTGCATGGACACTCTCTGCTGCCTGTTCTCAGCGTGTGTGTGTGTGTGTGTGTGTGTGTGTGTGCGCGTGACAGCAGTGCCATTCCCATGGTGGCATTTCACACTGCCCACACACACGCTGCTGCCCAGCAATTCCTGCCCAGCACACGGCTGCCAGCCAGTTCCCTTCAGCAACATTCACCTAAATGCCAGGCTGTGAGCCCACAGCTTTAATCCCACATCACGCTCAGCCAGGAGGGAAGGAGAGCGGAGGAATGGCTGCTTTTAGCTACCAAAACCCCCCAAGAGCACAAAAGCTTGCCTCACCCAGAGAACTATACCACTCTGTCCATCTGGGGAAACAAGGAGCTGCATGGGCAGCTCCAACAAGAAGGACATCATTTGCAGTGCCCTTGTATTTTGTGGTCTGTGCTCTCGTGCTGTTTGAATAGCTGAGGCCGCTGACAAGGTCTCTGTCCTTTAAGGGCTCTGGTTGAGTGCTGCAGCTCATTTCCTCAGGCACTCACAGGAAACGGGGAGCAGAATATGTCCCAGTTACATCAACCTTATGGGAACACGAGATCTCTTAGACCTTGATCCTGTCAGATGTAATGTGTCAACGGATTGAAGAGAGCTTTGTGTGCTGTGGGGGAAATGTAGAAACAGCAGGACACAGAAATACAGAGCACGCTTGTAAAGCCACGTTCCCTCACAATCCCACTGCTAACCAGCCTGGGCAATTCACTTCGACTTCTTTCATTTTCTTCTTCATTTTGGGCGGATATCAAATTAAGAAGACAAATAGAATGTATATCTTCAATCAAAGAATAAGGTTTTTGCAGGAATGAGCATCTGTGTGCTGAAGGCAGCTGAACATTACAGCACTATACGCAGCGAGGGCAGCTCTTCTGGAGAGCAGATGTCTGTGCTTATCTTACACAGTTCTCTGATCCCTCCTTAATGATGGTACCTGAGCACATCGTAATCTCTAATGTAAATCTGACTGCAGAGCTTTACAGCTGCGAGCAATGACACTTGCTAGGAGCACACTGGCCCATTGAGAGTCTGTGCTCTCATGCTGGGGACCCCAGAGCACAGCCACCTCTTGTCCTCCTCTGCTGCTTGTTCGGACTCTCCTCCTCATCAGAAGGGTGAACAAAACAGCAATTCAAAAAATGGAGGCTGCTGGCAACAGCTAACAGCAGAAAGGCAAAGCCCAACCTGCAAAGCTGCACTCAGAGTTTGCCAGGAGCAGACAGCATTCAGTTCTCAACAAGGACCCTTGTAAGATCCCTACAGCCGTGCCAGAAAAAGAAATGCAGTCTGCCTCAAATCCTGGGCAGCAATTCCTGCTTCCTCTCCAGCTCTGACCTGCAGTTCTGCGTGCAGTACTGGCACGGCAGCCTGTCTGACAGCACCATTTCTTACCTCCAGTCTTTTCCTTCCTCCCCTTCCTCTCAATGCCCCAACTCTTCTGTGCAGCCTAAAAGCAACCTGAGCATCTCCCTCGATCTGCTGAAAGCACACTAATTTCCAGCCAGCATTTGCTGTTAGCTAGCAGGGCAGTAAGGGAGGAAAGAGGCAGAAAGACCTAATTGTAGGGCAAGGCCAGAGCTTTTTGCAGGAAAAGCTTTCAGCTCTGAAGTGGATGAGGACCTGGAATAGATGGCCCAACACTGTCTCTATCTGCAGTAACAGCTCATTTGTAAAAAAAAAAGAAAAGTCCTTCTGGGATAATTGCACAATGGATGTTGGGTGGCTGCCTTCTACAGACAGAGGCGTGAGCACTACGCAGGAATCTCTGATCCCAGATAAAGTCCCTCCAGTGCCTGCCACCCGCTCACAAAGCTTTCAGAGCACTTGACAGCCCCTCTGTTACTGATGTGCTCCGATTGATGCCTGTCATGCTAACCAGCATTGTCTCATCGCATCTCGCACACTCCCGTCATCCCAGATAGATATCCATCTGCTGCCTCTCATATCGGAATGGAGAGTCTTTAGGGCAAGAACCATCAGCATGCCCTATCACCAGGTCCTCACATCCCACATATGAGGAAGAGACCATACCTTAGTGCAATTGGCAGCTTTCGGCTCAAGGTCGTTCAGGGTGACCAGCTCTCGCAGCAGGCTGCTCTCCTGGTAGCCTCCCTTCACTCCTCGCAGTTTGAAGTACGCCTGAGATCGCTGGAGGATCAGTCTGAGGTTCACAGCAAACCCTGCCATGTCTATAGCAAAGGGGCGATGGGGGTCAAACACAGTTTTCCAGCCGTAGACCTTCCCTGCTGCATTCACTTTGGGGGATTCGTAGCGCAAGCCACCGACGAAGGCTACTGGCCACACCGACACCTTCCTGGTGCTGCGCATCTGGAGGCAAAGGAGAGAGAAGGGCACGGTGGGTGTGTGCTGAAAGAGGAAACGCACCTCCAACAAAACATCTTCACCTTCCCAGTGTCCTGCGGGAGAGACGTGGGGCTGGGAGCCTGGGTGATGCTCCCAGGCACCGCTGTGATTTGGAGCAATGGAGCTTTGAGCATCTCTCACTTGTAAAAGGACGTGCATCCTGGGGCTGCAGGTGGTGCCTACAAACAGGAGATGAGTCAACTCTTTGAAAGGGTTGATAACTGTAGCACGAGGGGAAATGGTTTTAAGTTGAGGGAGGGGAGATTTAGGTTGGACGTCAGGGGGAAATTCTTTACAGAGAGAGTGGTGAGGTACTGGAACAGAGAGGCTGTGGATGCCCCGTCCCTGGAGGTGTTCAAGGCCAGATTAGATGGGGCCCTGGGCAGCCTGCTCTAGCATTAGGCAGGAAGGTTGGTGGCCCTGCACATGGCAGGGCGTTGGAGATTCATGATCCTTGAGGTCCCTTCCAACCCTGGCAATTCTGTGATTCTGTGGTGTTTTGGGAAGGGGCTCACAGCCATGGGACCAAGTGTGAGCTCAGCACTAGGAACAAACTTCAGTTGCTTGCAGCTTTAAGTAATTTTTTTTTTTTTTTTTGGTCAAAAGGCCTTCAGAGCTGTGGGACATCAGCTCTGGTAGGGATGGTAGTGGAAGTCAGGAAAGCCAGGGGGAAAGCATGTTGTCCAAGGAATCTGGGAATAACGTATCTTGGAAGAAAGCTGTCTTCCCTGAAAGCTGCAGTCTCAAGCTATGAGACACAGGAAAGCTAAAAGCATGGTTAGGGGGAGCTCACAACAGCAGGGTTGGGAGGAGCACACAGGACAGGGCATTGCAGCTGGCCCTGCTACCCAGAAGGACATTAGATGCCTCTGCTCCCAACGGGGTCCCTAGAAATAGATAGGAGCTGTCAGGGGACACTCCAGTGTGTGTGCCTGCCAGTACAGATGATCAGAACACCCATCTGACTGCACTCCCAGTGGCCGGTCCTGCTCTCTGGCAGCCTCAGCCTCACTCTCTGCTCTCAGCCCAGGCTCTTAGATCAGGGATCTCCCAGAGCTAATCTCATCACTGCTAATTACTGCAAACGAGACCAGAAGAGCTCTGGCACTTGCCCTTCTGCATTATACACATGCTAACGACAGTGCCTGTCCACGGGGAACAATAATGCGTGTCTTCTGCATTTCACAGCACGTTCTGTTGGCTCCATGTGACCTTAACTGCAGCTCTGTATCAGAGAGGAGAAGGCTCTCTCAGCAAAGCACACGGGTGAATGAAGGAACCCTTTCTGCTTTATTAATGCAGAGTCTCTCTGAAGATGCTGCCAGCACCAGCCTCAAAGGAGGAAAGTGGAAGAAAGACATTCAGCTTGAGTTTGCTTTCAGCTTTAAAAGTGCGTATATTCTGTGGCTATCCAAGCTGAAGTGAGAGCCATCAGGGAAGAGAAAGGGGCACGTATGGAGTGAATAAACAGGAGATCCCTGGTGTAGGAACTGGCAGCCTCTGGAGAAGGAGGGAATCCTACTTTCTCGTCCCATGTTGCAGGATCTCAGCCTCAGAGAGTATGGGAAGCTCTTTCCTCAGAGGTGAGGTACACATCTCCCTCCAAAGCCCTCTCCAGGCAACATAAAGGGCTCTACGTTTCCGGGATATGAAGCAGGTGCTGTTAAACACATGCTCCTCATGAGCATGGCAATCTCTGAACCAGACGCCCTGTGAGTGCTGTGCTGGCACCACTCTGCAATGGCAGAGTTCTCTGCTGTGCAAAACAGGCGTTGGGTGCTTGACAGCTACAGAGTTTAACCACTGAACATGCTGGGATGAGAGCAAACAAACGCAAACAGCAAGCAAAGAGCAGATACCCCAGGGACTCCTCAAACAAGAAGAAACAGGGATGAACAGACGGCCAAGTACAGTACATAGGGATGGCAGAAAAGGCAACAGATAACAGCAGATGAGCCTGGAACCTCCTCCAGGGTGGGATTTGGGGGTTCCCTTGCTGGGCACATGTGCCTGCCCAGGCACAAAGGACAGCAGATGATGTTCCAACCCTAACAGGGCTCTCCACAGCATAAGCAGCTCTTCATCAGCTCTCTTGATAATAAAATAAAACTACCTACATGTTCTTCTTGCTTGGATCCTACCAGCTAGCTCCTGCTTTGTGATGACCACTCCTCCTCCTCATGGAAGTGTTTAGCTTGGGTTTATGGTACCAAGAGAAAAGCTTTATTCCTGCTCTCTGAGGGAAGCAGCGCAGCTAAAAGCCCCAACTGCAGAAGCTGGGGCCAACAAGATCCCTTCCAATGCTGCCAACGACTCCAGTGACTGGAGCATGGATGTGTGCCTCCTGACATGCTCCACAGGCTATGCTTTTGACACCGGCACAAACATTGCAGTCATGTCACCAAGCCCCAGAGAAATCACAGAATCATAGAAACACAGATTGACTTAGGTTGGATGGGACCTTAAAGATCCCCTGCCCAGAAATATTCAGGACAGCTGCAGTGGGACCACTGCACACAGGACTGATCCAGAGCACAGGAGAGGATGTATACAGCACCTCCCCAGCACAGCACACAGCAGCCCACATGCTGTGCTCAGCTGGCTGGGGCTCCTCCAGCAGGGTCTTACCTCCTCAAAGAGCTCCAGGCTGTAGGTGTTGTCATCATCAGCAAAGTAAACAATCCCAGGCTGGCTGTTGTTTTTGTTAAAGGTCTCTCTCAGCCACCTCAGGGCAAGGTTCCTCTGCATGGTCCCCCGAGGGATGCGGGGATCCCTCATGTCTCCCCGCAGCTTGTAGTTGCGAGGGGTCTCCACGTTGAGATGGGTGTAGTTGAGCCCCGTGTCCCGCAGCAGCCGGGTGATGAGGGGTGTGCGCCGCTGGGAGTCCTCCACCAGGATCCAGTGCAGGTTTGGCACATGCAGGAGGGTGTTGGCCAGGCGCGTCAGCTCTGCTTTCTGCACGGGCCGGCTGTAGGTGGGTGTAATGACGTGGATAGTGGGAAGGGTGTCTGACCACGGGGGTGGGCGAGTATAAACATATTCTGTCCTCACCACCTCCACAATGTCCCGGTCCGACAAGCAGTATTCCTTGGAGTCCAAGCCTGCAGCGAGATCACGCCGGGAGTCACCACCATCATCTGAGCAAGGGTATGAGAGAAGAAAAACCGCATGGACTCGGTCCTCCGACACCCCCCGTCCCCCCAGATGAGCCAGCAGGCTGTGTGCTGACAGCAGGAGGTCACCCTCACAGCCTGAGAGGAAAGGAAACGAGCTCAAACGGAGGCTTGAATAAATAAGTACACAAATTAATAAAGGAATCAGGGACAAACACCCATGAGAAACAAAGTTCCTGCTGTTAGAAAAGCTGCATCCATCAGAGCCTGAGAGCCCAGGACAGCAGAGCAGCTGAGTGCCCAGAGGAGACAGACTTGTAGAGCAATTAGATCTAGATAATGAAATTAGCAACAGGGACTGATGATCTGTTGTTCCTAAAGAGCTTCAGTGCTCTTGGCACCACGCTCAGCAGGGCAGGACTCATTGCACTGAAGCACTGGGACTGGGAAGTGGGGAATCAAACTGGGCTGGAGCTGTGGAACACGTGGAGACCCTGTATCACCTGAAGCTCCCAGCAGCACTGCTGGCCAGGACACTGCATACCCTGCTGCTTCCTGACAGGCCTGGGATGTGGCACAGGGAAGCAAGAGCAAGGCACTCTTCTAGAAACAGAGAGTAGAAATAAAGCCCCTAATTGTAGGCTTTCTCCTGCAGAGGCTTTACCGGCCTCTGACTGACTTCTCAACAAAGCCCTACCAGTTTCTGAACATAACAGCCCATTTGGTATTGTGGATCTGAACAATAAAGCAGCTCTGTACCAGCAAACAGAGTATCTATGGCATAAACCAACCCAAACTACTAGAATTCTTGCAAAGCAAAACTTGGCCACAGTCAGCTCAAGGTAAAAAAAAAATACATATATTCATGCATTTGTCACTTTTCCAGCCTGCAACTTTCACACGTTCACACTACTGTAGAGCAGCAGGAACACCAGCATCCACAGTTAGGAACTGAGAGAGATAAAGGGGCACTGCCACTCTGAGGTACGCCAGCTGCTCTCTAGCGGGCACCTGATTCTTAGAGCCCCAGATTTTGCAAAGCCAGCTGCTGCTAGGGACTTCAGATGAGAAAGAACAGGAACAGACAGCCATCAGATCTGACCCAGCAGGGTACTACCTGTGTGTTTTTCATAGCATGTTACACGTACAGCAGCACAGCCTTTGATACAGCCCTAAACTGAATGAGGGATTTGTACTCGGTGGTTTTGAAGGAGGGAGGGTGTGTGTTTGTGGGGTGGGAGGGACAGGACCAAAGTGTCCTGCACATGTGGGGATCAGGCTCTACATAGGGTGAAGCACATCTGCATTGCATAACAGAGCTCTCTGACAGCACAGAGCACCAGAATCAACCTAAAAATGAAACTGCAAAATGCATTGGACACGGGCACAAGGTAATTAGCCAGGATGGAGCCTGAAGGAGACATGAGATAGTTTGCAAACCCTCTCAGATCAAATCCTCAGCTGTAAATCCTGACACATTTATCCACTGTCACTGTGTCCCCACTAGCATATAGATGAACATCTCATTTTCAGCACCTGCTACCAAAGGATCTCAGAAATGCATTACAAGCACATAACAATTTCTCCCAAGAGCTTCAGGTCGGTCTCTTTCACCACTCATTTTCCACTGAGCGCTCATAGAAGCACTCTCAGAGGAAGCATCTTACCAAGGGCACCAGCAAGTTCAGGACCAGGTCACAGCAGGGCTGTCTCTTGGCCGTGGACATTGAAGTCACAGCAATTCACCAACAACCTGGTCCTAGTTTTTAGTGGCACCGATTCAAATCACTATACAGACAGGATATTTTTCTAAACCCCATAGAGATCCCAGATCCTGTGAAATACTGTTCACCTTTTGGAGAAGATCAATCTCCTTTCTCTTAAGAGCTGTCCTAAGCCTTGTGGAAGTCTGAGTCCTCCAGGAAAAGGTAAAACTTCTTAGGATGGACTCTGAGCTTCTGACAATTCCAATGGCACACCAGACTGCTCAGCAAAAGAATAAGAAACTGCTGAGGATGGGAGTGAACATTAAAATGAAAAGGGTAGAAAGTCTCCCCGAGCAAGGTCCTAGAGACAGAAAATGAGCTGGCCTTCTTCCCCAGAAGGATGCCCAGAGAAAGGAACAGCCAAGAAGAAAGACTCCTTCCTTAAAAAAAAAAAAAAAGAGATAATTGGGAAATTAAAAAAAAAAGAAGTACTTTCCTTCTGTGCTCTGTTCCACTGAATCTGGATATAGGTGGGGAAGAGCTCTCCAAGAGTAGGGAGCACATCCTGTGGCTTGGAGGTTGATGTCTCCAAAGACACCTGGAAAGCACAGGGCTGCTTCCTGCAGCAGAAGTGGGGAAGCTTCTGCATGAGCATGGACCGGGAGCTGAGATGGGAATGGCTGCCATGGAGAAATGAAATGAGAGAGATGAGGACAAGGGAGTGATGCATAGACTTGGCATGGGCTGGTTTGATTTCTCTCACCCTTGTGCACTGCAAGCAGTGGAGCAATGGTGCTCTGGTGCCAGACGGTGATTAGTAGTGTCCAGGGCAGAACTATCAGCACGATAGCCAGGATGTCTCGTCTCTTCGGCATCTCCAAGACTGACTGGACCCACAGCTCCTCATTACCTAACAGTGAAAACCCCAGAGACAGAACAGCAGAGCAAATGGAGAACAGAAATAAATGGGCAGGAAGGAATAAGGACAGAGAAAGAGAACGCGAGAGAGGGAGAGAGCAGCGAAGGCGACACGACTCGTAGGTCTTACCAGTGCTTACAACCCACCCATTGCAGAAGCAGGTTTGGAGGGGCCTCAGCTGCTGAGACCAGGAGAGTGCTTCTATGGGATGCTGTAGGGCCCTCCAGCAGGAACCTCAGGCACCCATCTGGCAGGAAACCTGCAACACAAAGCAAAGATATCAGGCAGAGAAAAGGACCAGGGAACTGCTCCAGAAAGCTCACCAATCCTCCCTGAGAAAAGCAAACTAAACCAGGACAGTGAGCAACGGAAATGTGTTCAGCCCCTCCAGGAGAGATGGATGCCTCCTGGGTGCTCAGGGCCCTGTTTTCCTTTCTATCTACTCACTGAGCAAGGCCACCGCATCAGCAGAGCAGCAGTTGCTCAATACCAGTTCTGATCCATGCCCAGAAGGGCCCTTCACCTCCAAGCCAGTTGTCTCACAGCTCACTAAGCACAGGCCCTGGGAGGAAGCAGAAGCCACATCAGCTGCACCACTTGCCTGATGCAGCAGCAAGTGCCCTGACCAGCAGCCCTAACCCTCCATGGGACAACTGGAGGGAAGGCTGTGCTTGTGCTCATAGGGATATGGTTGCAGCAAAGCCAGCAGCCCCACATGCTGCCCGTCTCTGTAATCCCTCAGCTCTGACCATCCCACTGGCACCTCTGATGCAGCCAGTTCTAACTCAGGCTTCCAATGGCCTGTTCAGGTTCATTTCTTCCATCTTGGAGGTGTTGCAAGTGGAGTATATTAAACTGCCACAATAGCTTAGTTTGACTCAATACAAGCACATACAAGATTTAAGCAGACTGTATTTTATCCCAGTATCTTGGCAAGAGAAGTACATCACTTAGCAGGGATACACATGGCGGACAGTTTGCAAACATGGGTAGCAGTTTAGTACCACTGTTCCCTGGTGGGGGAATACATTAGCCTGCTGCTTCCAGGGCTGCACTGCAGATACAGGAGAGCTCAAAGATTACTGCAGACAAAGGCTGGAGGTCTCTATGCTGGGCAAAAGCTCTAATCTCTCACCCTCACAGCCACGAGCTGCCTGGTTTTTCTCTCTCTTTCCCTGCAGTGCCCTAGAAACCATCAGATTCCCTCCTTAAATCACAGGGGAGCTCCTCAAGCCCAGGTTATGGATGTGATGCATACAGATGCTGCTTTGCGGATGTTTTTCCTGACAGCTTTGGAGCTTGCTTTTTCTCAGTTGCACTGGGCAGTCATGGAGAGATCCAGGCTCAAATCTATGATTTAGATTGACTGATTCAGATTGATCTGAATCTCCCTTGTCTGAGTCTTGACCATTGGGCTGCACAGTGAGTCTCTGGCACCAAGCCCAAGGGAAGACTTGAAGTGAAATGGCTCCAGGAATGGATGGGCTGTCCCTTTAAAGTACAAGCAAGTGGTATCCAAGTCCCTGGATGGATTCTGACTCTTCCAGATAAGCACTTTAATCACAGAGGTATTCGCTTGCCAGGGAGAACAAGGGGTAGGGAAAACACAGATAGGCCTCTGTCCTTCAAGTGCACATGCAAATCCTCAACAAATGTTTTGGGGACTCCTCTATGTTAACCTATACAAAACCTACACACACAACTGAAAATTCCCAGCCAGTTCCAGGAGGGCTCTCTCTGGGGACAGGTCTATACACACACCAAAACCTGTGCCAGGAAACAACAACAAAACTCCAAACCAGCCACCAAACACATCCCTTCTATTGAGAATGGGGCTTCCTGCAGCCTGGTTCGTGGAACTAGTGGCAAGAAGCCTTTCTGAGCCCCGAGATAAATGCTGTGTAGCTGGGCAGCCTGCAGGCTTTCCAGGAAGCATCTCCTGGCAACGCGGGTTTGTCCTTAATTTTTTCAGAACTGGAGAAATCAGCCTTATCCAGACAAAACAAGGCAGGGAGAAAGAGGAGGAACTGTTCCAGCAAACATCAGCCTTCTGCTCCATCCCTTTCCAGCTACTAAAGCAAGAGAGACCCCGCCTGCCTCACACTGCCAAGGCACATGGTGCCCTCAGGAAAGAGCATCTGGCCTCATCCTGCCATTCTGATGGTGCCCAAACAGAAGGCACCGAGCAATAGTATCCTCCGATTTCCCTGCTAAAGCCAGAAACGCCTTTTGAGCACACTGGTAGGGCACAGAAGGGTGGCTCTGAAAAGCCCCAACACCTTGCAGCACCTCTCTGCAAGCACAGCAGGTATCAGACAGTGACTCTGTAAAGGGGTGCCTGCATGGGCTGGCACACACCAAATTCCCATTTTTCAAGGGCAGCTTCCCCCAAAGCCAGTACTTTTACCTTTCCCTGCCTCCTGCTAATCCAGTCCCAAATCATCCACATCTTCCCACAAGACAGTCCAATTCTGGGCTTTGTGTGATGGAGAATGGGCACCATTAGGCTGGGGCATTGCTCTGATTTCTGTGCATACAACAGAGGAAAGCCAGCAGGCTCCAACCGTTTGTACATCAGTCTCCGCAGCAACAGTTCCTTTTAATTTGCCACAGAGCACTTAGCAGCATCCTGGTCACTCATCTGTCACTTGGTGCTCCAGCTGCCAGCACAGCTTTGCTCCCAGCCCAAGAGTCAGTGCTCTGCCATGGGAATGCATCCCACCTGCAGCTGCCACCCACACTTCTGCACCCCCCAGCACACACAGCACTCCAGGTACTCAGCATTAATTCACAAAGTGATGTTTTATTGATGACCCCAAGAAACCCGACTGAAGGACACGGTCAGAATTCTCCTGGGCCTGCAGCTCACAGCAGCTAACACTGCCAGGGCCTCGGTGACACCACCACGCTCCCTCCCTCCATCACACCTTAAAGCTGCAAGAGGTGAAATCCATTTTCTCCTCCAAACAATACCAGTGAGGAAATAGATGGTCACCTCTGATTTCCTGCTGCTGCTGAGCTCAAAGCAGAGGGCTCACCCTGCAGCCCGACAGCCCCTAACTACCAAGGCTGCCCAAGGATGTTTGCTGCTGTTTGTGGGGAAAACAATGCTCCTCTTCCAGGCATCCGTTCCCCTCCTGCCCCCTCCTAATACCACTCTCTTTTTCCCATTGAAAGGTTCAGAACAAAACCTGGCTTGCCTCCAGTTGTTCGTGGTAGGCTTCTGCTATCTCCTCCAGGAAAAGGAGGGGGAACACATTTAAATGCGAATTAATTAAAAAGAACACACTCCATTTGCCTCTATGAAAAGCAAAAGTATTGAAAACCAAAGCGAAATAGACAAACCACCAGCTCAACTGTAAGCAATCCCGGAGTTAAAACATTCCTAAAACAAAGGTGTTTTGCACAGTTTGGAAACCTGTAATTGCTGGAGAAGGATCTGACAAAGGCACAGGCTGTGCCACGTGGTGGGAGAGACTCCTCATCCTCCGGCAGAGGGCAATGGTGGCAAGGCATGGTGATATCAAAAGGGCATTCATCTAATAAAAAAGCTTTAATAAATCCCAGAGCCATGCGTTAGTAACGTGTTGGCTTATTAAACGTGGATGGTTCTTTTTTTAAACCCGGCTAATTGGCGTCAGCTCTGACACTTGCCATAGGGAACATTGGTTTGCTCTGCTGTCAGGTTTAGCATCACTTTTCCCTTCCATCTTCCTGTAGGGCTGCTCAGCCCCACATCATTGCTCCTCGCCTTCCCCCCATTGAACAGAAGCGATTTGGAGCACGTTCAACTGAAGAATGGATTTCACTGAGCTCGTGTATACACATCAGTCACCAAAGTAAAAACGCTGCCTAGATGGAACAACACCAAAAGCTCCAAGCCACCCAAACAAACATCCTCTATGAGCAGCCAGGAGCACCAAGCTCTACTTCTGGGCCCACTGGGAGCAGTGCAGCCCCAGGGATCCCTTACCCTACCCAGGGGCAGCCCCACAGGGTCCTGACCACGAGCTGCTGTTTGGCAGAGAACCCTTGTAAAGCACTGGCTGAAAATAAAGGTAGCAATAAAGCCTCTTGCTCGTTAATTACTCCGTAAGCCGTAACTGCCTAAAAACCCCATAACGTTAATGGGGGCTATTATAAGTATAGTAACAAAACCACAAAGCTAATTATGGTTTAGTTATTAAGTAGAGCATCGCTAGAACTGAGCGCACAGAATTACTTATTCTTTGACATAGGGGGGTGCTGACTCCACCTTCAGCTCTTCTCAGCTTTCTGGGCAGAAGGGCCTCGATTGCAAACCAAGAGAGGTAGTGAAAATGCACCAGAAATGTTTGATTTCCACTGCCCCTCTGCCAGTAAGAGCAGAACCACATCCAGCCATAGGAATCCAGATGTGACCCTCCAGTCCTGAGCCCTTGGTTACAACAAGAACACAAGTTGTCTCATAAAAAAATATAACCAAGAAAAAAAAAAAAAATCAAAACTGAGCTTCTCTGAACAACACTTAGAACTGAAAGCAAGCATGAGGAAAGTGGATCAAGGCAGCTCAACACAAGCACAATTAGTTTCTGTAACTTATTGCCACAGGATACTAAGGAGAACAAGAACTTAACAGGATTCGAAAAGGGATTAGTTGTGTATGTGAATAAACTGCATATCCAGAATTAGAATGAGCCACCCACCCAGTTTGGAAAACACATACACTGTTGAGTCTCAGAGCTTAAGCCAAATTTTAACAAGCATCAGAAACTTTCTCCTCTCCAGATTAACCCCTTCCATGCTGCTCTGCCTTGGCAGATACCTGTAGAGATCAGCAGGGCTGGGAGCAGGACAGGAGATGTGACGGCACCGCTCTCACATTGACAGCAAACATCCTCTCATCTTGCTGTTTCCAACAGCAAAACAGACCTTCTAAGTCCTTAAGAGGTTTAATGCATTGTCCTAAATGTGTTTCCTTTTCTGTACAGAAAAGCAATCATCACCACAGCTGCAGGTATCGCTTTATTGCAATGCTTTTGAAGAGAGCTGAACACGGGCTTCGCAATCTGCTTGCTCTCAGTAAGGTACCATCAAAAAACACGTCACACACTTGGCAGTGAGAAGCGTGGGTCCTTGGGAACCTCAGCAGCTGGGCCCTGGCCAGCAGGAGGTCTGCCCTGGCTGCTCCCAGGGGATGTGCTGGTGGATCAGGGTTGTTCCAGCCTGTAAAGCTGTAGGTTGATTCAAGCCTTGGATTAGAAAGCTCTTCCAGCACCCCTTCCTCCCTCCTTGATCGCTTCACGCACTGTTTTTATAAAGCATCTCTCTTCCTATCGAGATGAAAAGCTGTTTGACTTACAGCCCTCTTCCAAAATAGAAAGACAACTGGGAGTTGTTATCTTGGGGAAATGCTGACGACACCCATGAAAAGTCGTTCAGCTTTTTCTGAGGTTGCTCGTGGGTGAATGCTGAACGCGTGCTGAGAAAAGATCTCCAACATCAGCTCTCCTGTCCTTCTCCATGAAGTCTTCTCAAGCTGGTGACACAGCAATGCCTCAAAATAGCCCTTTGCTCAGCTAAGGCCACGTCAATGTTGTCAGAAGCAGACGTATCTCTGGACTCTATTTCCATCTCTGTGGTCTGCATGACACTGAATATTTTGCGCACCACTGACTTCCATGGATTTTTAAAAGTGACATTAACAAAGGATGACCCAATTTCAACATGATTGGTCTAAATTCCACAGCTCCATAAGAGGCTTTGCATATGCTTTGTCCGAAGGGGTTGATAGCAACGAACCAGAGGTGTCAGGCTGTGATAGCCAGGTTCCTCCTTTCCCATTCAGCAGATTTCACAGGACCTGCACCATGGAATCATTGAGCCAAAGATGCCAAGCTAACACAGTGCTCCCTGGGGGCTTGCCTTCTTCCCTCTGCCCAAAGAAACCTAACAAGTTAAACATGCATAACATAGCTGGGTGATGAAATGACCAGCACAGCTGTCAGAATAACAAGTAAGGTTCTTATTTTTCTTCTTTTTTCAGTAATGAACACTGAGTATCTCAAAGGTGCTTTGTCCATGAGCGCATCTGTACTCCCACCCCACACAGCCACTTCCAACGTGCACTGCTTGCAAGGAGCTGCAGGAGCCTGGCATTGGCTGCTTTGCATTTTAGAGGCACTAAGAGCAGCCATGCAGGTAATTCAAACCGAAGAGCTTCTGTGCTATACATCCGCATGTAAATTCCTGCCTTCTTGCACACCGCCTGCTTGCAACAAAGGGCCTGAGCTTCCAGGCTGCTGCACCCTGCTCCACAGTCCTCCATAGCTCAGTGATAAACCCTCCAACACCAAAGCCTGCCTCAGTGCAGTACAAATACATTCCTACCCCAGCAGCAGTGCTTGGAGGGACAGGGCCATTCAATGACATTTCCTGCAGCTTCTCACTCCTGTGGCTTTGCAGAATCTGTCCCTCAAAAATGCAGCTCTCTGCTTAGAAGTCAGCCCAAAATTGTAGAAAGCAGAGAAAATCCCCAGCTCCCATCACCATTAGACAGCTTCTTTAAAGAGATGAGGCTCAAATCCTAAGTCCTGCTCAGTGCTGGGGGGGTTAAACAGCACGCAGAGACCGCCAGCCTGTGACCTCTGCAAAAGTCACTAATGGGACTGAAGGATTAACATCGATTCTTTCAGGCTATAGTAGGAAAGGGGGGTGGGGAGGGACCTGGGATGATAAAGCAAATGCCCAACTATAATTCAGCAGCTCGCAACACAATCAATCGTCGCTTGCCATTCTGCAGCCCATTTGTGCAGCCACAAACCTACACAATATTCTCCTTGGAAACAGGAAGGTCACTTTAAAACTACCTCCCTTCAATTTCTGGTCTCCTCACCCCATGTTGCCAGCCAAAAGCAAGTGCACAGGGTTTCTTCCATGATGCACTTTTCCTTCTTCCCCTATCTCTTCTCTCCAGAGCGAGCACTGAAGCTTTGCCTGCCTGGGAACTGGCATGCTTGGAGCTGTCAGGATAACGTGACCTGTCTGCCAGCTGAGAGGCATTTGGAAGGAAAGGATTTCTTTGTGTCTACCAGCAAAACAAACCTATGCGTCAATCCAATCAACCCACAGCCATTCCAGCACTGCCCAAGGAGGTAGGATTTGGCTCTCGGTTTGACTCTGAGTGCAGAAGGCAAAGGCTAAATCCACAGTTTGTCCAGCTTCCAATCCAAGCCCAGATCTGACACCGACTTCCCTGTGGCTGAGTGATTTTGGCTCACCTGCACTGCAGCTTGCTGTAGGGGTGAGATGAAAATAGCTGCCTACTTTTGGTCAGGGATGGCAAGGCTCAAGTAGCTCGCAGGCTAAATAGGGAAGCGGCACAAACTCTGATGCTGGAGGTGCTGGCAAAGCACAGCTCTCACCGATCTGATGGGCTGGTGTGCATGCCCAGGGAAGGTCATTTCTCCTAGTTTTAGAATCACCCAAGGGCCAAATCACCCAGCACAGATCTTCTCCATTTGAATGAGAAATGCAGAAGCCAAATAAAAGCTGGGATAAAATTAAGCCAATTGTTACTCAGTGCAAGTCAAAGCAGAGCAAAGCAGTAACTCCTATGGAAGACTGATCCTCACGAGTGCCTTTGCTGCTGCCCAGTTCCACTTGCCAGCCCCTGCCATGTATAAGAGCATCTTCATCCCTTGTGCAAGCCTGACCCTCTCAGACAGACACCAACCTATCCCCAGAATAGCCAGGACACGGGGAAACATTCCCCATGAACCAGAGAGTGTCTCATATCAAGGATCACAAACATGCAAATGATTAAAAGCACATGAGTGTAACGTGACATACAGAGATCTGCAGACAGGGACGGACAGACAGACTGCCTTGCAGGGCCACACGTGCAAGGTGAGGAGTGAGATAAGCCCTTAGGGAGCTCTGAGAAACCAGAGGGTTTTATAATGGCTGCTCTAAGAATATTGTAATCATGTGGTAATTATGTTGCATGCAAATCAACCAGGCAAATTACATCGTTATTATTACAGTCATCACCAAGCTCATGGCAGGGACAGAGGGGCAGGCCATCCCATGCCCAAGGGCAGAGCAGAGGCAGGAGTACTGGCAAGCACAGCACAGAACCACACGATGCTCCCTCCAGACCTGCCCAACCCAGGCCATGGCATCCTGGAAGCTTCTTCAAGCAACTTGGACCACATCTGCACTTTCCTACACTGTATCTCAACATGCAACACTTAATTAGGTTGATTTTACCTTTTTTTTTTTTTTTTTAATTAAACAAATATCTTTAAGCACGAGTGCAGCCCTTGACATTTGATTGGAACTGTCAGTCTTGCAAATGTCATCGCTATAGATGACTAATCTTCAAGAATAAGGCAAACTTACTAGACTCTTTGGCTCAGTTGAAAATGAGCTAGAGCAGTAACAGTGATTGAGATAGAGAGGGAGAAATCAGTGTTGTCTGCATGCAGGAGGGCTCAGCACCATGCACAGCTAGTACTTGGGCTGATCCCAGGCTGAATGAGATTACCACCTCCACCACAACCCCTTTCTCTCCCACAGACAAGGGCTGCATCATCCACGGCTGCTCTGTAACAGGAATGACGCAGGCTGCAGGATAAGTTATTAACTTCAGCAGCCTGAGTCTCTCCCCATTAGAGCAGTATGGTTCAAGATGCTTGGGTGAGACAAAAGGGACTGCCAGGCAGAGCACAGAGCGCACAAAATAGAGATGAGAAATAATGTTGGCAGCATTATTAAAAGATAAATTGGAGGAAGAAAGGAGGTGCATGTGTGGGGTGAGAGCTTCAGGGGATCGCAACAAATTCTTTGCCACCACCAGTTTTACAGCTGTCGAATTTCCCAAGCAGGGACCAGGGCAGCAGCTGGGAGACAGCACCAAATTTTTGCTCTTGCAACTCTTCCCTGGTAAAAATCATGCCTGGAATGAAGAAGAAACCAATGGAGAGAAACAAGTACTTCCAAATCCTACAGAAGGGCATTCCAGGAGCTGCACGCTCACTGAAAATGAATGCATTAGAGTCACGACTTGTGGACACACCACAATTGTAAGGAAGACAGTGGGGAAAATTATTCATTAATAGTGACTTCTGTAGCTCTAATCTCCATAACCAGCTGCCATTCATACAAGTGGATCAGAGCCCATCCGAATAAACCTTTGAATATCCCTACAAGCCCGTGTCACACAGCCAAAGTCAGGCTCTCCCAGGGGATTACTGCATCCCTGCAGCTACTGCAAGAGCTAAGGATGGGAAGGGTGAGCAATTCTTGTGTCTCACCGAGGCTGTGGGGAGCATACAGGCAGAGAGTGCCATAAACTCACTGGCAGCCTTTCAAGGATGGCAGGCCTGTGCCAGATTTCACTTCTGTCTCCCAAATTAGAAGCAAAACATGCCACTAGAAAGGTGAAAGCTGTGTCTGAAGGAAGAGGCTGCTCTCAGTGCCACTGCATGAAGGACTACCTCAAAGCAGCTTGCTAATCTGAGCACAGCAAACGCCTCCCAAAGAATCCACAGCTCTCAAGGTCCAGCAGGAGCCTGCAGGACTGCAGCTGACCCCACGTACCCTGCTGCCTCCTTCACAGACACAGCTCCCTCCTCTATCTGCCCCTCAGCAATCAACAGGTGCATTATTCAGAAGAATTATCAGCTTATTCACGTGCCAAAATGGGTTCTGGGTACCACATCCAGCCTCTAGCAAAATCCCTCCTGCAAAGCTGCTCTTTTCTCATCCTGGGCTCAACAGGGAACGGCACAGTGCTGCTCTCCTGCTTTGATGCCTTTGGAGGGTTTTACAGCTTTGTTACAGCAAGGGACAGGAGTTAACAGCCCTGTCAGGCCGCTCCCTCATCATCTGGTTAATGTACCTCGTTAATGGCACAGCAAGCATCACTCACCTCCTGTACACTCCACAAACTCCAGCCTTTCCTTTGAGCTTGTAGCTGCATCCCTACAGGGATGGAGGGATGGCAGAGCATGACCCAGAAGCAGTACAAGGCCAGCTGTGTCTCAGCACAGCTCCAAGTTTACCCTCCATGCTACAGTCTATGGAATTCAGTTGGAATAATCACAGATCACCCTACTCTGCTCAGAGCAATGTCATTCCCCAGCACTTACTGCCTTTTGCTCTCCTGCTCACTGGTTGAGGGTCTGCAGCAAGTGCTTTCTTTCGCAGACTCTGATGAGCACAGTCCTGGCCCTTGCAGGGCCACCTGCGTTAACAGAAATGTGTCAGTACACATTTCTTCTTTAGCTTTAGAAGCTGCTAAGCAGATGGAAAAACAAAGCGAGGAGTGCAGCCAGAACGCCTCAGCGCCCCGCTGGTATTTATGGAGCAGCCCAGGGTAGGTGGGAGTTGGCCCAGGCACCCACTCCTCTCTCACTTTGTGTTCCTCTGCGCCATGGCAGCACCGCTCATGCAGCTCTGCTCCTCTCTTGTATGCATCTGCAGCCAGACCCACTCGTCCACAGCAACACACAGAAGCATCTCAGCTCTTGTTTTGGAACACCAATGGGAGACAAGAGTAGGGTTATTTAAAACTACAACCTGTCAGAAATGAGATCTTCCTCCTCCTGGTGGTGATAGGAGTTGGGCTTCCTATTTGCCAAGAACAGGAGTGGGACCTGAATCATGCTGACATTATGTTATCGTAATGCTGGAAGTATTATAAATGCTCTGCTTGCCAGACAAATCCTGGAGCAGGCTTCCAAATCCCCTCAAAATCCCCACTTGCCTCTCTACATTCATCCATTCATGAAATCCAGAGCGGAGCCTCAGCATCCATCCTTTTGCTTTTGGTCTCAATCCAGCTGTATGGAACCTGCTGGGGGACGGGGGAGTGGAAAACAGGCAGGGTGGAGGTTTTTCTTCTGAATTAACCTTCTTTGTTTTCCAGGTGCCAGATCTGGCAGACTGTGCCAGGGCGTTTAGGAAAGCAGATGAGACATGCCTGTCTGCTGTCACAAAGCAAAGCATGTCTCATTCTCCTTGACCACAGCAAGCTGCTGCACTGGTGAAACCAGGGTTCTGTCCCCATTCACACACTGCTCTTGAGGCTGGAGAGCAGGCTGGCTGCAGATCTGGTGCTGCAGCTGTGGACATGAAGCTCCAGATGAATTCCCACTGCCCATGTCACTTTACAGCTGAATCTATGCAAGCAGACATCAGTAAGCAAAGGGATTCCCACCTTTCTGCAGTTACCATCCTTTGTGCCACAGCTCTCAGTTCCTGACCGACTGGGCTTTGATGGGGCTCCCAGACAGAGCAGAAGAGCAATTTCCTCTGACAACCCAACCTACCAGTCAGGACTGCACCAGGCAGGAATGGAAGGAGAGAGTCTGAGCTCCACTTCCCTCACTATGAGAGCTGTGTACCAGCTGTTGTTTCAGAGAGGATAACCAGTCTCTAGCAGATGTCACAGAAGGAACGCAGGACCCAACAGATATCTGCCTTCAGTGGGCTCCACAGTGCGCACACACCTTCACAAAAGCCCAGAGCTGGATGGAGAGAATTTTCAGTCATGATGCAAGGCTATAAATCGCTTCCTCAGAGGCATCAGAGCTGGGGGGCTTGTATGCATTTCTAAAGATTGGTCCACTCTAATAGGCAGAATTTCTTCTGGGCTCCCGTATCTCTGCCAGGAGACTCTCAGTATGGTCACACTCACCTTTTCTTGTCAGCATCTAGCCCCCCTTCCACCAACAACCATTTCCTCTGCTTACCTACACGCTGTGCTTCAGATGCACGCAGCAAACCACATCTCGGGAGCTAACAATAAACAGCACTGCAGGCAGTGCACAGACTGGAGCTGGGCCAGCAGTGACCGATGCAACCACACACCCTTTGAGTGCTGACATATCACCTACCATTACAGAACAGTGCAGAAAGCCTTGCACGGAAGGTTAGCTCCTCTCCCGTCTAGACGAAAACAGCTCTGATCCAGGCAGGAAGAGGATCTTGAGCATTTCCTATTTATTCTGCTGTTCCTGCCAAGAATATCACACTGTGCTCCCCATGGATCATCCGGAGGGGTTGCTGAGTACCAGTGCAGCTGGCAAATTGCTTAAAGGCTCCGTGGTGCTGGGGCAGGGCCAGGAGCATGCAAGGTGTGTGCAGCTCAGAGAGAGCTCACCTCTCTATACAAAGGCAAAATGGAAAACACAGGTGTGCAAAGCTACAGATGGGAGCAAGCTCCAGTCACAGGCTATATAACACTGCACATCAGTCACTTTTATGAGCCTATGGGAATGTGCAAATTCCACTTGCACAAATAAGATATCACAGACAGAAGGACATGGATTAGCATGTCTACAGCTGTGGGACAGAGCTATAGCAGTGCACAGCTGGGCTCTGCTGGCCAGCACAGGGAATTGTTTGCCTTCAGTTCTCCCATCTCTCAGCTCCCTGGAGGTGTGGAGTTCCCATTAGAAAAAAAATGTAGGAGGATATGTTCAGTAGTGAGTAATCGGCTGTGTTACTTAGAGTACTTGGGGGTGGTCCATGCATCTGATCAGGATATTAAGATTAATTATGAGCCACACCTTGTGATCTTCACTCAGCAAGGCCCTTATTAGCTTCAAGAAGGTGAATCCATCCCTGACATCAGCTTGCCAACCCAAACACAAGCAGCTGGGATTGGCAGGAGAAAGAGGAAGAATCCATCCTCATTCTTACAGCCTTGCAGCGGGCAAAGGCCACCTCTCTTGCCACAAATCCTGGAAACAGATCACTGGGAATATCCCAGTTCAGGACCTCCTCAAGTAGAACACAAAGGATGACAGAACAGAGAATAAGGACCTGCAGAGTGCCTTCCCTATGACATTGCTTCCAGAAGACACTTTGCAATAGAGTGGGTTGAAGCCACACCAAATGCTCCTCCAGCCATATGTCTGAACAACAAATACAGCAGAGGTCCACCCAATTTTCAAGACTGCTGCATGGCACTTGGCAATGGAGAATTGTAAAGAAGTGGCTTTCTCACCCCTCACAAGGGGCAACAGCCCCAAGAAGGATGCTGACCCAACTCTGCTGCATCCCTGGAAGTTGGAGATATAAAGCAGATCTGGAATCCAGGCAGCCTCTTGTGCTGTGCATCTTTGCAAGATAAAATGCAGAGTGACGCAGAACAGCCTGGCACCGCATCCTTTCTTCCTGTGGATTCACATCTGTCCATTGGATTTTGTTTGAAGAAGAATGAACTGCTTTTGCACAACTTTCTTGAGCTGACAGCAGTGAAACAAGGGCGAGAGCAAAGGTACTGCAAAGGGCAAGTCTGCATGAAACACTAGAAAAAAAAATTGCAACATTTGCCCTAATGTCCCTTAAAAGACAGTTCTTTTCACTTCCCAAGACTTCTGCTGCTGCAGTGTGAGGGTTCTGGAAAAAAATTCAAAGGGCAAGTGCTGCTTTCCTTTCAGAAAGCATTATTGTGATGCTGAGCAGCCAGCGTTACACAAGTGGAATGTGTGCTCACACTTTGCAATTGGAAGGTTTCTTGGTCAGCTCAGGCCAGATCTCCCTGTTAGAGGAATGATTACCAGAAGTCAGCAGTGTTGGGGGGCATGCTGATCTGACACAGCCCTGCACATCAGAAAGACATAGAGCAACACTGCAGGTCAGGGGAGAAGAGAAAGTCCCTGCACCACTGGAGCTGTCTGGGGCTGAGACACTGCCTTAACGAGGGCACAGCCACAGGAGAACAGAATCACAGACCCCAGCAGTACCATGCCAGGCCTGTGACACATCCAAGGTGACAGTCCTGTCCCTGGCTCAGGGCACTGTTCCCCCTTAGAAGGGCAGCATTTACTCTCCACTTTGAGCCAATGGGTCAGGAAACATCGAGATGCCAATTAACACCCGTGGAAGTTTTTTTTCCTGTGCCAACATATGCATGTAGAGGGAGAGCTTTCCTTTGGATGCCCTCCGACTTTGCCATCTTAGAGAACAGAAATGACACAAGGTTTGCATCCCACCTCTTGCACCTTCCTCAGGTCAGCCCAGCTCAAAAGCAGCAGAACTGCTCATTAGAGCAGTTACCACCTCACTATTGACCCCAGGTTCCCAGTGCTGTACCAGAGACCCCATAAGCTTCACCTGGGGTGAAGCCTACAGGAAGGCAAGAGATATTCAGAACTCAGGTGCATGAGATGGGAAAGTCAGTGTCACTCATTACATTTCTTCCCTCTCTCATACGCCCCAATATGTTCAACCAGGAAAACAGAGTGCTGTTCAGCTACCTTCCCCTTCTCGCATCCACTGCCCTGCCAGCTTTGCCCACTTCCAAGTCTCTCAGCTCGCATCACAGGATTAGCCCTTCTGACACAATATTTTTCTTTTTCACAGCCTAATTACTCCATCTCTTCTTCAGAATATCTCCCATCTTACTCATTACTTTGAGGCTGACAGAGAAGAGTTGGGTGCTACATACAGAAAGTTATTTTACCTTCCCCTCTCCCCCCCTGCCTCCATTTTCTCCCACCTCTTTCACCCTGACCCTGTCAGGTTACCCAGCCATCTTCTCAAGCCAAATCCTGGTCAATTTCTTCCCATCAGATATTTATAGGGAAGCACTAACCACGCAAACAAGGCAGCAAGATGCACCTCAGTGGCTCAGGAGGATGTCCTCACATAAGCAAGAATTACTCACAAAACAAAAGGAGTCTGGAAGCTCCACTCCACATTTTCACAGCCCATCTTCTGTACTGATGTGCATGCATACACACAACCCTAGATGTCTTGTAGGTCCTTTCCAACCTTGTGTTTCTATGAGTCTACGATTGTGTTTTCACAAGTTGGCATCACCTCGCTGTAGATGTTCAGGCACACATCAGACAAGCACACAAGACCTACAAACAGACTGCACAGCCACTGAGTCCATAGCAAACATCAGGCTGTGAGCTTCTTACAGGTGTATACAAGCTCTTAAGTCAACTGACAGCTCATCGGGGCTCGTGACTTTCTGCACTGTGTGCACATGATCTGTGACATACCGCTAGCAAAGTAATCAAAGCTAATTCCTCCTAACCCCATGCCAAGCTGAAGACCCCTCAAGAAGCCCCCAAAGGTATGTGAGGGCTGAAATGAAGTGGGTATGGTATCCACAGCTGGAGACATCAGGACCTCCTCCGTGCTTTCCCAATAACATCTGGGCTGAGCCACCTCCCAGCACGGCTTGAAATTCTACTTTCTGGTCTGGCTGAGAGAAATGAGGACCTTTAGGGTCACAGATCCAGGAATTATGTCAGAGAGAAGCTCAGCAGGAAAAGAGAAAGCATCATTTATGGATTGCTTCATTGATTGCTATGGACTTTCTGCCTGTTAATCACTATTTTTCATTCCAGTCCACTCCCACAACATAACATGACACAGAGATCACTCCTCAGCTGGCAAAGCATTGCACAGCCATCTCCTCTTCCTCAAAAAAGAAAAAAAAAAAAGCACTTGGAAAGCTCTTCCCTTTAAGCAGCCTTAAAGTTGGCTCTCACCACTGCTGGCACGAATGAAAGGGATTTCAGTTCCCCCTCCTCCTAAATCCCTTCTCTTTCTGTTGCAAAGAAAAGGCAGAGAATGACCCAGGAAAGAGAAAAGCAACTCTCTCATCGCTTCTCACCTCCCTCCTGTCACTCTGCAGGGTACAAGGGGGGCTGTGGAGGGCACAGGGCCATTGAAGCCCCCAAGCAGATCCTGAAGAGCCACACGCAAGCCCACGAGGGGAGCCCCAGAGCAGGTGCAGGGCTTGGAGGGCAAGGCTGGGAGCACAGTGCTCCTGGAGGCGAGACAGAGGCATTTTTTCCCAGCCAGCCTTCCCCAGGCAAGGCAGCGTGACGTCCTAAGGCACCCAGCCTGAGAAAGGAAGGCAAAGTGATCTCCAGCACTGCAGCCCCCAAGACCCCTTCTGCATCCTTTAAATACACTGAAAGAGATAGAAAAATTGCTTGGAGTCTTTCTTGCGTCCTCCCACTACCTGCCCATTGCATGCACACATACACACACACCCAGCCCTGTGCATAAAGGATCTCTGTCCTGCTCAGCGCAGCCATGCAATGTCTGTGAGAGGCAAGAGTTACCTTATTCCCACAGCCTGAACCGCCTTCTCTCTCCATCGTGGCTGGGAGGCTGCTCCCATTCATGCTTTAATCCCTGGGAACAGAGGCACGATTCAAAGCAGCTGTTCACCCACTGGAGTGGGCTCCCTTCAGCAACCTCCTCCTCCTTTTCCCCTCCCTTTTTCCTTGTTTGTTGGGTCCGGATTTGTTTTTTGTTTTTTTATGTATTCTTTCTTAATCCAGGCAGCAACCAAAACGCTCCTTCATCATCTCTGCCTCTCCGTTTCACTCTCAAAGAAATGCAGGGGAGAGCTCCTTCCTCCTCCGTGGACCATCAGTTCCCCAGGTCTGCCTCTCTGCAGCGTGGCGGTAAGAGAAGGAAAGAATGAGAGAAGGGAGCGAACGTGGGAGGGAGGGAGCGTGCAAACAGGGAGGAGGAGGAGGAGGCCAACGGGATGCGGGAGGAAGGAGCCAGAGCGTGGCTGACTGCTTTGTATCCAGAGCAGTGCCGACAGCTCGCTCCCTCCCTCCCCCCTGCCGGAGGAGGACTTGCGCTGCTAATGGTCTGTACCAATTTATTCCACTTAGGCAGGGGCACTTCTCCCTGCGACAGGAGGAAAAGCCAGGGAAGGCTCTGAGATGGCCCCTTAAGGAATTGGTTGTTGCTCTCCTCACTCCACGGCATCACCCAGTGAGTTTACTGCCATAGGATTGGGGAGACGCTCTCCCAGCTCAGCAGCAAGAGGGAAGCATGAGGCTGGAAGGGATGGGTGCGAGGGACGGGTCTTGCTGGTGAGGAGCTCAGCACCATCTGAGACAGAGTGGTGACATTATGCTAGATGGAAAGCAAGGCTGTCAGGAAGGCAGGCTGAGCTCTGCTTCATGCAGCACCCTTCGTGCCTTGTAGCACACAGGCTCAGACTGATGGCTCCGAGGCTGACTCCACCTGGGCTCTGAACCAGTAGGCCATGCTCCTTAGATGTCACACAACTCCTCTTATTTAGTATCACATCTTTCCACATGCCTTAATGCAAGGACAATTGCACCATGCCCAATGGGAGCTGGGAGTCACAGCCCACTTCTGTGAGCCATGACAGTGCAGTGGGACCTTAGGGACTCCCTTCCTCTACTGGGGCCACTTAGAGAAGAAAGGGCTTGGAGGGCTCAGAATAAGATCTTATCTCTTGATACTGCTCTTTAACAGTTAACCCGGGGAGGGCTGACTCATGCTCAGCAGCAGATTTCTGAGATGGCTGAACACCACAGTACATATGCCTCAGAATGCCACGCTCACAGCCAGGCAGCTTATCACGAGCCAACATCCAGCCCCGAGGTTGGGGGTGAATTACCTCTTGCTGCCCTGCCACTGCTGCCTGCCCATCTGCTTCCAGCTCCCACCACACTCCAGCATCACCTCCTGGCTACCAGTCGCACAGTGGATGTGCACAGACCTACGGCTACTGCCTTACTGTTCCCTCTTTCCCATCTGGCAAGGTAACAGTGCCATGGTAACACGTAGGTATAGAGAGATTTGTTTGCACTTTACCAAAAGGGAACGACAAAAAGAAAATGCCTTCAAGTTTCTGCAAAAAAGAATCAGTACTCAGAGGGAGGAGTTCTGTATCATGGAACAGCCTCAGATTCTCACCAGTTGTTTCTATCACTTCCACCAGGTGTTTCATTTTGAGGGTACCAAAAGGGCTGCCAGGGCACAGGGACGTCTGCTGGCCAGCTGTAGGCCAGTGCTGGAGATGGAGAGAGATGCCTTAAAGGAAGGTGCTGTGCAACAGCCTCTCCTCTCATGCTACACCTGCTCTGCAGGTGAATGAGAAACATCTCTGGGATGGCCAATCCGGAATCCTTTGCTGGGTAGAAACTGCACAGGAGATTACCATTGTGTGCCTTCTGCTCAGCCATATCCTCTACAAAATGAGCCAGCTCCTGAAATCAAAGAGAATGCGGCGTTTTTGTGTCCTTGGGCTCATTTTCTGCAAGGTACCTGGGGAGACATCAGCTCCAAAGACTATTTGCCTGGGAATTTTGTGCCAATTCAGCTAGTACTAAGGGTTTCACTGAGCTTTATGTCTATTAAAAATGCATAATGTCCGCTTATATCAAAGGGCAGGTTCAGACCCAGCACTTTTCCAGCATGTCCCCAGCTCAGTGCTGGTGTGGCACATAGGAGATGGATGGGCAGAAGCTGTCCCTGGAGGCCTATATCAAGAGACAGGAAAGGGCATCGCTGCTGACTGTTTCAGGGCTGGGAGAGACAGGGGAAAACAAGGGAGAAGTGACATAAAAGGGCTCCTGTCACAAAATCTAAACACATAAAAACTCAGGGACGAAAGAGGAGATGTGTTACATCTGAGATTTATAAAAAATTATGGATGAGCAGTAACATTTCAGGTTCAGCTCTGCATCAGTGTCTCTAAAGAGTCACAAAGGTGAAAGGAACCAGGAAAAGTGTCAAAGAAGATCAGGAGGGACACAGGCACGTACAGAGACACTGCTGCATCCCTCCCCTGCCCCTGGCCTGCAAATTACAGCACTCACAGCTCCTTTTTGTGATCAGAGCAGCAGAACAACGGTGCAGAGCGGCTGCTCTGACATTTTCCAAGGTTGTCCCTTTGAACTTTAGCATATCAACTTGTTTGCATGCTGGGTATGGAGCATGCCACGTTACCAGAGCCAGGTTCCAAGGGAGGGCTGGAGGAGAGGCTCAGCAACCCTCCTGCAGGGTCTCGTGGTGGGGGAAAGGCAGTTGTTTGCTGGAAATCAGAGTGCTTCAGAGGACGTGAATCTAAACCATACAGCTCCACCGCTGACAGCAGAGAATATAAACAGAGCAGTATTTTCCTGCTCCCTCCCCCTTCTTATTATAGCACAAATACCCTGAGTAAAATACATACACACAGCCATCCACTATAAAAGCAAAACAAAGCCTCAAGTGTGCACACGCGCACACACAGATATTCTTCTGGAGAACGCAGTGTATATTCAATACCTTAAATGTCATTTTTAAAATATTAATGCTATGCTTCTGGCTAGGTTTATGTAAGGTTTATTACCATAGGATTGGAGGCACAACAAAGCCCAGACTCGATGCTGCAGCCTGGCATGCTTTGCCTGCCCGGCAGTGCCTCATCTCCCCTGCAGACCCCAAAAGCTCGGTGCTGGGGAGGGCATGCTCCCACCAGGCTGTTTTCCTGGGAGGGGGCAGAGCTGCAGTCCGTTTCCCTGCTCACCATCTGGCACTGTCAGGAGCATCTCCGTTCGGAGCTGCAGCCAGGCACAAACGCGAGCGGATGCCTCTCTCCGGCTGCACAATAACCTCATTAGCCAAGGCAGCACGGGGCACAGGGAAAAAAGCACGAGGGCAAAACGCTGAGCAAATAGCAGGCTATGGCTCTGCACACGATCACACCAGACTGCTGGGACAGAGCATTTTAGTGGCCAGAGCAACCCCAGGATTGAGAAGTTGATGAAGAAAGAGATGGGCCAGCCCTGTCTAAAGACACTAGGAAGGGAGGACCTCATTTGAAAGGCCCACTTCAAAAGTCCCACTTCAAAGCTGAGCAGAGGCTGCTCACACCCACAACTCTAATTTACCATTCACGTTAGCTCTCCATGTGATACATCCCTCAACCTATTAATGCTACTCCCTTCAGGAGCCTGTCTGTTCCATTCAGCTTCTGGAACAGATCTTTGTTCTTCCTTTGGTGCAAGCTGGGCACAAAGATCCACCAGCAAATGCCTGCTATCCCAGTTACTCCCCAAGGACCAGGCAAAGGCCAGTGGGCTTTCAAGCGGAGGATAAGCTTCTTATGGAGTGAAGCCACACGTTCTGCTATTTGCACAGACCATTTCCAACACATGATGCAAATGCCCAAGTCTTAGCAGCTCTGCAAAGAGCTATTTCAGCCTTTTAGACTGTTGGACTTCAGCAGGGGGAAACCAGCAGATAATTCTGTGACAAATCTGCTCTGGAGCCAGCGTTTCTTTTTCTTCTAGTAAATGTACAGCAAGCAGCAATAAAAGCTGTCAGCCCATGCAAAGTCTCCTTACGTTTCATCCAAGAAGTCTATTTCACAACCTTCACCCACACAAGTTGGAGATGCTTCCTCATCATTGAGCATGACTTCTGCAGCACGGGGTGAGCAGCTAGGGGTGCAGACTGGGCACCAGCTCACAGCCCATAGACACACATAAGGGATCGGGCACCTGCAGAAGGCTTTGGACAACATATGAGTAAAAGGGCTGTTGGAGGAAAACCCCTCCGTGAGCATTAAACAGGCCACAGAACACCCTATGGCCCATCTTTGCCTTTATGCTAAGATGAGGAGATGCTTTCCTCCCTGGTAATATCAGGAGCTCTTTCACCCTATCAAGTTTCTGCACACACATGAAGGACATGTGCACATCCCAACCACTGAAGCAGAGTGCCCATGGGATGCTTTGCAGATACTCGAGGCCCACAGTTAGGAGGGGTTGGAGCCAGTGCTGGGGAGATGGATAGAAAAGCCGCAGTGACGTATCAGCAGGTGGTGCTCTCCCCTTCAAATCCTCAAACAAGTTCAGGCCAAGCATAGCACTTCCCCACTGGATTTCCTCCTGCAGAGAAACCTCAGCCTGAAGCACAATCCCAGATGAGAGCCAGGCATCGGCTCAGAGCCCAGGGAAGGAGAGGCACCGCTGCATGGAGCTCCCTGCTGGCAGTGCTGCTTCTTGACAGCTTGGAAGAAACTTCACAGCCTAAAGACCCATCATAGGTAAACCTGACTCAGGGGAGCCTCAAAGAGGAAATGGTTTAATGCGTTGCTGGGAGTTAGCAGGAGTGATTCAATAACCCCTGGGCTCCTTGTCCAGCTGCAGCCTTTCTCTGATCGTTGCTTTGGCCAGAATCCAAGGCAGAGATTGTTCAGAGACCAGTGCACCCCAGACAGCACTCAATCACATCCACCAAATTGTCCTCAGAGGGATTTTAATTCATTGGGAAGCACCCTCTTAGCAAACAAACAGAAGCAGCGATGCAGCTCTCTCTGTGCTTCTCAGTAATTAAGTTCTGCCTCCCAAACCTCCACCCAACATCCACATATGAATTGTACAGGTCAGAGACTTGGCTTTGCTCCGGGTACCACAGCTGAAGACCACAAGCAAGAGAAAAAGAAAACAAGCACAGGGCTGGCATTCCCATTGGTTGTCTTGATGTGGTTAGGGAGATAAGCCCAAGTGGAGACTTTCAGATGAAATGTCAAAAGCCCTTCATGTTTTTAGGGGTCAGGAGACTTAAAAGCAAGCCGAAGCAAACTGCCTACAAAATACTGGAGCTGTGCTGTTGAAACAGTCTCTGCCCCCTTTCCTGCTATGTTGTCCCCACATTTTCTACCACTGGTTTGCCAGGCAAGTTGGGAACTTATTGAGAAAGAACTTCCTTCAGGAGCAGCTTGTGACACTCGGATCACAACATATTGAACTGATAAAGTAAGACACTGAAATGCATACACAATCATACATCCCAAAAATCACACATCTCAAAATCACACAAGCAATTGTAACTGTTTTTCTGTTTCCTGTTGTAATGCTATAAGAGTGGGGTGGCATAATTCCAGGCTACAACAAAATGAGAACAAGCCCCAACACAGCAGCCCTAGATACAGAAACAAAGGAAGAAAATATGCTTACATTTGGAAGGCCTGAGGTGGGCAGGGATCTCCAGCAAGATCCCATTGCCTCCACTGCCAGCCCTTAAATGAGGTCTGGGAAGGCATGGATCCTGGCTCCATCCCTTGCAGTCATTCAGGTGCATTGCATGCACCTGAGCTTCCCTGGGTTGGCCCCACCTTCCCATCAGGTGCTCCATCACTGCTTCAAGCCCTGACTTAGCATTTCCACTACATCTGTTTATAAATATTCATTTCAGAGCTCTTTTAAACCAACAGAGCCTGTTAGAACGCTGCTCCAAAGGTACAAGAACTCCATGGAGAGCCTACATCCATGTGCAGTCCATTGTCAGCAGAACAGTCCTGCTGCTTCTTACCCCTAAATGCACAGCATGAGAGCACAGCACCAAAGCATGAGCAGCAAATATCTCCCACACACATCTCTGCCACATGCCCAGTCTCTGCTAGCCACCTCCATCTCCAGACAGTTACGTGACAACACTGAAATCACATCACTGGCTCTGGGTTCACTCAGTTGTCACGAAGTGCAATGGTTTGGTTCTATAAAAAAACAGTTGTGTTCATTTCTGGGGAAGAAAAATTAATATGCAAACACAGTGATAAATTCTCTGATGTGCACATTTATGTTTTTATCATGTAGTTAATCAGGAAACAGTAGGTTCAGTTTAGATACAGCTCCACGCTTTGCCTCTATAATCTGAATCCCAGAAGGGCCTTATAAAACCATAATCTGCAATGCAAAATTGCAAAGCATATGGGAGTGTCTATAGATTTTCCAAATCACCTGTGCCCTAATTTAATATGAATAACAATTAGTTTACTCTTATCAGTTAATTGTGCCCCTTGTGGATTCAGCAACACTGCATCTCGTCACCAAACGCCTTTGTCTGAGCAAACTTTAATTACACTTCCTGGCTGGGCCCAGCCGCACTCACAGCTTTGGCAATGAAGGTGAAACTGCTGTTAAACAACAAGCCACCACCGCCACTAGTTAGGGAGTGAAGCATGCTGCTTTCTGATGGAATCAGAGAAGGACACAAAAGCAGCCTGGGGTTAATAGCAGGGAGCCCCACAGCACCGGGATGAGCAGCACGAGGAGTTTCTCTAGCCCCAGCTCTCTGCTCATAACTCTGCTCCCTCCGCCTCAAAAAAGAGGTGAGTACCCTGGGCATCAGTGGCAGTCATCAGAAGGTTGGAGGAGGTTTCTTTCATCTCCAGTGCTAGGAATACAGAGCAGAGGCACTGGGACCCTATTTCAGCTCAGCTGCTGCCTCCAAATGATCCTATGACACTGACTTCGGAGCCTGCTTCCTCACACATTTAAATGGCAACAACATTGTCGTTGATAAAGCTGATGGGGTATGAATACGCATTCACTCAATGCTTTGACATCAATGCTGCAATTAAAATGCTGCTAATGCAACAGTAAGCACTGCAGCCTTATCTATTGGCATTGGGCATGCTTTTTCCTTTCAAGGCCCAGAAGTCCCCTTGTGAATCATACAAAAAAACAGATTGAAGATGACTGTGTTTCTACTTCCATTTCAAACACGGCAGGGTTTTGCATACAGACCTTAAATCTCAGTTACACCATCCTCTTGGCAGCAAAACGTTTTGCCTTTGCATAGTAGAGGCCACAGGCTACAAACCCTTTGGCAGGGATGAAGGAAGAAGCCTGCAGCGCAGCTGATAAAGCCCTCAGTGCTAGGAGTGGTCCCAGCCCGCTAGAATCAGTGCAGGAGTGGAGAGGAATCGCTGTGGCAGAGCGAGATGTTGAGGCCACAGAGGATGTGCATCTTCACACCAAGGATACGGAATGCTTCGCCACCTGCTGCATCAAACACGCTCCTCATCTCCCTATGGCGCAACCTCTGCACCCCTCCAAACAAGATTTCCCTTTCAAAGAACTCCTTTGCAGCAGTGATTTCTGCTCAGAGCCATTCCACACACTGGCAACAACTCACAGCACTGGTCCAGATGAGCTGGCAGATGAGGACAGGGCCATCCCTTGACCTTCTTGGAAAAAAGCTTTGGCTGAAGGAAGAAGCAAGGAAGACAAACCAAACAAAAGCTTATTCTGCAGAGCTGCCAAGTTTGGCAGTGTTCATGCAGGCCTGACAGCTTCACCCTGTAAATAAATTGTTTCTTGTGAAAGTATGGGAGAGATCTCATCTGTCTTGGATACTGCAAATCCATGTACGGTACAGAATTGAACTGGCTTTTCTGAGGGAGTGTATTTTATTGAGTACTGTTTAAATGACTGCCATCAAAAAGCCTTTCATAAACAAAAATTTAACATCTACTCGTTATTCATTCTCCTTTCCCCTTTCCTCCCTTGTCTCGCATCTAAAAGCAGACAAAAGCAAGCCAGGAGAAGGCTCAGCATTTGGACCTAGGGCAGGAATGCAGACGTGTGCTCCCCTCTACCTGCAGGAGCAGAGCTCCAGGCTGCAGCTATGGGCCATGCTCAGCACATGGGTGCTTCTGTGGCTGTGTCAGTGATGTGTGGGCTGTGCGTGACATTCCCACCCACCAGCACCCCGTGCCAAGGAGTTGAGCTTATCCTTCCAAAGGAACATGAAAACAACAAACATCTCCCTCCTAAATAACTACTTTGTTGCTGAGTCTCAAAGCCCCTTTGCGCAGCTGCTGCTGGATGGTCAAAGCAGATCTTGACACAAAGGTCCACTTCTGTATCCTTCCAAAGGCAATGAGCTGCTGCAGGACAAACTTGGGCATCTTCAGTTCTCCCAGGGCTCACAGACCCCCTTCTGAATTGGCAGTTCTTTATAAAACAAAGGGCTTCTAGACCTTGTTCTAAATACGGATCAATAAAGAGTAAATTTCCCAAATCCAGCACACAAACTGGAAGAAACCAGCTTTAACTTGTATGGGAGTTCTATGGGGTGTATTAGTGCCGTGTCGGCTCAGGTAAATTCAAAACTGTCCTGATCATTTCTGATACTTGTGAACATTCTTCACCAGAAGCTGAGAAGCAGACAGGACAGGAAGGACTACGTGATGTTTGTAGGTGGTTTCTTTAATTGCCCATGAAACACGACTCTGTTGTCCTGCATCTTTCAGCTCTCTCCTAGTTAAAAAACCACAGCCTCACACACTCCCTCAGCACAGACTGCAGCAGAAGCAGCAGAAGTCAGTACAAAATAAGTTATTTCCCCCAGTATTTCACAGCTCTTCAGCTTACATGGAAAGAGGAAGGACCAAGCTTTACACTCTATGTTCCTAATGACCATCATTTGCCCCAAGGCTGTCCTCTCAAAATCCCTAATGTCCACTTGCTGTTACTTGTGCACCTTTTTCTTCTCTTTCCTGCTGACTTGCCAGTTCAGGGCATCTCTTCTTGCCAGGACCTGGGTTGTACCCTGGTGTCAGAGCTGTCAGCTTGCAGGAACTGACAGCAGCCGTTTTGTTCGGCACAGTTGGGTGAGCAGCCCCTTCCAGCACATTGTGTTATTCACATGCTCCGCCTGCTAATTGCTTTCTGAAATGGGGAAGAAACAGATGACGAGCAGAATGCATCTCCTGACAAATTCCCCAGCACTGTAAATATGACTCACCTTGCTGTAAACAAGGAAATGATAAGTGGGGGTGCTGGTTTGTGCGTAAAGTGGAAAAAAGGAGGGAGGAAGAGAGGAAGGAAGGGAAAGAGGAAGGGAAAAAAGGAAGGAATGGAGGGAGAAATATCCTGGACTGCAAATCTGTAAGCTACATTTCACACATTTTCACATCCCTTCTCTAAAGCCATAAGGCCTGGAAACTTATTGAAAAACAGAAGCTCAAGCTTCCCTTGTTTCCAGGAAGAGAGGCTCTACAGAGAAACATCAAATAGCATTATATCCACAGTCACATTGCAAAAATCGACAACACTACTATATAAGCACACAGTATTACTACTTACTTCCTGACCTAAACTATTGTGCAGCAATAGGTTCAACAGCGTGACTCATTCCACCCCAGAGGCAATTGCATTTCCATGCTAGATGTAGAAGCAATACAGAAATGAGGTGCACACTCACAGCTGTCACTCTTTAGAGAGAAGGTGCTGGAAGCACTAAGATTATGCAGAGCTGCAAAAAGAAGAAAACTGCAAGAGCAACAGATAAGTAAATGTTTCCTACAGATATCTTGCAACTCCATGGAAAAGGACATAAGGAGTAGGAAACTTCAGTGTGAACTATGTCACTGTTTGGGGGCACAAAGACATTACCTCTGATAGAAGTTGTCAAACAAAGTCAAGGAAACGTGGAAAAATGACCACGGAAATTGTAATTCACAGGATCCTTTTCCTGCAGACAGATGGTCATTTCAGGCTTTCTATTCTCTAATCCCCCCTTCTGCAAAGCAAACATCCTAAATCCCAGATAATGTAGGTTTTACTGTCTCATACATTTCCCGCAGCATTAAGGCTGGCCCCAGAGATAGGATACATATGCTTTAACATCTGTATGCCTAAATAACATACAGCCACAAGGAGCTCCCACCTGGATGCAGCACAGAGGTGAGCTCTGCACTCCAACATCCACTCCCAACAGCCAGCATGGGCCCTGCCAAGACAGTCAGCCTTTCCAATAGGCAACACAGGAACTGCAGTCTGCAGATGTGGTACCAACCTTTCCCTACAGTTGCTTTCCAGCAAGACCCTCCTTTGTCAGAAATACACAACTCAACGCAATGCTGTTTTCTCTGTGACCTATTTCTCCTGCAAACTCTGGAGGTGCAGAAACTATGGGGAAGGATCGGGAAAAAAGGGGCTGAAGGAGGTTCAGGGTGCAGCAGTTCATCATCAGTTTCTTAGCTTCCATGTTTGTGAGCTCAAACGACCTGAAAAGAGCAGTAAGTATCTCGTAGCCTCACAGAGAGCACTCACAATTAAACAGACATTGAAATTAATTTCATGAAATATGCATACTGTTTGCTTCCTAAAAAGCGGTTTAGATCAGACCATGAAATGATTCAAAATTAATGATTAGACCAACAGTCACTCTCCATTAACCCTCTAACGAGCCCTGGATGGATGTGGAACAAAGGAACGGTCTGTAAGAGCTTTAAAAGAGGTAGAAACACGAGACCCACTCTGTGCTGATGTAAATCACTGTATAGTCAAATAATCCACAGCTCTTCTGTGCAACTGAAGATCCAGTCTGTCTTCCAGATAGGGAAAATATTAAGAAATGTGTTACTGCAACTGAGAAACCACAGCTACACTATTTATAACAGTCACATCAGCAAAGTCCCAACCAGGACTTCAAAAGATGTTGCACTGTAGCATCCTTTAGGAGCTCCAGAGGCCCCTCAAGCCCTTGGGGAACACAGGAGCTGCAGAGAAGCACTGTTAAGGGCTGCAGCCAACACGACTCAGGAGCAGAGCTCACTGAGAGTGATGGGAGAGCAGCCTGATACAGACTGGCTTAGCAATAGGAATCAATACAAACCCCATTTCAGAGAGACTGCAGCTCCAAATCCATCAGATTCTCTTCCCCATTTATGGCAGAAGTATCAAGAGCTTTCCCTGCACCTCCCTCCCACCTCATCCAGGACGGAGGAACTGATTTCCATCCCCTAGCCAGGAGGACATCCCCTCATCATGCATTGAAGCCACAGTGGCACAGACCTGGGCACATCCTCACTGAGGTTCAGATGTAGCACATCGCATCTTGGGGTTTTTGCTTCTGACAGGCTCTTTCATCTCGCATGGCTAATAGCTCATTGTTTGTATTCATGCACGAGGAGTAAATTCTTCATTATTGGAGAGATCTGACATGTACAAACAATTGGAGTAAATTGATTGTATTTTCCAAATCATCACACAGACTCTAATTCTATCTGCAAGGCGCACTCATTTGCACTAGAATTACCTCCTAAATTAGGAATTAGAGCTTTTGACAGAGAAGAGCAATGACTGTCCTTGTGCTGCAAGGCTGGGGGAAGGGTGCACATCCCTTCCCAACTCCCACTGCAGACCTTCTGCCTGCCCTCAAAGTCTGATGGTATGTGGTGAAGGAGATGCCTGAACAGTGAGGCTCTGGCAGGAGCTATCTCTGATTTTTATGCATGTTTAAAAAGAATGGAGTACTGGAGTGTAATTACTTTATACTCAGAGCCTACGTTTTTCTCATGCAGGAGACTGGGAGTTTCCTATTCCCTTAAAAGAAGACATATAAATCCCCGCAAATTATTTATTTATGTATTTGTTTTTGAAGGAAGACATTCAGAACGGAGCACCGCTGCAAATCAGATCTCAAGACATTCAGGGAGCACATTTGTTCCTGCTGGAAGCAGACAAACAGGGTGCACCACGCTGTTCTAGACATGAAGTCATCTGTGCTCATCCTGCAGGCCATGCTGTAACACCTCCTTTAGATGCAAAAGCAACCAAATCCTGAAGTTTACCTGAATCACTCACCCCAAAAGCATCTCTGTCTCCAGGAAGAGAAGAGATCAGAGAGTTCAGCCCTTCCCAAGCTGACCAGCACAAGGAGTGTTTCTCTGACATTGCCTTCTCTATCTGAAACATGGCAACATTTGTACTGCTTCCAGTCCCCAGATGCTCCTTTCTCAGGACATGGGAAAGCAAAGAATGTGATAGATGTTAGCTATATTGCTTATGTGGTGAAAGGAGTGCTCTGTGAAGAAATAAGCTAAACTTATAAGCCTGTTAAAACTCAGGTCATTCTGTGAGCAGAGGGACCAGAGCACTCTGAGCTTCCTGCAGAAGTGGATCCTGGTTTAGGCTCCTGTCACGTGCTCACAAAGGAGCTCTTACTGTTCTTGGGACATTTGCAACATCTCCCACACTGATTCCAGTTTCTAGTAAGGGTGACCTTGCAGTGCAGTGGGGCTAACAGAGTATTTTCTGTATTTACAAAACCTACAGACATGTTTTTGGTCCCATCAGAGAGCCAAAGACTGTACGATCTCATAGGCCCTGCCTTGTTTGCCAACCCATGCAGTTATTACCACAGCCCAGACAATGCTCACAGCTTCAGCTGGACCCATCACAAAGGAACAGATAAATAACAGAGAGAGCAGGAGGAAGGCAGCATCACCTCTCTTAGATGCGCAAAACTTTCCAGCTAAACCCCAGGGATCCACAAAACTGACTTTGTAAAGGCATGATTAAAGACAAAATAAACACTGGGAGTCCTTTTTCTTTGCCTTTCAACTTCAGCAATTATAGAAACTTAACCTGAAGCACACTCCATCTGCAACCAGATGAGCTACATAACTATTTATGTTCTTAATTTGAGCAGAAAGCTGAGAAAGTCACATACGTGTGCAGTTTTAGAAACTGAAGATTTGTACAGGGAAAATAAGGCCATTGAAGTAACACTGAGGTCACTCACACATCTGGTGAAATGTTACCTCTCTGGCCACATCTGGCTACAGCACGTACCAAATCACGGCCCCAATCTGAGATGAGTCAGGATAGCACTTTCAGGCAGTGAGCTTCACCTGTGAAAGCAGAAGTTTAAATCTGCTTTTGGTCCTGTGCCACCCACCGACATCTTTCAGGATCATTCTGAGTAAGCACAGCCCGATGTCACCATTCTGTGCAACAGCTGCAGTTAGTTCTACCCTCACAACTTCGTGTCACAAAAGGCACTTAATTTTTTTTTTCTTCCCAGAATGTATCTTTTTTTCCTCCTTGGAGTGTGCATTCTCAGTATTTTACCACTGCACTCACAACCATGAAGATACGATGCTCGCCACAAGGGATGAGGGAAAGAAAGAGTCCATGGAGATTCTGAGAAATAATGCAATTCCAGGAACAAGAGGTTTTTAGGAGAAAGCAAACTACACAGGTGATGCAAATGAGAACTGTGATTCACACAGCTCGGCACACTTAGCCCAAAATGACAGAGATGTAGCAGCGGAGTGATATCATGGAACAGCGGAGTGATATCATGGAACAGAAGCAAGGAGAGAAGCAGCCTATGTTCCCTTCATGTTTGTTCAAATATTCCCCATCATTCAAAAGAGTGCCCAAATGCATTATTTTCAGCCAAAAATATAACCACAAGCAGTGCACTTGTATAAGTATGAAGGTAATTGCTGAGGTGCTGCATGGGGTAAGCATGCACCAGAGCTCTGGCTTTCCTCCCTATTAGTAGTTCTGCCCCCTTAGGATCCTGCCTCCTTCTGATTATGCAGATACAATCTATCATATTGTTCCGGAAAGTTGGTTAGGGCTGTGCTCTGCAGCTGCAGCAGGCTCAGAGACACACATCATTTTTCTCTTTTATGAGAAGGAAAATTGGCCATTGCTGCTCCTGCATAAAGCAGCTGTTATTTGTTGTTTTCGGGGTGGTTGTTGGTTTTGGGTTTCTTGTTTTGAACTATTATGATAAGTTTTCCTCCTCTTCCCACTTAACCAAATTACACAGTATTTGCATTTCCAACCCTCTGGTGGAGATGCACCAGGCTGGCACGCCTGTGTAGGGCCAAGCAGAGGTGATACCTTCCTCTCCTCAAGCAGCAGCACATCTCTGGCAGCAGGAAGGTTGAGCCAAACTGGGAGATGCAGACAACCACCACAACATCACCAACCAGATGCTGGGCAGCTCCCTCTTTCTGTGCACTAGTGAATTTCCACGCCTCAAATAAAAGGATCCAAGCCAACCTACTGTCTCTTGCAGGAGGGATGCCGTGGTGTGTCAGAGCTGGTGTCTGCTTCCATGGTCCTGTGCAAGGTCTTTTGCCACCAAACCAGACAGCTGGCCTGATCTTAGCAATGCAAAGTGCTTCCCATCCAACATTTGGTTGCAATAGACTTGGTGTTCAGTTGTTTTCCTTGCCCTGAAGTACTGGGTGCCTGCTACGTTTGGGCCAAAGAAACACATTTGTGAAAAGATTCGACTGCAGTGTGTCTATTGCAACTGCTTCCCTACTGTTGCAACAGCTTCCCTGCAGAGGTGGTGGTGCTCCATCCTTGCAGACACCCAGGGTCAGGATGGTTGGGGCTCTGAGCACCTGATGGAGCTGTGAGCGTCCCTGTTTAATGCAGGGAGTGGGACCAGACGGACTTCAAGGCTCCCTTCCAACTCAAACCTATGCTTCTGTGATTCTATGTGTGTGCATGCAGGACTTACACCATCTCTGAACACCCTGAAGTTCAGAGCCTAGTCCTTGCTTTCCAAAAAAAAAAAAGGGGGGGGGGGGGGGGGGGATGTTTTCTTTCAAAATTACAACTGTGGTCCACTTTTTGGTCAGCACAGTACCTGTGCCAAATACAGGAGGTGGGTGCATGGAATGCAAGCTACAGAAAACTGGATTTCCTCTTTGAGTGTTCCCAGCATGCCCAACTGAAGTAATCACGTCAACACGTTCACACCTCGTTATAACAGACCAACAAACAGCCCTGAGCTTCAAATTCAGATGTGGCACAGAAGGGGTTGGACAAGAGAAGGGTTTCAGGTGCTGATTGTGCAGCAGCTCCCTGTGCCCAGATCCCTGCACAGAATTTAATGGGGCACTGCACTGACAGACCCTGGCAAACACATACTCACTTGGCTGGAAATCACAGCCTATTCTTTTCTTTCCCAAGAAGCAGGATGTTTCATTAACTAAAAGCAAGTCATTAAGGAAAAAAAAAAAAAAAAAAAGAAGAAATAGGAAATCCAAATATAATTTTATTCATTTTCAAATAGCGCTGCAATCACTCAGAGGCACTGCAAAATACTGGCACCAAATAAATGTTATAATAAGAGACTTACCCTCTGCTGCCAGCTGGATGCAAACCTCGTCTGCTGCTGGTGGTGTGGGGGGCTGGTTGTGTCTTTGCACTCAATGATGGTCAACCCACGTGCCCAAGGCAATTCTAGCCATTGTCACATAGCTGCTTTTCCCGATCAGCCTTCTTAATATAATATTTCTCATTCGTATGCTAGATGCTTTGGGTCCTCCAGCATTTGAAGCAACAGCCCCTCTGCATTTCTCTAGTTTGCATGCCCTTTTTACTTGTGAAACCATCCTCTGCAGCTCAATTCTCTGTGGTTGTCCCCAGTCCACACAGCTCTGTGGGGTGTTTGGCTTCCACCTGCATTTCTGCACAAGGTGCACCAAGCTTGAAACTCCATTTCTGGTCACACCATTGCAGCCTTCTGTCCGTTAGGCCTGACTTTTCTCTCACGTTTTCCCTCTCTGTCCCGTGTTCCTGGTTTTGTTGGTGTGGGGGCAGTGCTTTGTGTGTGGGGGACAATGGGTGCGAGGGGTGAAAAAAAGGCGGGAAACCTGAAAGAGGCGGGAATCCTGGAAGAGGTAAGTTTTGAGGAATTGTGGCCCGCTTTGTGCCTTTGTGACCAAGCCCAAAAGAAAAATAAAACCCCAAATCCAGAGGGCTGTGGTATAAGTAAAGATGAGGCCTATTCCAGCACAGCCTATAGGCTGGGCAGTGAGCTGGTCAGGATGCAGTGGTGGCACTCACAGGATACTTCACAGAGTTAACAAGGCTGCCAGAGGGGCTTTTCTTACTGGCAGAGCCCAAAAGAGCATGAAAACATTAATCAAAGTAAAAAATAAATCAGGCTACTTTTTAAATTAAACCCCCGCCATCTTGGAGTCCTATTCAGCTTTGGCAATGTACAGGCTTTGGGGATGTCTGAGCTCATTGCAGTTGTGGAATGTGTGTTTGAAGCCACTGCAGGACTCAGGGTCCGGAGCTGATCTCTGTAGAAGGATGGAAAAAGGAAAGGGGAAGCAATGCGTGTTATTAGCAAAGCCAATTTCCTGCATGCCTGCAGATGGAACTGTCATAAACACACTGCAGCAAGGTAAATCTAGCCAATTTGCACCTATAATCGTAGCAAAACATGCCATGGGGAAAAATGCACCGTCAGCAAACTGACGGCATAAATGGCTTTGCGCAGAAGCAGACTTAGATTGCTCACATCCCTCTTCCTCACTTGGGGGTTTGCACAACTGCTGTGCCTCCTCAAGGCTCACTTGCTGGTGAATTTCTCTGTGAAAATGAAGGATTTACTGTCAGCATCTCCTTCCATCCTGCCCAGGCCAAGAAGGCTGATAGAGATCACTGTCACACAGCTAAAAGCACAGATGCTTCTTGACAGATCTTTCCTTCTTTTCTTTTTTGAAAGGAGTGGGGCAAAGCTGGGTGTGCTAGTATTTATTTTCCTGATGGGCACACAGGGGTGAAGTGATTAACCTAAGGCAGGAGATCAAGTCAGCAGCAACATGAAGAACTGGGTGTGCACCCAAGACCTCACCCTGGGATGACTGCCCACCTGCCTGCGTGCCACCTCGTACCCAAACTGCAGCATGTTTGTTTCCCAGCATCAGTAATTCGCTGTTTTTCCGCAGCCTGAATTTCCACAGCAGTGAAAAGAAAGGAAAATATGTAAAGGAAGGGACACAGCATTTGCTATGTGGGGATTGTATATTAACTAGGAAGGGATTTGGAATTTATCAGATTCAGATAAGCATTCGAGGAACAGGGAAGAAGTTTTCATTAGCTGGTGATATGTATTTCCATGTAGAAGAATTTTTTTTTCCTTCCAATCAGAAAATCATACCTTTTGCAGCAGGATTAACTGATGCCTTTAATGATAATATAAGAAGATTATATTTTCCTGTTCTCTTCACAATTCAAAGCTCTTAAATACAGAGAACCAACCTTCTTGAAAGATCACTATGGAATTACCACTCTCCTCACATAAAAAGCCAGAGAGGCCATCAGAGTGGAGCAAGGCTATTTGCCTTAAACATATTCTCACAGCAGCTCAGCAAGAGAAAATAGCAGCAGCAGATGAACCCTTCAGATCGCATCTCCGCTGAGGGCCTGTCAATTGCCATATGTCCTGATCCAATGTCAGTGCTCAAGAGATTAACAGATGCTCCTGGCCTTCTGATGCAGACCTAAGAGATGACTCCGTCCAAATGCTGAGCAGCACTGCCCTTTTGGATGATGCTTCGAGGCCATCTGAGCTGCATTGGCCATGGGAATTGGCAGGCAGGGGAAAACTGCTCTGCATTACGGAAGCTCTGTGCCTTGCAGCTTCCTCCTGCAAAGGGTTCATAGCTTTAAGCATGGCTGTCTCTGGGCCTACAGGAGGCTGATGGGCAGTATTGCTGCTTTTGTAACTGTACGACTCCAGAATTCATGGCAATTCAGTAAATGGAACTTGAGGAAAAGCTTTCCTGGGTAGAAAGTACACAGATGCTGTAAAACAAAATAAAAGCTGAATGCATTTTGATGTTTGCTGCTTGCATACTGCCCAATGTCCACAGTGTTTTGCAGGCATGCACAAAGATAGGATGTGGTGCTCATGGATATGATTTAGCAGTGGGTTAGTTAGAGTGGTATGGCTAGGTTGAGGTTGGACTTGATGATCTGGAAGGTCTTTTCCAACCTGAGTAATTCTGTGATTCTATCATTCTATGACATTGCTGCAGTTCTGAAAGACGATGGAAAATCAGGACATGAAGAAAGGAAGGGTTATATTTCCCCTTTTGTGCACACCCATCGATCTGAGGGCTTTGATTTCACTGCCTCTCTGGGCACTGCGATGGCAGAGATGGAACTCTTTATTCTGACAAACATATGACACTGGCCAGTTTCAGAGCTGGGAACTAGGGTAAAAAAAAATTGTTTTGACCAGAGCATCTGGAATAAGCCCAAGCTTAACAAAGAGTGTCATTTCTGGGAAGGCAGACTGGTTTTATTTGCCTTCCTATCATCCATCTTCCTCGTTGCTGTACCTACACCCATGTGTTTCTGCCGCGAGAATGAATAAAAATCCCAGGTTGAGCTGTTATTAGCGTGTGTAATGCAAGTCAAGCTGCTTTGAATGTCCTCTTGTTGGGTATTAATGCAGCACGCCATTTGTTACGCAAGTGTTTTGCTGTGGCAGACAGAAAGTGACATTTATGGGCCTATCATGAGAATGAATTTCACCATCCATTAAAATGATGTACAGGTAAACACTCCATTCATTCTAAATCTGTGAGCTTTGGTTCTTTCTGTGCTCTGGTGGATGGGTCCATCAATACAGCTACTATTAGCTAAACTATTTGCTGGGAAGTGAGAACTGCTGAAAAATGTTAGAGGCCTGTAATTAAAGGGATTGTAACTTGAGGGGAGAGAACAAGAATTAAAGTTATTAGTGAACTTTCCTTTTATAGATCTGCATGTGCACAGCAGCTGCGAGGCATCTGTGGAGCTCTGCTGCTGGGAAACCAGTGTCTCATTCAGCAGCACTGCTCCCGGATCAACCATTTACTAGAATGGAACCCAGAACCAGCAAATCTACAAAGTATTTATTAAAAGTCCAGCAATGTCTGGAAAAGCTGTAAATCCAACAGCACTTTGGCTTTATAGACGTCTCGGTGGGTACAGCCACCAAAAGAAGACAAAACAGTGTCAGCTGTTGACACCAATTCTTCAGCTGATATCTGGAGTGATTGCACAGTAGGACAGGCTGGTGTTAATTAGTCACCATGTCCCACCCAGGAGGTGACCACAGCTGGGTTAAGTGCAGAGCACAATGCCTCAGAATCCTCTGCTACAAAGGATATTACGTCAATGTAAATTTTCTTAAGACTGGCTCTTTAGAGAAATGTGCAAGGTAGAAAGAATGCATGCTATAAATGTAAGCCACATCATTTGGAAAATGAAGTACAGTTGTTTATCCACTGTAATTGTAGAAATTAAGGTAATAACAATTACAATTAAGTGACTCATATGTACTACTGTGCAATTAATTTAGGCTTAGAGGGGAATGTTATTGTGTATTAAATAAAAGCCAAATGATGATATATCAAGTTGTCTCCATGATTCAGTCGGTTGCATTGCTCATCTGGACCCAGCACCAGGCCATCTGCAGCACAACGTGACGTTCAGGGAACTTGTATGTGGGGAACAGATCAGTGATGGAGCTCCTTTGATGGAGCATTACACCACATCTCTGTTGACCTTTGATGATTTTTTGCAAAGTGAAATTGTTTACCCAGCCTTTCTTGGACAACTGCTAGACATCAGCAGGTCTCATATCCCCATAAATACGTTTCCCATAATCAGTCCGTACACAGTTAACATCCAATTAGTGCCTGATGGAATCTTAATTTAGAAAGCATGGCTGAAATACTTTGGAAGTGGTTCCTCTGTCCTGGCCATCCAGTTGCTTTTCTCCTGCAGAAGCAAGAGAAGCTTGTCTGACTTTGGGAAACTTGAAAGGCTACGATTCACTTTCAGGGTGCATCTATTTAATTCATTCTCCTCTTTCTTTTCAATTACAGCCACTTCCCCGAGGAAAGGAAACCAAAGAGAACCTGTTAGCTGCAGCTGAAATGAGGAATCAGCAACTCGCTAGAAAAGGGCATTTCCTGAACACTGTGGTAGGAATAATTTGCTAAAACCGCATGGCTCTTGTTAGATCAAGCATAAGAATTATTTTCCGAGTAGTCCTCACTTTCCTGGCTAATTTCTGCTCACATTCAGTTTGACATGTATGTCTTCAGCTGCTTTTGTAGCAGCCAAGCTTTTTCTTTGATCTCTCTATTAGCAGGGGTCCCTGGAACAGGATTTTTCATTAAAAAGCCCTATCTGGCACAGGTCCTGTCTCTCAGAGTGGGTAAAACCAAATATGAAGGAGAAAGTGCAACCAGAGGGCAATTGTACCCTCTTCCCATCATAACCTCGTGGCCTCCAGACAGTCAGTTAAGGATACCTCCATTTACAGGTGCCATCTTTGTCTTTCAGAGGTCAAGATGAATACTTTTTCCATCTATTTGTGCAGGCGTACCTCCGTGTTTTGCAGTTTTCAAGCTGATATAGTACCTAGAAAAATGTTGAATTTCTTCATGAATTCTCAAGTGTCTCTTCCCAGTTTTGACACATCACACCATTCAGATCCTTCTGCAGCACTTTGTGGCTTTGACTGCTGCACAGAGCCCTCATTTCATATGGGTAGGGAAGGGAGGAGGGAGGGGCTGCTGCAGAAATGATGAACTCTGGAAGAATGTGGCCTCTGAAGCCAACTGATGTGGATGCAGTGGTGCCCCTAAATAGCAGGCCTTTCAGAGCTCTCCCTTAGGCTGCCACAGCTCTTTAATAAAAGGAAATGCAAGAAATGTTGGTGAACTGAGGAGTGCAGGCACACCAGGAGAGTGGCACTGAGCTCCTGACACAGGAGCTGCCCTTTCCAGAACAGTGTGTTATACCAGCACTAATGCAAAAGTGAACCTGGACCAACCTCTTCCAACCTCTTTGTCCCAGATGTTTCACCCCAATGTTAGCACACATTCTTGTCACTAGAAAGAAGAAAACAGCCACTCTGGTTGGCACTTGAAATTCTGGATTCTTTTCACATTGGGGCATCAGCTGTTGTCTTTGACTGTTTCCCCTTTTGATTTTGGACAGGTTGCATGGAATGGAAATGCATACAACCTGTTATTTTAGTGCTTCCACTCTCCAAAGCAGACGAGATACCAAAACCACACCAAACAGAGAAACGTGGCCTAAACAGTTCTGCAGAACATATTGAACTCTTTGCTAAATGCCCGCTGTGTCTCCTGGAATTGGCTTTTATGCACAGTTTCAGCAGTGAGGGTGTTCTCACCCCAAGCTGTCTGGATGCCCAGCCAGCTCACAGATGTGTCTCTCCAAAATGCAGGCACTGTGAGAGCTGCAGCTGTTTGCTGCTGGCAGAGTTGTTTCCAGACAGCTGTACTCAGCCTATTGTCTCAGTTGTAGACAAGGGGGTTTTGCAAACGTGTTTGAATTTCCCCCATCCGCAGTGGATATATCTGTGCCACGTTTTTAACGGATTGCGGTGGGCACAAGATTATGTACATGTTGCAAATGTCGGTCCAGGCTTCAGAGTAAAGCTTTGAGAAAGAGCCATTTCTTTATTTGTGAAACAGATGCACTCAAACCCATTCAGAAAATGGCTGCAAGTAAGAAGGAGACAGTGTCAGCTGCAAGAAAATTGTCCCAGGGAAGTTTGTAGAGGCTGTGTGTGCTTTTCCACTTCTTTCAGCAGGATATGAGACACAAGGATGCAGAGGTGACAAGCCAAGCCAGAACACCAAGCATTTACTCTTTATTCAGGAAATGGGTTTTTAACTCTTTCCAGTCCGCTTCCACAGCAGTCTGGCATCCCTCAAGCAGGCAGGGATGTCAGCATAAAACCATATCCTGGCTGAAAGACAGGCATAAAGCTGTGGCCCCAGTGATGCCAGGATTGCAGTGATGTGACAAAATGCAAGTTCATCATGAATTAATTCAGTGCTGCAGAGTGCTCCAAGACTCTCACATAAAAGGTACCGAACAAATCCAAGGCATTGTTATTAACAATATGTTCAGTCTTTTTACAAATTAATTATTCTGTGATATTTCCTTAATGAGAAATATTATCTAATGAAGCTAACATGCTGCATCAAACAGACATATACTACTCAGCAGCTAATCCAATGAGAGAGAGTGATAGGAAAATGTCTTCGGGGTTTAACAGGGGAACAACAAACAAACAGGCATTCACATATGTTTCATTTCGTCTAATATCTGGGATCTGCCTGTGAATAAACATTTCGTATCGCACCTTTTGATGGCTGCCACAACACAATTTCAAAGACATCGCTCCTACTTCACAAGAAAGTGCAAGTTGCTTCTCTGTGGGAAGAGAGAGATGAAAGGCAGCTTTGCAGTGCAGTTCCAGCACAGCCCCAGACCTTTTGAACCATTAGGATTTATATGTCATTAAATAATTAACTCAGTGATGCATGAGAGAAAGCAATGCAGCTCTCTGTAAAAGACCTCAATTAATTGCTTTCATTTCAGCAGACACTGAGTCTTCCCGATGAGATATAAGTGAGGTGAACTTTATTTCGGAGATTGTTTGATAAATGCGGTCATAAAAAGGGTGAAAAATGATTTGTTCTGATAAGACTTTTGTTTGTTGGAATATTGTTTTGTATGTGTGCGTATGTGTTAGAGTGTCTATGGCTTAAATTAACCAACATAATCAGATGCCAAAAAAATGCTAAGAGCTTTGCCCTTGTGCTACTCCATTTGCTTTGTACTCTTCTTTCTTTTTATGAATTCCATGGACAGTAAGAGGTGTTTCAAGGCACATCTGCACCACAGATTTTTAATTAATTTATCTGCTGCTTCTCATCTTACACTGTTCACAAGCTGGTATATGCAGGTTGGTTTAAACTGTTGGTGCACTGTCACCTCTTTTGGGATCATCCTGTAATCGAATAGGATGCAATTTCTCATAGTGAAAACCTCTCTGTGCTTTACTGAATTCCATTAGATTTCAGAGGATGGGTTTGATCCTACGAAGACCAGGGGTAGAAACTGGAAGGGTCGAGTCTTAGAACCCACCCCCAGGGCATTCATTTCATTATGCTGTTGGACAAGCCCTTGAGCAGCAGCTTAAGGAAACAATCCCAACTCCAACTGGTTTCCTTTCCAGCCCAGGGCCAGCTTCAGGGTCAGGCAAACATTCAGGACAGGACATTCAGCTGAATGTAGAGCAAGGCTTGTTCCTGTTCTTCCAGCCTGATGCAGGTTTGGTGACTGGTGAAATTAGAAAAGGCAGCAATGGTGGAATATCCACTAATTTAAGTCTCTGGTCCAAGGTCTTCAGATAGAAGGGAACATTTCTAGATTTAACGTGGCAATAAAGTCACTTAAAAGAATCAGTTTCCAGCCATACAGCTGGTGTGCCAGTGACTATGGCCTTATCTCAGCCCATGCTGAGATAACCTGCACTTAACCCTGAGGAAGATTAGCATCACATGAGCCAGATGTTGCTATTTTCATCTAGGTTTCTGCTTCATTATTTAAGAGGTAACAAAAATAAATAAATAATTAAAGGACTAATCTGGTGCCATCTGCTCAGGACAAGGTGTGAAGAATTCTTATGTTCACCTCTGTCCACTGGGCTCATACGGGCATCCATCCCCACTTAATTTCACACTGTTGCATGCACTGCTGTTGCCTTTGAATTGGCACCTGAAGGCTGGAGAGAAACCTTCTTTCCTCAACAGATGGCACAGTCCCTGCCAGCAGGAGACAGGCTGTGCAGAGTGTCCTGTTTGCAGCAGTTCCCTTCCTGGGAGGCCCAGGTGCTGCAGGCTGCATGGAGAACTGGAGCTCTCCCCACTCGGAAGGCTGTTCTTCCCTCACCATGGCCATGTTACACCGCTCTGCTAGCAGGCAGCGCTGCCAGATCAGGAATAATGAAGTCACAGTGTGACTACTACACAATCACTGCTCACTTTCCATATTGACTCTTTCTGTGGTAACCCTAGCTACCTGCAAAGACACAAATCACCTCAATCGTGGCAGCGAAAGAAAAGGGTGCATCTAAGGGGCTCTTAATTGGGTGGGATTGACAGGCAGTTGAGTTTCTCCCTGCTGGAGGCTTTGGAAGCCAAGAGGAATGGACTCTCCATGCAGCCCATGACATCAGCTGTGGTCTTCACGTACTCTGCCTGGAATGAGCTTCATTAATGTTTTCCTTGGTATAATCTATCATCCCTTCAACAATGCATTTCTGACAGTTAATTAGACTCCACACAGTGGAATAAGTAGTGTCGTGTTTGGAATTACAATCCATTACTGAACAACAGATCGTATGAGGTGCATCACCAGCCGGAGCTGTTGGACATCTTAAGTTGTTTTTATTCCAAGAGCCTGGTAAACTGTGTTTGGTAAACAATTCTGCAGCATATTTGCAAATGGCTTCATTACAAAGAGGAGTCAGGAACCAGAGGCCACCTGTTCATTAGCAAAAACAAAAATAAATAAACAAATACATCAAGAAATTCAGTCCCTCTGAATGAGGATGAAACCCAAGTGCCATTAGCTGCCCTGGCTCACTCGGTGTATTAGATATGAAATCCTTGTCCAGCTGATGCTCATGGCAAAGTTCCTGCTGGTTTCAGAGGTGCCAGGACTTGAAATGAGAAGTTTGTTGCTCCAACTGGATTGCAAGAAAAACGCAGAATGCTGCAGCAGTGACATGCTGACCTGAGTCATCTGCTTTTTGGAATGGTGCTGGTACTTTTTGGGTGTGCAGAAGAAAACCAGGAATCCGAGTGTGACTTCTAAGCACAGCTGTGATAAAAATGAGCACATTGAATAACATTCACAGTAATGACATTGGATTAATAATATTAGAGACTTGGCTGGAGTGTAAAGTATTAAGCCAGGAGAATTTTTGTGATGCACAGCAAGAAAACCAACATGAAAAAGGAGGGCAGCACTGGCCCTGTGATGAATGTTAGGAGGCAGAAGAGATGTTCTTTGTGATAACCTGTGCCTACTGGTGCTCAGGTGTTTGCTTGCTTCAGACATGCAACAGTGCTGCTACCTGAAGGCCCCTGAGCACAAGCACACTGTCTTCATGTCTTTACAGCTCACAATCTGATGTAGTGTGACATACAGAACACCAAGTCTAAACAGAGCTAGGCCACCACTTTCCACTCCTCACATTTTTTCCTCCTGTCCTTCTATTTTAATTATTTGCTTATTGAAGCAACATTTGAAAGATGTTCCTAGACCTCTCTGGATGCAAACCATGAGTTGAACATGACACAAATCTCCTGTTTGTCCCTGCTGAGATGCAGCAAATCTTCACCATGTGCTCGGATCATGTCTATTGCTTATGCAGCTGCAGAGCCTTGGTGCTCAGCCCTGTCCTGCTGTTAAAGGATGGTCTGAGAGATGACCAGCCTGTGGTCCACTGAGCGATCTGCTGAGAAACTGTTGTGTTGGCAAATGGGTAAAAATCACAGCTTGTTAAAGGAAAATGAACAAAGAAAAAAAGGGGCATGCGTTAATATGATCATTTGTTTGCTGTGACAGATTCAGAGGCAAATTCTCATTTCTCCTTACTTTGAATTGTTATCACCAGAAAGACACGAAGAAGCAGGGTTCTGCATTTGCATTCATTTCTTTTTTTATGCATTAAAAAAAATCTCACAGGATATATTTTGGGATAAGGGAATGTGGCACAGAGGCTGACACCGACTAGCTGTATAAGCTGAGATATTCTGGAAACCTTAACTGAGAGTGTACCTTTAACTTTAATATATTTTTTTTAATTTTTATGATGCTCAGCTTCTAGGCACCTTTAGAACAATTCACACTGTAGTGGAAGCAGTTGAAAAAAATGTAATCAGAATGAGAGCAGAGGATTAGATACACAGACCTCAGCACTCCCAACGCTTACACATTGATTATTTGGGGCATAAATTGGTTGTGGTAATGAAAATGCCCAGTGACAGGCTCCAGAGGGACAGGCAAGCTTTCTAAGGCAGCATCTGCGTGTCTGAATTGTATCTGCAGAGCACTACTGGAATTCACACAGTGGTGAACTAATATCCTTAAATATCCCAGCTCATCTGGACCAGTAATGGGAGTGCTGAATCAGAGCTGTGCATTTCACACATGGAACTGAGACAGAGGAAGACTTGCTTTGTCCACAAGCATTTACTGAGGAAGCTTTGGCAGAGCCAAAACTGATCTTAGATGTTACAATAGATTTTACAAACAGAGTTTGTATTTTACAGCTCCCTAGCTAAGGCCTTTTACAAAAAGAGCATCTTTCATCATTACAGAATGCCACTGATCACATTGTTTTTGTGCTGGGGGAAACCAATTTTCCAGCGTAACCTTTGTCAAGAGTGAATTGATGAGAGGCTGATACTGGAACAGTTATGAACTTCTTTTGCCAATCCCTATTGCATCTCCTGGGAAAATTGGTCGGCAGTTTTTCACACGGATGTTCTGAGGACAGAGGTTCAGCAGACTATAAGGTACTCAGATACAACTGCATGAGGCTATGAGACAGCAAGTGAATGCCAAAGTATAACTGGAACTCTGCAGCAAATATTACCTAGAACTGCATTTGTCTGCTTTTCTGCTGTGACCAAAGTTATTTGATATTTCTCTTGAAGTCCCAGCTCTTGCAAACACACGTGTGAATTTCAGTGTTCCATTTCTAACTGTCATCATAGAAGAAAGGAAGAAAGGGTTTTTTAGCATCTCCAATGGCATTTCAAGCAAAAGAGAAGAAGGACCTGTAGCACTGACTGCACAGTGCCAGAGTTTTCCTTACCAGAAGGTTCTACAGCATTAGTGCAGACTGGAAATGCCGTGCCAGGCGGAGATACAGCTGTGGCTTCTGTACAGATTCTTTTCATGCGATAAATATAGATCTTCCCTCATAATTGCAACACAATCTTGATCTGCCCGCGGTGATGAAGGAAAAAAAAAAGCTGTTTAATTTAATTAGAGTCCATTTGAAAGCCTACTAGCATGAAATAATTTGATATACAGAAATAACCCTCACCAGTTACAGGCACCGTTTCATTGTGTCTTATCTCAGGATAACAGCAGCTGCTATATCTCCAAACCTTAAACTGTACAAACAGTGTGACTGGAGACCGCCCTGAGAACATGTAACATGATGTCAGGATATGACCCTTCTTCAGCTCCTATTCTCTGCCAGGCAAAGATGCTCCAAATCCTGCTGTTGTGACATTGGCCCATGAGGACGTTGAGAGCTGATTCACACCCATCCCCCAGCACCAGATATGTTCTCCCCAGAGGTCAGCACCTCCTTTCCCTGTGGGGAAGAGCACAAGCAGGGCAATGCAGGATGAAGAATGCCATGCACGCAGTTGTGCCGTATAACCTTAAAGACATTTTTGATTCATTACACAGCAGTTCATTACCGGAGGTACAAAATCGTAGTGCTGAATCAAAAGTCTACAGACAAGCTGGCAAAGAAAAGAATGCTCCTTGTTTCCTTCTTTCTTTGGGACAAAAATCTTGAAGGGAAAATGCTTCACCCAATTTCCTATGCCTCTCGTTTGCTTATTTACTGCTCGGCTTATTTCTAATGAAAACTGAAAACCCTGAAGAGAACGAACTTGCAGCAAACCAATCTATTATCTGCTGTTTAAAAATGAGCTTTCCTTTGTTTCCACCAACAGATTTGGCTTCCACTGCCATTTTCACATTCTGGAAAGCAGGGAAACAAATGCTGTTCCCATACGCTCGTCTACTGCTTTGGCATTTTCTCTTGCAGAAGGAAACGGTACAAAAGAAAACACAGCCCTTCTTTGCAGATAAGAGGGAGCCAGCTGATTATCTAGGATGATCTCTTGTATATCACAAGCATTATATTTACCATGCTATACCTCCACCTAGTACAGTAATTTCAGCTAAATTAAAGCATTTTGGGCTCTTCTGGCTAAACGGTGCTTTGCCACGGGAAAAGGATTTGCAGACTTTTTTATTTTACTTCTGGGAATCTGAAGATAGACAACAGCCTCCCACACTCTTTACCTTTGAAAAGAAGAAAAATTTGCTTTTGTGTGACACCAGAACTAAAGGTATAGAAACTTGCTTTCATGTGTGGGGATGTGAGAGACTATTTATATATTTGCACATCAGCAAAAGCTATAGGAACCTTCTGAGCTATGAGATGGAGATACATGGGACTAAATCTATGAAAACAGCTTTTGTGTACATTTCTGTGTAAAGATATGTATGAGAAAGACCTATGAGACAGCCTAAACTTACATGACATTGCCTGTCTGCTGGAGGAAAGGACAAGGGGGGGCGACATCTATAGAGAATGCCTTGTGTGCTGAAGGAGCTAAAACTGTAAAACTCTTCTTTATGTTATCTGAGTGATGTGGCCATTTGTGGCCTTTGAGGCAAGAGACTCATCCCCCGGCCTTCCCTTCTGTTCCCATCATTTTAGCGTGCAGATCACCTTAGTGGAATCTAAGATATCTTTCCCCATGGGGATGTTTTCCTCTCACAGCATTAGAAATTCACTGATTTTCAAACAAGGTCTGATCTGCAGAGATGTGAGAAGAGTGTAATTCAGAGCCCTACGTGGCAGACATACACCAATGAGCGTGCTGGGAAGAAGCTGAGATTCTCCTTCAAGTGTTCTACTAACAGAGGAAAGGTTTCAAGCACAAGGAGCTCCCTTCTCCCAAACAGCCAGACTCACCCATGTGTTTCTTAGCCAACAGCAAGCAGAGAGGGGCACTGCCACGGCTGAACCGAACATCTGCACTAAGTCTTGAAGAAAGGCTGGCAAATGTTGCTTGTGAAATACTGCGCCATCTCCTGCTACTGCCTGCCAATGTGGATGGCACAGAGCAAAGGAGAGTTTCAGATCACTGCTCAGACAATATTATTTATTAGTGGAATTTAGACCGAGCTCAGCTTTAGACAGGGAACAGAGATTGCAACACATCATCTCCAGCTACAGGTGTTATTTCATAGCATACCTGGGATTAGGTACAGTAAGTGCTGCAGTGGATCCACTGTCTTGCAGGATATAGCTCATGGGTTAAAAAAAAAGGCATCAGATTCAAACAGTTGTACTCATACATAGGGAAAAGAAAGGAAGGAAGGAAGGAAGGAAGGAAGGAAGGAAGGAAGGAAGGAAGGAAGGAAGGAAGGAAGGAAGGAAGGAAGGAAGGAAGGAAGGAAGGAAGGAAGAAAAAGAAAGGAAGAAAAAGAAAGGAAGGAAGGAAGGAAGGAAGGAAGGAAGGAAGGAAGAAAGGAAGAAAGGAAGAAAGGAAGAAAGAAAGAAAGGAAGAAAGAAAGAAAGAAAGGAAGAAAGAAAGAAAGGAAGAAAGGAAGAAAGAAAGAAAGGAAGAAAGGAAGAAAGGAAGAAAGGAAGAAAGAAAATAGTATTAACATCTGCAGAGCAGACCAGGGTAACAGGATGGGTTTGTTTTCCACACTCGATTTGCAGTGATTCAAAACCTCTCCCAAGGAGATGGTTCAGAAAATGTGTGGGACAGTGCAGCACTGACATCGGCTGTTCTGTTTCTGTTTTCTCTTTTCCAAGAGCCCAGAGGCCACGTTCAATCTGATCACTACTGATGGAGGCTACCTGCTTGAGCAGCACTGATGTGGCACAGTTGGATTGAGGTGTGTTGCGAGGGCAGAAATAGGACAGCAGGTCCAGCTAACAGGCACTGCTCAGCCCACCTCTCCTTTCCCAGTCCTCCCAGTCTCCATCCCAGGCCCTTTGGACCAGAGGCTCCAGTGCAATTGCAACACTTCCATATAGAGCCTGCAATCGTGACTTATTTCTTCCCGCCTCCTGTCAAGTTCCATCTACATAAACCTGTATTTGTCTCTGACGATAGCCCAGTTTTCTCTCTTTATTTATCTACCTGTCGACTCATTTTACAATCTCTCTCTGGACAGCCACAGAGCAAGAGACAGAACCTGATACTATGGTGTGCTCTGAATGCCAACTAGCTTGGTGGAGTGCACAAGTATCCTCAGACAGTGGAAAGGTCCTTTTGTAAACAAGCGTTGTGATCAGAGAGCCGATACTTGCTGATATTTTCAATATTAATAATCTCCCAGCTGCCTTGCTCCATTTGCTCTCTACCTGCTTACCTATCCTTCATAGTTCACTGTGAGGCAGAGCTTAAAATAATTAAGCCAGGGGAAGGGAAGGAAAGAATAGAAGGAAGGGAGGGGAAGGGAAGGGAGGGGAAGGGAAGGGGAAGGGAAGGGGAAGGGGAAGGGGAAGGGAAGGGAAGGGAAGGGAAGGGAAGGGAAGGGAAGGGAAGGGAAGGGAAGGGAAGGGAAGGGAAGGGAAGGGAAGGGAAGGGAAGGGAAGGGAAGGGAAGGGAAGGGAAGGGAAGGGAAGGGAAGGGAAGGGAAGGGAAGGGAAGGGAAGGGAAGGGAAGGGAAGGGAAGGGAAGGGAAGGGAAGGGAAGGGAAGGGAAGGGAAGGGAAGGGAAGGGAAGGGAAGGGAAGGGCTTTTAAATCAGTAATTCACATGAAGAATAAAACCATATTGATGTTGAACAGAAATGCATCAAATTTGGAAAAAATCACTGTACTATTATGTATCACATCTAGCACAGCCCAAGAGGCATCTAAAGACATATACACACATGCACACAAAAATAATGCATATTCATATCCACACTCCTACAAAATCCATATATTTCATGTTCATGTGCCATGTGTATTCACACCTCCCTTGCTATGTGAGCAGATATATACAGAATCTGAAGAAGACAAGAAAAGTGTGCTCTATCAAGAAACCTGGCAGATAACCACCACCAAAAAATGCACTTGCAGGGTACTCCCAGATGTAGACATGAAGTTGGCTATTTGCTGTGATTTGTTTGTTAGTGGAAATGCAGCAGTGCTAAGGAATGTCAAGAGAGAAGCTTTGCAGAGGCAGAAATAGCACCAGTAGCAAAACTCTGAAAGACAGCGAAGGGAGAAAATTTGGGCTGAGTGCTGGCTGAGGCAGAGCTGGAGATGCAAGGAAAAGACAGATTTTCTGTTGTTGGACTCCTGCTGTGCTCTGTGAAGCGGGACGTGGTTCGTCCTTAGTCAATCAACAGGATGGCATCAGAGACCCCGGATTTGATTGCCAGTGTCTCCTCTTAATACACGTCCTTTTGCTCAAGGAGAAAGCTTTAATAAAAGCTGGTTATAAGCTATGCATACACTAGGAAAATGTCATCTGTCACTGAAATGCAGCCAGTACTAGCATGACAAGCAGTAGACCTTACAGCAGCACACTGCCAGACAATCGAGCAGTTCAGCAGAGACTGTAAAACATACCACATCTGTCTGAAACTGCAGGAGTGATTTAAACTGAGCGGAAGGAATCCAACCAGACCGCAGCACACGCACTGAGGTGAGCCACCTCCTAACGGAGAGCCCTACACTCTGCTGCCTGCCAGCCACAGCAAAGCCAGCTCCCATGCAGGAGGGTGCCTCCAGCAAGCAAGGCACCTGCTAGCAGAAAACCACAGTGCTAAGTTAGGGTGTTCCTTGGCACAGCACTTGCCTGCAGAGCCCTAGCGTGATTCTATCATTCTGTGATTTGCTGGGTGCATGTGGCCACACTTTAGCTGCAAAGTCCTAGCTCCTCCTTTCAGAGCTGCATAAGCGGGAGCTGTTGAGGCAAATGCACGACGTCTCCATGCTCTGAGCTGCAATGCAGCAAGGTTCTCCATATGTAATGCAATCTATTTACATGTACTCTGATTTAGGGTGCTGCTGACAATTTGGTGTGGTCAGGGTTGTTGGAAATGAGGTCCATTTTTGATCCTCCAGAGCCTGACAACACCACAAAGATAGGACTATACTGACTTGCCAGCAAGAGTGAAAATTTATCACTACAAATGTTTTGCTTTCCTCCTTTTTGGTATTTAAGGGCCTTCTAAACTCAAAGGTCACAGAAAACTGCTGACAAGAATCAGAATCAAAGGATGTTTCCAAAGGGGAGAATGTTTCTGTAAGAAGCACGCGTGTGGACTGACAAGAAATCCCACCCCATGGCTTTACATCACTGTGGGACCATGCTATGTGCTGGCTGGAAAAGCAGACTCCATTTTCAGATCCTGCTGTAATGGCTGCATTTCCTATGGTAATCCACCAAGAATTTTAGGTCATCTAAATGCCTGTGTTATCAGCCCATCTCTAATGTATGCAAAGCACAGCGATTTTATCTCTTGCTAGAATACAGCACTGTGTTGCTAGTATTGCACTTTTGAAGCCTGCTTACATAGGTTAGGTTTTCACTTCCTTCCTTCCTTCCTTCCCTGCACAAATGAATATCAGCATTTGAATGCAGTAGGTGTAACATCAGGATATAAGAGCTAAGATTTTAATTCCTGATATATGAGGCCATAGGCATCCCAGGAAGCCAACCAAAAGCTCTTCTTGTCTTAGGTAGAAGCTCACAGACAGGCAGGCACCAGGGGCGTGATTTGCACCATCAGCCCCTCAACATTGAGGGGGTCATAGACTGACAATTAATGGTGAAAAATCTTCCAGTGCTGATGGATGGGGAGGGAAGAGAGGTGCAGCATGAAATCCAAACATCTGCTCACTGCTCGTCTTCACCCATGCTGTGCTCACAGGTCAGACCCCACGGAGAGAGACAAGGAGAGGATGCCATAGCCAGGGACTGAAAATTGATAAATCTGCAGAGATAGAGCTGGCTTCTCCCTGGCCCTCACAGTGCTCCCTCTGCAGGTGAAAGAGGAGCCACATTCTTTCAGAGCTGCTTTTCTAATATATAGAAAACATTACACAAATCCCTGCTTGACCAAATGCACAGAGATGTGTGTATTGGGAGGAAAACAGGAGGCTGCAGCCCCATGCGTACCCATCCCTCACCATGGCACATAGTCTCCGTGCTGCACACAGCAGGTGCCACCCAAACCCCCATCACATCATCTCACAGCTGCTCCTGCTATGAGGATGTGAGAACCTGTGAAAGTGTGAATGTATGAAGCAGTGGGGCAGGGCATCACTTTTGTGACAAATACAGGTCAACTACTGCTTTTTTTTTCTTCTTTTTTTTTGCTTTATTTTCCTCCTCAGATGCATAATTAAGCTGTGGAATTCAGTGCTAGATAAAATAGAGACTGGGAGGATTTCAAAAGAGCTAATATGAATACTGAGCTCAGGCACAGCTGCTATAAAAGATAAAGGAAAGCATTAGAGGAAAGATCCTCAGCCACTCAGGCAGGACAAAGGTTAGCCAAACCCTCAGGGTTGACTCATGTAGCACTCCTTATGCCTCTGGTCCTCTGGTTGCTGCTGTGCCCACTCTGTCCCCAGCTCTTCTTTTGGGTGATGCTAACAAGGAACCTGATTAACATTCAAAGACCAGTTGTGCCAATTAGGTGCTGGCACATACTGAGCTGGGGCCAGGCTCACACTGTTTCTCTGGCTGCCAAGTGCCTCATGGTCATGTTATGGAGCACAGCCATCCCCAACAAGGGGAGCAGGGGACGTGTCCCATAGCTAAGGCAGCAAGCTGGTGCAGAAGAGCTGAGGATGCAGCTCTGCCCCGTGTGATTGAGGCTGGATCCCTGGCAGGCTATAGGGATTGACCCATCCATCACAGCATGGCTAATCTGTGCTTGGTCACCAGGTGCATCCTTGGAGAGCAACAGAGGTGCAGGTGCATGCATCCATGCTGTTCTGTGGGGCACTGCTTGGCATTGCCAAGCCCTGGTCAGGCTCTGAGCAGCAAAGCCCAGCAGGGAGATGAAATCTCTTCGCAGTTCACAGAGCAGGAGCATAGCAGGAATCAGGAAGGCAGTCTGCTAAGCATATTTTCTGGCCAGCCAGGCTGATTGTGGCAGAAGTATGGATGACTCTGGACAATCAGGCAGCCAACAACTGCTTGGAGACCTGGACAAAGGTGTGTTCCTCACAGCCAACTAGAGATGAAGCCTTCCTGGTCTGCTAGGTAGTGCTGCCTGGAGCATGGCATGAAAGAAGGAGGGGCAGAAGATAGTTTTCCTGAGCAGGTATAAAATATAGCAGACAAATCTATAAGAAAGAAGGTCCCATTCTGCAGGACGGGCAGTAAGGATGTGTGGATGCTTTTCTTCTCAGCCCTTTGCAGTCACAGGAACTTGCCAGGTAATGGCAAAGAGCAGCAACATAACCTTCAAGAGGCAAATGAGAATATCTTTACATGCAAACGTGCCAGGACCAGAAGAAGTTGCTGTATGGAAATACAGCTATTTCCTCACTCTTCAACGTCAAATGGAATGAATATCAGACACAGAGGTCTGAACACATTACTCCTTCCTTCCTCACTCCAAACTGAAGCGTGACGCCTGTCTCTGACCTTTTCGCACCATTTCCCATCTTGTCTTCAAGCAACGCTGACCTCATGCGTTTGGGTACGTGTGTACCTGGAATGCTGACAATCAAACTACTTCTTCTGCATTAAACTTATCTGAGTCAGACCACAGAGCCCACAAATTTCTGTGCTCAGCTCAGGACTAAGCTCTACTTACAGCAGTGTTATCAATCCTGGGGCTTAGTCCATGGTCACAGCATCACAACAACAGAAAGACATGACGGATTATCTCCTTGCAGTGTAAATAGCAAGTGGTGCTCCTTTCCAAGAAAAGAAAAAACGCAATGCCAAACAATGTTAAGCAAGATTTCGGGCTGGTCAGTTCTTCCCTTGAATCGTTTTGCTCAATACCTCTTCCAACATTCTGAAGTTTGTAGGGAAAAGAGCTATTTCAAGTTTAAAGAGAGCATGAGATGGTACTTTCACTGGTTATCACAGGACATCTCACTGCGGAGAGGTGGTGATGTGTTCAGGGGGAGGGAGGAGAGAAAACAATTTGATTATGCAAAGACCAAAGTGGCCAGAGGTATGGCTGCTCCTTGACTCCAACAAGAGCTGAGGCATCCATATAGAGCTGAGCTGCTTGAATTCTCTGCCTGGCTCTGGAGTATGGAAATACTGGGAGAAAGAATTAGGAAAAAATAATGGGGAAGCAATGAAATATGACCGAAGTCTTGTAATGATGAAATATAATGACTCGTAATGAAGAAGAGTCAGAAGCAAGAAAAAAATAAAGAAGAAATCAATTCTCATGAAGCAAAAATAAGAGAGGGGAAGGATAAGAGAAGATGGGAGTGAGGGAGAAGAGAAAGGAGGCAGCAGCAGGAAATGGCTTTCAACTTTTCCACTTAGCATTTTGAACCCAGAAAGCAATTACTGCCAAGCTGGCGTTGCTTTTCTGCACATTAATTCCCTATTATGAATAAAATTAATGAGTTTAACAAACTCCTCATCCTCATAAAGTTGTGCTCTTCGTTATTTGTGTTAATAATCCACGAGGGACTCTGACTCCAAAGCACAATATCACGTCCTGATTTTTTTTATTGTTAAAAAAAAAAGAAAAAAGAGATAAAGTGGGGAAGAAGAGCTCAAGAATGGAAAATAATGGAACTCTGTGCCCTTTTCTTCTGGTCTTGACAGAGACTGGTAAACTGCAGAGTGAATGCCATACTTCAAGGGATGCACTCAATGTCCTATATGGCAGAATGGCAGTCTGACCCAACATGCAGGATACTTCTAATTTTCCCATGGGCTCAGAGGGAACCACACCAGAACTGTGCCCAAACCACTCCAAATAGCACATGGCAGAGTTACAGTGCTTGAAAATTACACAAACATCTTGCTCTCTCATCTCTGCCTTTTGTTTGGAAATAAAGACATAATGGAGGGGATACATACATCATTTAGATGGCATAGAGGTGGCAGTGAAGGGAAGTCTCAAGTTATGCAGCATAGATGGGCTTTTCAGCACTGTGTAAACAGGAGAAGAAGCAGAAGAGGGGGAGAAGATGAGAAAATGGGATCAAGCACAGCAGTCTCAAAAACCATCAGGAAAGTGATGTAGTAGAATACACAACCATGCTGTGGTCTTCCTAACTACTGTCTGTAGGATACTTCTTCTCTTTTGGCAGGGGGGAATGTAAACTATAGAGCCTGAGAACAGAATTATTCTGCTGAGATATTAGGGGAAGAGTCGATGAATGAATAGTATTAACTCTCTCTGTTGAAGGGAGCAAGATGCAATTCCATGCCTCAGTTTTATGTTTCTAGTGCTGGAAAAATCCTGAATCAAAGCAGAAAGCAAGAGGACAAGTGAGGAGGAGCAGCCACTGCTGAAGTGGAAGTAGTGCTGAGACAGCCCTAAGCCTGCTGTTAGGCAGCGTGAGGTGACATGACCAAATAGGCAGTGGCAAGTGGAAAAGATTTACCCATCTACCTGAATGCACCGGGGAACTCTGACTGAGATGGCAGCAATTCACAAAACAAGTTCCACACGACCTGCTGCAGGATTTATACTGACACCAGGCAGGGACAACCCTGCAGAGGAGTCTCAGCTCAAATGCTGATGTCGTGCCAGAATGCCTTTTCCAAATGATGGCCCTTCTGCAAGCCAGCTGGAGAAGTTTAAGACGTCTCCCTTCCTCACTGCATCACCACTGCCCTTCTGTCTGAGGTTAGCAGCCCCGCAGCTCTGCAGACAGACTGCTGCTTCAGAGAGTTCCTTGATCCACTTCAGTCCTAATCGGTCAGCTTAGCTCAAATGGCATAAATGATATGTTTGCACTAACCTGGCTGAGCCTGATGGAAGCAGCTTACGGAGCTGCACTCATGTGAAACATTCCCCCCACCGACAGACAGACGGCAATCTAAGGTAGAGCTACGGGTTGCAAATTGCTGGGGCAGGGCTGCAGCATTCACATCTACAGAGCTGTGCAAAAGAAAGACACCCATTGCCTTGCCAAGTGGTGCCCTTTGCAGCCATCAGCTGAAGAACAACCCAGGATCCCACTATACTAGTGTTTCAACTTACAGATTCCCATCCAACACCTGCACGGGATGCAGATTTGAGCAGCTCTAGCTGGTGTAGCTGTGTGCAATGGATACGGGCTGTTTTTTTTCTAAGCTTCCTCAGCCACATTTACAAGAGTTTTAAGCCAGTTCTAATGCTAACAGCATGGCACTGCCCGTAAATTTTCAGTCCTCACCATGCAGGTGTTTACTTCTGTGAAGTGAACAAATATAGCACAGATCCTTCACGGATCAGAGCACAGAAACACATCTTGTCCCCTGATACAGACAAAGTCTTCTGGGAAGAGGACTCTCACTGTACCATGAGGTATTTGCTGCATAACACCAAAGGTCGTTGGGCAGTAGCAGTTTTAAGTCACCTACTTGGTCCTCTGCACACATTAGAATTTAAAACCCGCAATAAAAAGGCTGAAAGGGGAACTGCTAAGCTGTAATAAAAACAATTTCTAAATCTGCTTGAGATTTCAATTGATACAGCTTCCTGCACAGCAGCTAATGTTTATACTGCACCTTCAGCTCAGATTTAAGTACCGCCGATGCCCTCAAACACTGTTTTTCCTTTGGACAAATTGTTTTCGTTCCTCAGCTCTTCCTTCCTAATGGCACAAAAATTTGACGTCTGCTTTCTCTCATTGAACAACCAGGGTGGGATTCAGATCTACTGAAACCTTTGCAAGAGGATGAACGTGGAAGAGGCAGGAGTCAACCCCAGCTGCCAGCCCCAGAGCTGCCACCCGCTCCAAGGCAGAGTCAGCCAGCTCCCAGTCTGGCACAAGCTCTGACTGGCACTGACTGGTGGCTGTGGCTGCTGCAGGAATTGCCTTTGGCGAGGTGCAGTCCCAGCATGCACAAACAGGTCTCTGTACTGAGAAATGCCCATTTCAAAGGGCACTAAGTCCACCAGCAGCACGCCGTAGAGCACGTGACAGTCTGACATTTCCCTTATGGCCAAAGCCATGTGCCATCTGCTGCAGGGGGTGATGGCACCAGCGGTCACAGCACTCTGTGACCTATTCTCTGTGTCTATTCTCAATTCCAGTCCCTTTACAGGTAACTAAGAGACAGCAACTATTATTGATCGAACTGCACCAGGTACCATAGTATCAGCATAGAGGTTTGGCAGCACAAGAGAGGGAATGTGAATGTGTTTTGCAGGGTAATCCTACAAGCAAAGCACGTAAGAAGAGGGATCAGGATGCCTCACAGAAGAGGTGCACTCCCCTTTTCCATTTCCAAGAGTCAAATCCTGCTTTTATTCTTGAAAAAACAATGGACGACCAACCACAAGGACGCAACACTCCTTTGGTAAATCAAATCCTGCATTTCAGACAGGATAACAGCTTTGGCTTTGAATGCTACAGAGAGACCACCAGTATTAAGATCAATAGAACCAGGGGAAAAAAACACCCAACCTTATCTACTGCTTTTACAGGCTGTGTTCCAAGTTCTGACATGCAAAACTCAGGCAAATTGAGAACTGCACTTCCCCCATAGCGCCTGGCTCAGCTCCCTGCAGATGCACTGCAGCCAGTGTGCCCTGGTGTCCTGGCACCCAATTCCAGAGATGACTCTATGCTTGCCCACTACATGCCCTGCAGTGAGCATCTGCTCAGTGTTTTGTGTGGCCCTTTGTGTGGCCCTTTGCTTCTTTTGCAGGTTGTTTTCCTTGTCCTGCTTGTGCACGCAGAGCTGTTTGCTTCCTCCCCATCTTTTCTGAAGCGTTTATTTAGTGCACATCTACAGATTTATATTTGAAACATCAAAACGGGGGTCTGTGAGGAAGGTTGCTGTCCTTGTTTTACACAGTGAGGGAGGGCAGCTGAAATACAACCGAGATAACATTTAAATTCTCCTTTAATGTTGCCGTCTGCTTTGAGACACTCAGCACTTTGTCATCTGCAGCAAAAGTTTGCTGCATAATTGAGGGCCTGCTGTGCTCCTTCCCTGTGATGCTGAAATGCATCCAGGGGAAATACGAAATTCAGAGGAATTTGCTTGTTTGTCTTCCTTAGATTAAATTCAACATCTCTAATAGTGATAAATAAAGACACAACTTTCTGCTGCGCTCATCACGAGGATTCTGCAGCACTGCAAACCAAAGCAAAACGCAGCGCTGCCCCTGGAAGTCCCTTCCATTTTTGGGAGTTCTTGTTTCGCCAAGATGGTGAAAGTTGTGTTCCTGAGAGAAGCCAGAGGCTGGGAAATGGGGACTTGAATTAAAATGAAAATGCTGAAGCTGGTGTAGCCCCAAGGTGTTGCTCCTGTGAGCAGACCTCGAGCCTCATCCCAGAGCTGGATGTCGAAGGACACTATGATGTATCTTTTGCCAAGTGAATTTCAGACTTGCTGTAAAGAAGTGGATTCTATGCTGCTTTCTGACTCTGGAATTTCATGTGAGGCCTGACTCTCTGTTGCCCTGTAGCTTCTTTACACTTAAGGGGGCTGAGATTTGGTCGAGCTGCAATTTACTGCAATTTTAAACCCTATTACCCCCTCAGCATGATGCTGTATAAATGCAAGGCAAGGCCGTTAATTTTCTTGACAAAGGTATTATTTGAGTTCTTTTCATAGACTAATTATTACTTAGCAAATACCATGTTGTGGTGAGTATTTATGGATAATTCTCAGATAATACCTAATTATATGGCTAATTCTTATAATGATGGGAAAACCTCAGCAATTCAGAGTCCTGATTCTTCAGACCATCTCAGAACTCCAGATATCAGCCTGCACTTGTAAATCGAGAAACAATGTATGAGTTTATTTCTAGGATTTCATCTTCTAACTCTCGCTTTGGTGAGGTATTGGTATGGGTTGCTATGGGAGGTGGTGGAGTCGCTGTCTCTGGAGGTTGTCAAGATGAGGATGGAAGTCACACTGAGGGACTTGGTCTAAAGAGATCACAGGCAGGGGCTGGTGGTTGGATGAGGTGGTCTTATTGGTCTTTCTATGATTTCTATTCTATGATTCTATGAAAATATCTCAGGCTGGAATTTGGATTCACACACAGGTACGCAGTGCTTTGAACTGAATGACCTGACACAACTCTAACTCTGATTAACACATCAGACAGCCTCAGCATGGGAGCAGCGTATGGAACTGAAGTGGCAAACCTTCCAGGAAATATACTGAGGGGAAAATGGTCTGTGCTAAGTGGAGACAGGGTAGGGTTAACTCAATAACAACTTCTAATTTTCAAAAACATGTGACGGGACAGGTAGGGCATGAAGAAGAGAAAAGGTTGCAGGGAAGAAGTTAGTACTGTTTCTCTCTAAGTGCCTCCCTGGAGTGCTGTGACCTGCAGCATGCTGAATTACTGCATGCACAACAGGACCAGCTAGATCAACCAACTCCCTTTCCTGTGCAATGGCACAGAGCTAAGCTCCAACCTTCTGTTCCCAAAGTTAGTTCCCTACAGCACTCTTGATATCTTGGGCAGCTCCAGAGTTTTGTCTTTTCAGGTAACAAACAAGCTCTTGGCCCCCTGGACTTGAATCTATGAGTCAATGCCTCTCCCAGCTGAGGCTGTGGACACAATGATTAATTCACCACTGGCTGCCTGGGTAAGTGGCTACATAAATACAGAAGGAATGGTGCCTTGACAATCAGATGGAGCAATCTGGAGACATAAAGAAAAGCAGAGATATGTGGAGAAAGATGGATAGATGGGTATAGGATTGTAAGAACTGTTTTGAATGGGTCACAAAAAAAGCTGTCCTGCATCACAGCCTTGACAAAGAGCAGAAGCAAGCGTTTAAGGAGGAACAGAGTATGTTCAGAGAAATCCTGAACCTCTCCTAAAATTCCAGCAATCATAGGCAGGCTGCATTTAGATCTTTATATTTTATCCTTTCTAGTGGACCTGTCTTCTGCAAACCATCACATCCAGATAAAAGAAACAGATGTAGCCAAGCCTTTGGCAATTTTTTTCCATCACTTCCTGGCATTGCCTTATGCAGGTATTGGGGGTAGTGCTATCACCCAGCCAGAACATTGCACTGAAGGTGGGAAAGGCTGAGAACCTCTCTTGTGGAGTGGTTGCCACACACGGTGTGTAGCTGGGAAATCTGGGTTCAGCTGTCAGCGTCACCTCTGACACAAGCAAGTCTCTTTGTGTCTCTCAGCCTTGATTTAGCCCTGTAAAATGAGTTTAACAGACTATTTCATGAAGTAGTCTCAATTAATTAGCATTTGTAAAATTGCTCTGAGATTCCCAGATGAAAGGCTGGCCTGGAATGGCAAATTGCTAATGATAATTAATAGTTATTCACGATCACTTTACAGAATTCCAAATTACCTTCTCGGGATAAGAAAGCAGGGATCGAAGCTCTCAACAGAGATCACTAAAAAACCCATGACAGCTATATCCCTGCCTGCTTCCCCAGCACTGATAGGGAGAGCTGACACCTCTCAGGAGCAGATGAGCTTCAATGCCACAGAGCCCCCAGTGCTCCTGCATTCCCTGCATGTTCCTCCCCCAGCACACAGTGCACCCAGGGAGGGGTAGGAAGGGGAGCGAGGCAGCACTGGGTGAACATTGGCGGTACATTCCTCTCTCAAATTGATGCAAAAGCAGCCCTAATTAAACAGATGTTCTTAATAATGCTCTGACAACTGTCCCTGCTTTAATTTGCTTCAGAGTAAAGATTAATATAACAGTGCAACAATACTTTACAAGGGGAGAAAAGGGAGCTGAGCTAATAAAAGGCAACAGCTTACATGGTATATTATTGCTTTTCATTCTGCTTGTCTAGTGAATATTTACCTCCTCTGGGAGCAGTTTTCATATTTATTTGATCGTTCCCCCAAGCTAAAGCTGACTTTGTGCTACGTTGCAAAAGGATGAATGCCAGGGCCAAGAGGTGTGCTGGGTACAGTCACATCGGGGTCTCCATGGTGATTCTCCAGGAGGAAAGATCCCAGTGGCATTGAATTTAGCAGCTATTAACCACAGGCCACAGCTAGCACAGGATGAATCCTGCATTCAAGTAACAAGGAACTTCTGAAGCAGCAGCAGGTGAAACACAGGACAAAGGACACTGCTCTCAGGCCAGTCCTCAGACCAGAGAAGGGCATTCTCCACACTGCACAACCTCAGCATCACAGGCTGACAGAAGAGCAGAAGTAGAGAACCCAGGAAAGAAGGCTGTGTGCAGAATGCTTCTGAACTCTTTGGAAGGATTAATCCATTCCCAGCACTGCATCACATCTCACCCTTCATGCACACAGTGATGTGAACGTCTTGGAGCAAGATATTTAAACACATACTCCTAAGTTACTCCTTGCTTTGATTATAATTCTGGGTGGTCTTGTTAAATAACAAAACAATCCTTATTGTCACACTGACTTTTGCCTGGTTTGAATTTCTGAGAATTTAGCAGCAAGAAAGAAACTCTCCAAAGTGGGAGAGCTGTCTCTTGTCTCCACAGATGAGCCTGAAGCTTTTTTGGTTCAGGTCATTCAAAAAGGGACCTGTCCTGCCTGAATACGATGCTTCCTATCTAACAACGCAGCATCTCCTTTTATTGTGTGTGGGCCAGCAGGCTGGCCCTGTGAAAAGAGAGAGCATCCCTGGCTGAATCGTCATCCCTTCCAACGCTCCTCAGCACGGTATATTATTAGGAGGAAGCGTGATTTTCTACCCTGTGCCTGAACTGAAACATCCTGCAGAACCGATTTGGCACCTCTGCAAATAATGTCTGTCACTGCTGCGTGTGCTCTTCAGCATCAGCTGCTTTCTCAAGCTGCTTTCCTCCGTTTGCCAGGCTCCCTGCTTCTGTATCCTGGCAGCTTTATGCAAGGCATAGCCAAGGGTAGGGCTTAGCTTGCCCTCAGGGCTAGAGCTCTGCACCCCCAACTCAGACATGAGCACAAGTGTGTGAAAGCCTGCACAAGCCACGGAGCTGGGCTGGCACCTTGTCCTGCAGTTTGCCAAGTGGATGTACTAATTATCTCGTTCCAGCAAGAAACAAACACAAATAGGAAACAGCTGGCTTGTGGATCACCTCATTAAATTTTCCACCCCAAATCTCTTCCTTCACAACAGCCAGGAGAATAACTGCACTGAACAGTGGAGGCTTTGGGAAGGCGTGCGTATTGCGTGTGTGTTGCATGGCAGAGTGGGAAGCTGCAGAAGAATGAGAGAGGGGCAGAAGCAGCAAGCAGGGAAGACATCAGGGGAACTGAGACAAAGTGATGTGGGAGGAATAGAAAAGGAGGGATCTATGGCAATGGTAGGAAGGAAGGAAAAAAAGGACTCGCTCGCTCCATGGAATATGTGTACTATTCAATGTTACTATTCAACTATTCTTTAAAACTCCATTTGTTATGAAATTGCGAAGCTGTTTATGACAATGAAGTTCTCAGACAATAAGGGGGAAAGCTAAAGAAAAGAGCAGAACCTGGCAGCTAAGTACATTGCCCTTTGCTGGAATTAATGAGGCTTGTTTACTTTCTGGCTTTTATGGCTCTGTGAAATGTCAGGTGCCAGGCAGCCCACCTTGACAGGAGTGTGCCATCAGCTTCTCCCTCCCATCCTGCATTCTCTCCTATACCTCAGTCCCCATCTTTCTCCTGTCTTTTCCCTCCAAACCACCATCCACCGACGGGCATCTGAATGTAGTCTTGAGATGTTTTTCACACCAGGGGCTGTGATTTCCATACCTGACCTCGTTATTAGGAGCAACACATCTGTAGCATTCCTGGAGCTGTTGCACTTAGGCACGCAAACATTCACCATTGCTGAAGTGACTGCATACAGGAGAAAGCTCCAGACTTCTGCAGCTCAGAGGTTCCCTAGGTCTATGCTCTCAAGCAGGGACAGAGTTGTGCATGTCTGCTGGAATTACTGTGGCTAAATTGACAAATGCTCCAGGCTTGGATTGACCTAGTCTTGTCCTTGGCAATTATCTTGCATTGCTCTGGGCTCCCTGTTCATCCAAGAACTATTCCTGGATCATTTGCAGATCCTGCAAGAATTTTGTTGGCTGAAAAGTTGCTTGGACTCAGCTCTCTCACATGACCCTCATCCACTGGAGTTGTTCTTCAAGAAAGTCTTCAAAGAGTCTTCACGAGATTTGACTTTGGGACAGAATGTGTAGGGCAGCAGAACCCTGTGCTCTGAAATTAAAGAAAATTTCAATTAGTGTCTTTAGACAGAAGATGACTTTTGACTCACAACAGCAGCTGGCCCTGATCTAAAGCATTCTTTGTCTCTTCCTTTGCCAGAAGAAAAATATCAGCCAAAGGATCTCAATAGCAATCAATCAGTCAATCAATCAATGAGTAAGATGGAGCATAAGGTAATGAAATGTGGAATAGTCTCAAGCACCAAACAAACTGAGCATTGACTGGGTTTGCTGGAGGCAGAACGCAGACGGGAGAAAGGAAGGTTTTAGAAAAAGATACTTGTAGGTAACATTATCTATGCTAAGTGGAAGGTGGCAAATCCCACCCCCAAACTCCATTCTTATCAACATCATGCTCTCAGTGTGCTCTCCAGACATAGTTTTATCTCTTAGATATGATAACAACTCAGGCAAGCATAGCTGCCCTGACACAGACCTGCTCACAGGCAGAGCTAAGCTCTTATGGACAGGATGTTGAGCAGGAGCTGATGAGGATGGTGATCTTTTCCATTTCTACCAGCAATTTCCCAGCACTCCCACCAGCAGCACCTTTTTTCTGCTGCTCACCATTGCCCCTTTGTCCTGTACTCACCCACCTGGTTTTGGCTGAAGTGTCCCAGTTGCAATGAGGAAGATGAGCTTGTCTGTTCTAAGCCCATGTTCCCCAGGCAACCCTCAGCTCCAGTGACAAAGAAAGAATTAATACAGCGCTGCAGAGGCAGGCTGAATTATTTAGTTGCCCCATAAATCAGTGGGCTGGAATGCTCTCTGTACAGTGACATCACTGGCCACTGCTCATTACTTTTCTCCTTGCCAAAGAGAGTCTCAAAGGTTAATGACAGAAAGCCAACGCCCCTTCCCATTCACAGACAGGTTATTTTCCACTTGCAATCATTGCTTTCCATTGTGGCAGCTTAGCTGATCCAAAGCTCCAGCAAAACATGCTTTGTGCCATGGGGACCTCACTATACTGCTGTTCCCATCCAGTGCACAGTGATGGGACAACACACAGCCTCTCAGCTGCAGCACTTAGGTATGGAATGAGGTTTCATTTCATAACCTGGGTTAGTGTCCCAGCAGAGAAACAGGGATGCACAAACCTCCCTTTTCAGGGCACAGATAAGCCCCATAAACTAATGGAAAATCCCAAAAAGGCATTTATGCTGCTCTGATTATTGAGAGATACGTCTTCAGGTGTGGAAGCAGAGAGGAGAATGTGAAATTCATTCAATATCTTTACATTACATGAAGTTTCTGCAGGGTCTAACAGAGTTCTGCAAAGCACTGGTTTTAATTCAACATTATTCAATTAGGCCATTTTGCTGATTACCATCTGGGTCAGTGTTGTCAGGGTTACAGCTGGCTCAGCATTCACCTATAGATCATATTTGAAAATACACCTGGGGAAATGGGATATTAAAAAATAACAGACCTTCAGTGTAACATGGTTTTAAAACATTCCCACAGCTGCTTTACTGATCCTAAAGTGAAGCTCAGTTTATTAATTTGGTCCACCTGAGGTAAAGTAAAAATAAAATCGTTTTTACGTGCACTCTCACTGGCAGCAGATGCGTGATGCAGAGGATGCTCCACATATCCATAAGAAAGTATGAATACTTTTGAGTAATGCTGCTTGTGGACTTGGGATTGTGTGTCTGGCTGCACGTTCAAGCAGGAAAGCATAAGCCCACAACAGTTTATGCTTTGGTAAGATTTAACCTGCATGATTCTGGCTGCCAGACTGAAAAGGTGTATGCAAGTGCACTGGAAGAGTAAGGGCAGAGAGAGAATGGACGAGCACATGTGACTTTGGGATTGTGTGACTGCGTGCCCATGTCTCACTGTGTGCACACGACTGTGCATTTGTTAAGTAGCAGCTAAAGGAGGTCAGTCTGGGACAAAGGAGTTGTAAAAATAGGATGGAGCTCCAGGTGACAGGAGCACTGACATCACTGCACTTCAAGCCCAAATAAACCCATGTCACAGTAGCACAAAATGCTTGCAGCTGAGCCCAGCCTTGCTTTACTCTCCAGCCTGTGGTCACAGGGACAGCATGCTGCACTTGTGTGAGCACTGATTGCATTATACCCCAGAGAGAGAGAGTGAACTTCCAGACAAGTAATTTGTTTTCTAAAAAGGCTAAATCCTTATTTCCTCTGAGATGTACCACTGGCCTGAAGTTCCCAAGGTCTTAGCAAAGCCATCACTCACAGTCAACTGGCGTGGATTGCAGGAAAGTGGTGGTTTATATCTTATAGAGACAAGGAAGTATATGGGGACAGACTGCTGACCTGGTAGAAAGGCAACTGCTCTAAACAAATGCATAATGGAAAGATGTAAACTGCCTCTATTTCATTTCCAAGGAGAGGACAAGCCAGCCGTGTGCTGCACTAGGAGAGAACCTCCTTCTGCACCACCTTTTAGTGCAAGAGTCAAGGATGTGAGGGTAATAAATGGAGATTTGGTGGCATCCAGTGCTGCTGGGGAAATACAACCAGCTATTTGGAGGTGCTCAAGAAATGGGTAGATGTGGCTCTGAGGGACACGGTTTGGTGGGTATGGTGGTGATAGACTGATGGTTGGACTGGATGATCTTAGAGGTCTTTTCCAGTCCTAGTAATTCTGTGATTCTATGTCAGCTGTGTGTGATTCTGGGAATGTCTGCACATGGATAATCCAGTTTCACAGAAACTGCCACTGAAGTAGTGTAATTTGCTGCAGCATGGCCCACACTTTAGTTCAGCTTTCACGTCATATCCTATACCTTGGTATCCACTGTTTAAATGCAGCAATTCCCATCGTGGGTGGAGTATGACAGCTATTTAAGGATGATGCTACGCAGTCTGAAATAGGAAGTGAAAGGAGCTCTAAGTTGTGCACATCCAGGGGGAATACAGATAGGAAGAATATTAGTCTGCAAATGGGAAGGCAACACAGATCACTGGTACTCAGGCATTTGGTTTTATATCTAATTCAATGGCAGTGGCTGCTGTCACCCTCTGTGACCATACTCCTTGCCAAAGACTTCATTAGCACTACTTCATTCACTGATGTTCTTGTTGAAAACCCTTTCTAGCAATACACAAATGTTTTCTGGAGATCAAACCCAGCCTGCTGAGCTCGATAACAGCAGCACCATTTAGGAATCTGTCTCATGCACAGATTCTGCCTTTTTCCATCCTCCACCATGAGCTCATCAGTAAACAGCTAAGCAGAAACTTGATTATAAATGCAAAAAAAAAAAAAGATTTTCTCCTCTAGAGGAAGATTTAATGCAGAGCAATTTTAAGCTCCTTCCCACAGCAGGTTTTCACAACTTGCTGCTTGAAATCACTCGCATAGAAACCTGTCAATCCAAACCCAAGCTGTGCTGCCCAGTCCAATTTCTGTTCTCACCAACACATGAGCTTATCTCGGCGTTTCAGCATCTTCTCAGTGGTTTTGATAACCTGGCACAGATTACACAGAAAATGGTCACATATCAGGCAGGGTGTCAAAGAGGTTTTCGGAGGGGGCAGAGGTCTCAGCTCAAGACAAGAGAGAGTTTGATCACTGCCCTCTCACCATGATCCCTTCAAACCAAAGCTGGCCATTCAGCTGGCAGCAGAATAGCTCAAGGGTGGCTGGAAACAGCAGAGATCTGCTGGCCACCAAAATCTTTGTGAAGGAGGACTGACCCCTCCCTCTGTGCACAAACATCTTCATAAGAGGGCATCTAGTGGAATTATTTTGCTTTTTTTTTACTACTTCTGCCAAAGCCTCATCAGTCACTTCTTGTTCTGAGCATGTAACACTAACACACGTTATCTCTGGCAGCCCTCAGGAATCTTGTTATCAGACTCCTGCACCAAACATGCTCTATCCTACTACAGAATTTAATGAAATTTACTGGAATGCAATAGTTTTGAGACCAGCATTCCAGGGGGTTGACACTGTCTTGAAAACGATAAAAGAAATCATGTACATATTGGGTTTTCTCTTCTCCTTTGAAAAAGTAATCCTGAGGCTGTGTGTGAAGAAGTAATTTTATTTGAAAAAGAGAAATGGGACCTCGTAGAGTCAAGCTTGAGCAGAGGCAGAGAAGATTCAAATTGGAGTCTGAGAGACAGACAAGGATGGATAGTGAGAGACAGAAGTCAAAAGGTGAGCTGGAGAAAGAGTTGCACGGGTCATAGAAATTGCATTGTAGATGGAGTGATGAAAGGACAGAATGAGAAAAACGTATTCTAGCAATGAATGCATTCACCCACATGCATGTATTTCTCCTGATTGACCGACCAGCACTTTGTCTTGTTTCCATGTGCCTGTCTGACTCTGTGACAAAACTGCTTTTCTGGTTTTGTCTCATCTCTTGCTTCCTCCTCCCTTTGCTTCTCCTGAAAAATGGAGCTCTCTCTTCTCATCCACTGAATCTGTCATGAGCCACACTTGTAGCTCTCTGCACACAACAAAATCCCAGTTCTCTGGCACATAAACAATCACTTCTTCTCATGTAATCTCAGGATTATTCATTTCAAAGAGAGTGAAATAAAATTTAATGAATTTTTATAAATGCTGAGATCGTAAAAATAAATGACCAGGGTGCAACAGGACTTTATTAAAATACAAAGAGATTAGCAAGGTCTCAATCGCTTCAATTATTAACAATGTACTTGTTCTCCAGAAAAGTACCCATGAAAATTTAAAACAGATGAAAATGGTTGTTCGCTTAAAACTGCTCAGTTAATCTGTGAGAAATGTTTTATTCAAAGGCATTAAATGAATACTGCAAGGTTTGATATGCAATAATCCATCATTCATGTGGCACAAACATGCAGATCGATATAGTATGTCGAGGGGAGAGGTGAGCATGGTATCTTTGCAGGGTTTCTGCACAGGAGGTTTCTTTCAATTTGTGGAAAGTCCAAAATCAATATTAAACCATAGATTTTAGAAATAGGATGGCCTTTTATTAATTTTTTCCTTGATAACTCCACATTCTCAGCTCAGATTTGGAGGGTGACACTGGCATGAGTTAAATGGGGAAAACTGTCCCAAAAACATAAGTATGCAATTTCACCAAGGGCAAGGAGATTGTGGCAATGAGTTTGGCACAGCCACGTGGTGGGGAAGTTGGGATGTCTACTGCAAAGTCAGCCACGAAGGAAATTTGGATCTGGATTATGGGTCACATTGGATTTCTTTCCAAAAAAACACAAGCTCGAAGTCAAATTAAAAGGTCTGGTTTAGACCATGGTGAGAATGGAAACCCATCTAAGAAACAAGCACCTGGATCTGTCGTCTCCAAAAGCAGAATTTGGGGCAGGTTTTCCCTTGCAAGCTATGTGTTCTGTTAGCAGGACTGTACACATGCTTGACCCCAGTTGGGTTATAGCTTGAACCCCAACTTGAACCACCCTGTTCTTATTGCTTTCACTATTTGCAGCAGAGTAGGGTCAAAAGACAATCATCTGACCGAGGCTGCCAGAGAATAGGGATGTCGGGATGTTGCTTTTGTTCTAAGAAAACACTAAAGAGAGTCAAAACAGGGAAAATACAGGAAATGTAGTCTAAAAGGAAAGTGGTGTGTACATGGTGCCTATTGTACCAGCAAAGCTTTGAGTACAAGAGGTTCTTTTACCCACTGTGATTATTCTTGTGGCTAGGCATAAGGTTTATTTCTGCTTTTATTTGAACAAAAGAATTCTTGTAAAGGACTGTTTCCTTACAATGCTCATTGTAAGTGCTCAATACTTAGAAAAGATGTGGCTAGGAAGCAGTGAGAGCTCACAAGCTCAGAGGGTAGAATTAGAGAGAAGCATTCACCCGGGTTCTCACCCCCCTACTCTTCCTTTCTATGTTTCTGCAATTACTGTGCTTTCCAAGGTGAGATTAGGCAAGAAGAAGGCTGCTGATCTAAGCACACAGATAAGTGTTATCTCTTAAGGATAAGGCTACCCCGCTCATGATAGTCTGTTATCTGTATTCATAATGAGCAGAGATGTAATGGAGAATCACCAGACTGCAGTGAGGAGCCGAAGTGAATTGCAAGCAGTGTCTTTGCCTCTTTGTTTAGTTTGCTCTGTGGTCTGATGATACCAGGCTGGGCACAGAGATGCCAAGTAACTTCCAGCACAGCACAGCCACAGAACCACACGTTTGCACCACTGCAGCCAGAGATGATGCAGCTGTAAGAATCAAATGGTGAGGAGAGTGTCATTCTTTATCGAAATAACAGGACTGGTAACAAAGGGTATTGAAATAGAGATGAGCAACCACTAGGTGAAATGAACAAAAAGACCGTGTGTGGTCATATATTCATGGAGCTAATGATGGAAACCGTAACTACTATGTCAAAGTGGCTTTGGGACTGAGAGCCAAGAAAGAAGATGGCATTAAATGTCGCTTTCTTTCTTTCTGGGTTAGCACAATATGCACAAGAGCAAAAAGTACAGAATTATTTTAGGGGAAGATGATTCTCTTCCACTTTTTTCTGGTTCAGCATTGAAAATGCTCCCACGGCTCCAAACTGCTTCACACTGCCACGTAGAGATTGCAGATTGTCTGCTCTCTTGTAAATCTAGATAGAGAAGCAACATGGAGAAAGGAACAGCTAGAAGAGCACAAGACTTTTAAGTGTCTGTAACAGCATCTTTGGTTGATTAAAGAAGTGCTCACGTTAATCATATCTTGTGCTTAATGAACTAACACAAATTGCATCAAGCAGTGACTCTTATGTAATGTGCTTAGCCATGGTACAAATCTCTGCAGGAAAAACAAAGTGAAACAAGCACCCGAGGCATCTCCATCCTTCACGTGAATGAGGGATCTTGGAAGGTTAAAAGTAACTGTGTTGGAAATCTACCAGTGAAAGATGTGCCACTGAGGGCTGTGTACCTTCTGATGAGAAGAAAGACGGAAACATAGATGGGGAAATGAGAGGAAACTATAGACAAGAGCTGCAGAAGAAGTGCAAGAGCACTCATTTTATCAGCTTTTCTTTGTGTGCATCGTGAGTCCTAGAGAACGTCTTACCTCGAAAAGAGGCAGCTCCATTCTGCTAGTGACGCTGGGTTTTGTCCTGACCTTTCATCATCTCTAGTATGTTCATTGCCAGCCTATTTCTGGCTCTGTTTCTGACTCACAGCATGAATTTGGATACATTTATTTCATTTCTCCATGCCTCAGCTTCCATTTCAGTGACATTTAACAAGCTGAAATCACTGATATGTGTGGAACACTTTGAAATTCCTCGATGAAAGCAAGACTAGCTCCTGCTAAAGGGATGACCAAATCTGTGAATGAATAAACCTTGGGTCAGATAACATATTGAAAATATATCTGTAAGAGATAATGGACCATTTACTCATACAGCCATCAAAAAACCAGACATGGTCTCGTTGTAAATGGAAGCAACAGTCCATATCTTTGGGCTCAGGGCCAGTTTGTACAAAAGCTGAGATATTATTAAAAACTGAAAAGGTCTATTTTCCATTTCTTGAGGTCTTTTTTTTTTTTTTTTTTTTTTTCCCATTGCTGCATGCTTCTGCTTTTCTGGCTAACTTTCCCAATGATCTGAGACAGACCTGTAATCTATTTAGCATGTTCTCCAGCTAAAGCACCTGATCCTAAAAGGATCAGGGAGAATTCCCAGTGCTTCTTGCTGCCTATTCTCATGCCCTTCTTGCCAATCTTACCCTTAACAACTTGGACGTTGATGGCATCCATTTTTTTGTTTGCTTGTTTTGCCTGTGGCAAGGAACCACCTGGTTTTCTGAGGTCTAGAAGAACTGGTCTCCTTTTAAAGCCAGTTGGGTGACATGCAGGGTCTGGCCAGTCCACCTCAAGTTATCCAAGGTCTAAAAACTCCCATCAGTGGCCTTTCCTTATGGACAGCCCTAATGCCCAGCCTCAGTTCAAAGTCCTCACCTTCCAAGTAGAAGTGAACATGGGGAAGACAAGTGTTCCTATACAGCATGGATGCTCGTGTAGTTCATTTGGGGATGAGCTACAAAGAAAGAAGGTGCACAGATCCTTTTAGTTGTGAAAGGAGCAGGAACCCATAAGCTACTTGCTCCTACAGCTTGTGCAGTTTTGCTGAAGCCCTCCTATTTTTTTCCAAGCATTTCTGCTGCAGTGCAGCTATTTCAGCCCGGCCAATGGCTCACAGATCACTTGATGGCAACATATTGAGGTCCCTTTGTTTGTTTCAGGGAGGATTTTTTCTTACACTCTTAGTGAAAACAAATGATACTGCACAACATTCCTAGATACAGAGAACCTTTGCCCATTCAGTTCAGTCTAAGCCAATCCAATCTACCCATCCATATGCAGAGATATGCAGGAACTCATCTGAGAGCTGCAAAGTGAGCAAGTAATGATTTTCTAACCCGCAAAGATGTAGCTGTGAACAAGGTCAGGTGAAAGGATTCATCTTCACTGAGCAATGTTTTACTCACCGGGTTTTCAAGGTTGGGCACTGGGCTGCATGGACACTGTATCATTTTTATCACAGCACTTCATTTTTCGCTTTACTGTGAGCACTTGCTTCTTTCCCCTCCCTTTCTTTCAATTTTCAGCCTTTTTGTAAATGATACTGATTTATTTGGTCTCTCCATACCTTTCTCCCTCCCCTCCACTCCGCTTAACTCTCCATAGGAAGAAAGAATTTAAAGTAGTGGAAATGCTTCTATCCTGGACAGGAGGGCTCAGCAGTCCAAATTGGTTAGTGATTCGGAAGAGCTCAGATGCTATGGCAACAGGCCACGGAGGTATTCAGGCAGATATGAAAGCTGCCATTTCCTTTTCGCTGCCCATTTCCTACACCTCCTTTGGCCAGGGCTGCCTCTGAATTTTGGTTTCAGGAAACTCCAGTTTGAAGTGTAAATGGTTTCATATTATGGGGGGAGGGAGGAGAGGGCATTAGTTATTTGTTACTACAAGCTTGCATGTCCGAATGATCAGTTATTACAAATACCATAAGGTTTAATTTTCTTCTAAATAAGCAAGACTCATAATGTGATCAATTCCAGTGATTTCCACATAAAACAATGCCCTTCAAAATTTAGTCTAATAACTAAGTTCCGCCTCCTCTGGGGTTCCTCTGGGAGCCTGCTGTGCACTGCATGCATCAGCACCCCTCATCCTGTCTGAAACACACTCACAGACTTAAAACAGTTTTACTGCACGCTCACACAGCTTTACTGAGGGCCTTCCCTCAGTTTCCCTCATTCTTTGCCTCTGTATATCAGCACTGACGATGCACTCATCCTGGATCTTACTGGAATCCATTTAAAAGTCGGATAGGTTTAGCAACTCAATGCCAAGTGAGTGGAAGTCAAATCCCAGGCTCAAAATTCCCCATGCTCTCTGCAGCCAAGCGCTGTGTAAATCCCCAGAGCTCCGTGCTAAGCATTCTCCTGTAGGTTTTTGACAAGAGTGAGTTAAAATAAATAAATAAATCAACAGCTGAAATTCCAGTCTTGCATGTCTGCCATTGGAGCAGATTCACTGCTTGGGATAATTCCTCTGAATTGAACAGCACTAACCCAGGGATGAACCTCGCCTACAAGCCATATGATGCTATGCACTGTAAATCCCCTTCTCATTTCTTGCTCTGCCTCCGCAGTATTTATTGTCTGGCCTAGCGAAGCAAGGAGCAGCATCACATGTTCACAGCCCAAATATGCTGTCAGGAAGCCTTACGGTCTGATGGCCTGGTTGACTAGAACTGGGACTCAACTATTAGCAGCTTTTATCTAAAAGGGGAGGGAAAGCTCCATTTCCAGTGTAGAAGACAAAGTATTGAAATGATCCATCACAGCTGATGTAGCCAGATGGGTTTATGAATGAAGGAGACAGGAAATGCATTGCCCAGTTCACTGTTTTTAAAGCAACAGAGCTGAATAGGAGAGAAAACATACTTGTGCTGCTTGGAAATGAATAATTGAATAAAAATAAAACATATTTTTATGTTATACATATACAATAGACTTCCTCATATAACTTTAATCATAGTACAGTGCACTACCAATGAGCAAGACAAAGAGCCAACAGATAGATGGGCAAGAAAAAAGAAAAGAGTTAATCTTTGATGCTTTAAATGTAATAGAAAAACTTTCAACCAGTGAACTGTGTGTGGGTTTCCTTAATAATATCATAGAACGTTTGGGTTGGAAGGGACTTAAAGCCCAACCATGTTCCAACCCCTGCCATGGGTTGGTCACCACCCATTGGATCAGGCTGCTGATAGTCAACAAAACTAAACTGAGTTCCGCTGCAAGGTCACTCTAACTAATATGTTTAATTCTTCACATTACAATTCCTCATCTGCCATGTTTGTTGATTGGTTTGACTGTTTAATCAGTTACAGTGAGTCGGGACTCTGTTGTCTGTCAGCATAACAAATAAGCATATCCACAGACTAAATGACAACCTCTCATACTTGAGGACACCCATCACATTACTGATGTTAAGTGACAGACCCCATCACTGCATGGCAAGTGCTGCTTTCCTCCTTGTGGGTTCCCACTCTACATCCTCCTATCTTGAGCCCTATCATTTTAATTTCTGATTTTGATCTACTCTAGCTGTTCCAACCACAGAAAGTTTTCAGCTACCTATCAGACTTCATTACAGTTCAGTGCATCACAGGTTACAACCAGGTTATGAATGTGGCCATATTAACTGGATCATGACTACCTACCTCAAATCTCCTTGCTGACAACGGCCAGGATTCAGGAGCAAACAGAAGATAATAATAACAAGAAATTACAGAACAATGTGACCACCGGATAAGCAGATTCCTGAGCTCTGCCATTTGGATGCTGGCTGATAACCTGAGGCACAATACTGATACAGGGACAATAAACTCTGAAAGAAGTCCTATTCTCTCCACAGAGAGCAATGAACCGTCTGCCAGGACTGGTGTGAAATGGCTGGGACTGTAGGCTATGTCGATACCATCTGAAAACCACTATTGGCTAACTCTGAGAAAAGAGATGCTCTTTAGTGTAACTGGGAATTGTTACACTCGGTATTATAGTCATCATTTATCTAGCAAGGGAAAAGAATCACTTGGTTGTATGAAGGAGGCTGCTCCCTTCTGGCTTTAAATCACACACATTTAATAGCTATGTCTCCATTGGGTTTGGTTCCTTCTGGTTAGGGATTCAGATGCTATGTCAGAAATGGTATGGCCTGTTAACAGAACCATGCTTTACCTCTGTACATCCATGTGAAAAAATGAGGGCAGTGCTTACCTTGGTTACAGGATGCTGATGAAGACTCTTTATTTAGCTAAAGGACTAAGCCTGTTTTGTAGGATCATAGAATGGTTTGGGTTGGAAGGGACCTTAAAGGCCATCTGGTCCCACTCCCTGCACTGAACAAGGACACCCAGAGCTCCATCAGGTGCTCAGAGCCCCATCCAGCCTGCATGCAGGAATGGGGCACCACCACCTCTCTAGGCAGCCCCATCTCTATACAAACCATTGCAGACCACCCTGAGCTGCCTGCAGTGAGGCTCTGTACAAAGGAGCTGTTCCCCCCACATTTGCCTTTGGTGCCCCACTATTTTTGCTCATTTCTGCCTTTTCTACTTTATCATAGAGCAAGTATTAAAGGAAAGAAATGTACTGTAGACCTCCAGTGTTTTCCAAGCTGCCTGAACTCCCCCAGCACTGAGGTGTATGTGTGCAGATAGATGCTTATGTTTCCCCAGTGCTCCCCTCACTGACTCCGCTCAGCATTTTTCTAGCATGGAGCCAAGGATTATTCTAGTGAAATTACAAGAGATGAGGCAACCCTGTCTCTGCAGAGAAAACAATTTCACAGAAGACTAAACTAAGTTAGGACGAGAAGCAGGGACACAAAGGCAATGAAAAAGAAGCTGCTCTCTTTGGCTTGCCAGGATGAAGAGCCAATTAGGGTAAACCAGCATCCAGAGTATTTTTTAAAGGACAGAAAGGCATGGAAGCACAAGGTGATTTGGTTCCATGCAACTTTCTTTGCCAGCTTAATTACCATTGTGCCTCCACCCATCCTTATCCGGTTCCCTTTATTCTCAGTGTTGCTTTCCAAGTCTCCCAATGAAAGCTAGCAGGAATGGGACGTGATTCAGAGGATGGCACATCAGTATCTGAGCACCTCAGCTATTCATCCCCCTTGTGATTTGGGACCAAATACCCTGCTTGTACACCTGCTGATGGAAAGGATGACTTTTGCTGTGATTTGCAGAATTGAGATCTGCAGAAAACCAGGCCAACAAAGGTGGGAAACGTTTGGGTAACAGGTACCAAATATTTGGCCAACACAAAAAGCCAGCCTGATGAGGTGCCTTGCTTCCACATTGCACAAAGGACTGCTCACAGCACAAGTTTTGGAAAGACTAAAAAATCTGCTTCCAGATTTCCAGCTTAAGATAGTATATGTAACTTCAACATAGATATGCATGCAAACCATTTACTTTGGCCTAATTTAGCATCTGTGATTCACAGGGTCAGACAGAAGCACTCTGCTCTTTATCATCATCCTCTGCCCATACTCCAGCTCTGAGCTGTCTATCATTTATGCCTTGCAAATACAGGCAGCTGGTTAGCTGCGGGCTCCCTTCATTTTCCAGAAAATTCCTGAAGCAAAACTCAGAGCTGAGCACAACACCCAGCACAGCTCCGTGCAAGCAGGTTGCATCAGCCTGGCCGGGGGCAGCCAGCTCACAGCATGGTAATGCTGAGGATGTAAATATGTGCACTGCACTTCTCCTTAAACCAAGGAGCCATGTTTCAGTTGGGGATGCAGCCACAGCCTGGTTTCTTCAGTTAATGCAGTCAAGTAGGAACACCCAGAGATCATATTGTCAGCATCTGAAAAAGGCTGAATGAAACTTCAAGTGAATAAACTCCCCCAGTGCCTGGAAGGGGAACCAACAGTGTTATAGACATAAGGCAGAAAGGCACACACAGTTGTCTGTCTCCCTCGCAGACCTTACAGGCATGATTTGCTGACAAAGTCTGCAAAAACGACTGGAAATCTACACCCAGGAGATGACATCTTACCCTTCATTCGTGTAAATTAGGAACACATCACGTGAACTCGGTGAAGTATGAAACAAACATAAATAAATTGGTAATCTGGTATTTTTTCCTTCTTCTTTCCTCAGCCATATGAACTGAATGACATTGGAAAAGGCTTCTCTGGGCTGCACCCTGGGTGCATGAAGCACGGAATAAAACTGAGATGGAAACCATATGACAAAGGATGACCTACACTGACAGAGGGCACTCAGGAAATAGGAAAAATGCTGGCACTGCTGGGAAGGCTGTTTTCTTCCTCTATTGATCTACGCAGAGAGATTCTGATCTCAGACTCACCCTCTCCTAGAGAGGGAAGGCAGTGCTACACGAGGACACTGCTGTTCTACACCTTGAGAAACTCGAGCTCCTTCCTTCCCATCTGCACTCTGCTTGCTTTGCGCAACTTAAACCTTCCTCAGTTTCTCCATTTAGAAAACAAGGATAAAGATCCTGACTTTCAGAAAGGTGTTGGGACTTTTTTTTTTCTTTTTCTTTGCAGTAGCAGGACAGAATGTGCAAACTAAGAGGTTGCAGTTCCTCTCTAATACAAATAATGGTAGTAAAACCAAGACATTTCGTTTTCCTCCCTCCCTGACCTGCCTCCCATGCACCGTTCACGCCACGCTCTCCCTGTGCTCTCAGTCCTGCAGCTTCTTAGTCTCTAGCCAGAGATGCTGACAACAAAAATAAAACATTTTAACACGTGATCCCTCTTTCTCTTCTCTCCTCCCATCATCCTTCCTCTGCAGAAGAGAATGATCGATGTTGGAAATGCACATCTCCACCTCTCTCCCCATGCTGTGAGGTTTGCTAGCAAAGGAAAGGCAGCGCTGGGGCTCTTGGCACCATTGCTTATATGTTTGATTGATGATGGCTGTGCTGGAGGCTGGGAGGAGATTGGTTTCTGGGGCTGATGGATAAAGTCTATCATGCAGCATGAAACACTCGGAAAGAAAAATAATGGGCCATCTGATTCTTTCTAACAGCGAATACTTAGCAAGGAAAGATTACTGCGAGCTTTTCCCTGATTAATTTGTAATTATTAAAACTTGGTTTTAGATATGAACATCACTGGGTCTTCCCTTTGTTAAGCAAGATTGCCTGGCCAGCTAATTAAGGCAAAGGAATACTCATGGGATGTCATAGGAAGCCACAAACATTCCATTCAGCTGTGTGATGAGTGGGATGCTCTGGCAGTTCTGCTTACCAAAGGGAAGACACAGGGAAAGAACCCATTTAAGGAGTTCACTTTCCCTGATAGCAAAACCCCATGAATTAATGATTCAATGGGAGACAGATAATGCTGGGATTGAAGGTTTTTGTGTGTTTTCATGCATATTTCATTGACCTGTTTGCTTTTTGATGCTTAAAGCTCTTTGATTTTCCTTTAAAATCCCTTTTTCTAGATTTTCGTTTGTGCCAATGCAGTCCTGATTTTAACTTGCAGGTTGGAGCAGGCGAGCTGCTCCTGTGCACATAATAAAGACACGATGCATAGAGGACAACTGATGATCTTCAGACATTCTTTAAATTCGGGACAGCAGCACATAAGGTCCTTTGATCTGGCAGTGGAGGTGACTCCACTCTTTGCTGAAAGAGCCCAGTTTCTTCACGCAGACGGGAAGCACAAGCCACCACAAAGAAAACCAAGTGCTGATCTCCCTTTTCAATTTACTTTCCTAACATTCTGCAGAAAGATCCAAACTGCACCCCAAAATGTGCAATTAACACTGCATGTGCCATAATGCAAGCGATCACTCACCTAATGACATTCCCTAAAGGCCATCCATTGCTTTAGCAGCATCCCATCTGCTGCAGCTGCCTGCAGCTCAGGCGAGAACTTGGCAATCATAGACAGAAACAGCATTTCCATTTTGCCCCCGACTACGGCGAACTCTGAGCAAACAGGAATGCAGGAGCTGCGTTGCACTCGGAGCCTCAGAGATGCAAAAAGCAGAAGGAATTACCAAAATCAACAAGAAACTAATCTCTTTAATCCTGGAAATTTCTTCAACCAGTTTTAATAATTGATACAGTGTCAGAAGCCGCCTGAATCCGCAGAGGGGAGATTAATATTAAATGAGAATGCTTCTCCTTCTCTCTACGGGAAAGAATGGCAGAGTCATAAAGCAAGTCATTTGCGCACCAAATGGCATAAACGAGGGAAAATGCTGGTAAAACTGCTACAGTTGCTTCTTCCCTCCAGGTTTCATACAAAATCTGACCAGTGGTGTGATGGGGAGGCCTGACAGCTCTGCCAGCTTTGCTCTTACAGAGGATGGGAACGAGAAAATATCAGAAACCAAAGAAGAGAAGAAAGAGGAATGAAACTAAGAAACTATCTGTATCAACAGTTCCTCCCCATGACCCTGAGCTTTGTGGGCATTAAGGCTTGGCAGCCTCCTGCTGCCAACTCTCCCACACTGCCCTGCATCCAGCTGGCAATTTTTGGCTCCCCTGTTTCTATTCAGCATTTTGCCATGTGTTTGCCTGGGTCACCAGCCACACTGGCACCCCTGTGTTGCAAATCTGTTGATGGAAGCTGTTGGCCAAACACTGAGAGACCATCAAAGCCAGCGGCCCCTGGTTGCTGTGCAATAGTTTCCCAGTGATGCTCTTGCAGCAAGACATGGTGCAGCTCTTTGCAGCTGGGCAGATCAGAGGAAATGCAATTCGTTAACCTTGCCTGGGGCAGGACTGGCAACAAGTGCTACTCATAACACAAAAATGGCAGTTACAGTGAAAAGTGGAGACACAACCTCAGATAGAGCGTGTTCTACTGTGCTAATGCTTCACTTTCCCAGTCATGTTAACTCATATTCAGTAAGGCATTCATGTTCATATCTACAAAGGTATTTAGATACCTCAGTGCTGCTGAGTTCAGCATCACTTTGTCACCGTGCTGAGTTTGGGTCTTAAGCTTCATCCCTGCAGTGTCACACAGGATGCTTAATACTGAGAAGGTCACTATTCATAGCATAGTTGCTAAATTGCTCACTCTCCTACATGTCATGGCACAGCTCTATCTTCCTCTACAGCCCTCATCGCTGAAGCTTGTCACGCAAGTTAAAAGCCAGCAGCTCTGTCTTTGTTTTTCACTTATCTTCCATTCAGAAGCAGGATTGCTGTCTTCAGAGTACCTATAAAAATAAACACTGTGAGATTACTCAGGAAAGAAGCAACCTTTCTTTATGATGGGTAGCAATGCCAGGTCAGACTTGCAGTTACAAAATGCAGCAGAAGAAAAAGAAAGGAAGCATCTATCACTACAGAATTCTGGCCCGATGCTTGGGAGACGTGCTGGACTGGTGCCTTGGAACCCTGTGCCAAGCTGATGGGTTTTTTGTTAGGACAGCAAGTGGGACTGTACTGAGGGTAACACTTCCTTAATGTAAGCAGACAGTTTTATTAACCTGCCCCCTGAGGTATCTAATAAAGATCATGTCAGAGAAGAGAAGCAATAAGGAAATGAATAACAACTTACTGTATTACATATGCATGATGATAATCAATATTACTTAGCACTAAAATAGCAGTTGGCATCCAAAGATCTCAAACAAATGCAGTAAGAACTCATTCATCAACGGACCAGTCTCTGTAAGCACCTCAGGATCATTCCAGGCTTTGTGCAGTGGGGAGTGAGGGCAGTCCCAGAGAAAAGAGAAGGCTTGCCCAAGGACACATTGCTCACAATTGACAGGATTCTGAAAAATAGCCCAAGTTCCCGTGTTCAAAGTCTCATAGTGATTAATACCCAGTGGAGGCCATTATGCTCACACCACTTAACAAAAGCCATCAGCTTTTAGTCCGTGATTCCTAGATCAAACCCAGTAATTGTGCTTTCCTTAGTGCTGGCCTTTTGAAGAGCTGAAGATGAATTAGATGGCAGAACAAGCCATGTGTTAGGTCTAATGGTTGTGACCAATCACTCTGAAAAGCGTCCCTCAAAATGGGATTTCTCTTGGGTTGGGAGGCAGCATCATACATTGCTTTTATATCCACAAAAAGGCACGCAGCTCAGACAACACAATAACAGCAGCAGAGAGCAAGGCTGTTAGTGAGCGATCTGGCAAAACGCAATTGATACCCAGTGGCAATTTACAAGTATAGTCAGTCACTCCTGTGTATTTGATTTAAAATAACACCGATGCTGCTGAGTGCTGATTGACATCCTCCTCCATCACGCATGGCGATTGCTGGGAGACTTTGCAGCCATTTGGTTCTCACTGCTTAGCATCCATCTCTGCTGCAGGAGCCTTGCAGGACGTGCACAAGGTACATTGGTGCCAACAGAGCAAACAGCTCTCAGTTCAGAAAGGAAGCTAAGCAGAACCTGCTGCAGGTAACAGAGACTGACATCGCTGGGAAAGTCACCAAACTGGCACTGAAAAATTGGAAAGAGTTTTGAATCCTCTGGGAACAGCTGAGTGACTCTGCCTTCACATAGCAATGCACTTCCCTGAGGGCTCCTGAGAGCCCATCCTGCACACACACCCATTAAGCACACAGTTATTGCAGATGGCAGGGAGATGGAGGATGCTTGGCCCTGGGTTGAGAACGTTATTATTTCCTGATCATTAACGCGTTGAGTGGCTTCTTACGGGCTGAAATATTGCAGAACAATGTGAAATGCATAAGGAGCAGGGCACAAGTTCACTACAAAAAAAATTTTTCACCTAGGGACTGATTCCAGGCCGTGTGGTTTATGGGATGTCTTAAAGGTACAAGGGCTGTTTGGGAGGCAGACGTTGTCTGACCAAGTCTCTCTCCTGCACACAGACACCAAGTGCACACTTCATACCAGAGATCAGCTGAAGCTCTGAAATAGCTCCTCTGGGACAGCTTTTTGACTGCAGTTTCTAGATGTACTGTCTCTGGCAATATCTGGTGCTTTATCTAAAAAGCTTCAGCTTCCAGTCATTTGATCAGCTAGAAAGTTCAGCTTTCAGGCAGAATACCTTGCAGACCTTTAATTTTAGGATAAGAGGCATCAGATAGAGCCTGACTCATGATTTTTTAATGCTTACGGGTTAGCAGTTCCAGTCACCTGCAAAGGTTCTTCCCACGCAGACCGACACGTGCTTCTTAAGTGCATCAATTAATTGCAGCTCACGGGCACCGTGCAGGGAAAAATGTGGGCTCTGAACCAACGATGGCCCTGCTCACTTCCAGCCCAAACCCAACGCCCAGCTGTCCTGAAGTAGCACTGAGGTCACACGCACTGCAAACCTTGTGATTCTGAGAGAAGAATAATTGCCTGCTCTCTCAGTATTAATACATTTTTAGTTTCTGGTTGGCTGCATTTGCATCTGGCTTTGCAGACTGCCTTTCCCTGCAGCATCTTTATTGGATTGGCTGGGTTTCACAACACGTTGTGTTTTTTTAAACTAAGTTCTAAATAACTAAAACATGGCCTGAGATGGTTTAGTTTGCCATAGCAAAACAAGGTACGGACAGAAGTCAGGCAGAGATCCAGGCAGCCCAGGTGTGACAGAGAGAATCTGGAATGCAATCCAGGCTGAGATACGCCACTGAAAGGGTTAGATTTGTTCTTCCCTTCCTTGCAAACCAGCAACGGGCCTTGAGCACAACCAAAGCCCAAGGCACAAACACTATAAATAACGTTAATGGGGCCACTGCTGGTGACAGCAGAGAAGAAATTTGTGAGACTGGCAACTGCAAAGAAGCAAAAACCAGAAATATTTTCACCACGAGAGCTTTCTGGAAATGGTCTTTTATCTGAGGCCAAGTCAGAGGCAAGTAAGGGGCAAATGCCTGAGCCTTGTGCTGGGGAACAGTCACTGCTGTCCCACTGCAGGACAGGAGGAACTTCTGGGAGCCATTTCTGACCCCCTCCTCCCACCTCCGTTTACACTGGTTCTCATCTTAGGACAATGTGTGCTTTCAGGTGCCACAGGAAAAGAGGTTTCCGTGGGTGTTTTTCACCACCCTGTGATTCACACTGTGGGGTGCGTGGGAAGAAAACAGCATCGGGTCTTTAAACGCTGCAATGGCACCAGAATCCCTGCAGTGACTGAGGGAAGCACAGCAGTGCTGCCCCAGGAGCTTCTTTCTTTCCCACAGCATCTCTTGGGAAGACCCAAGCCTCACTGTTGCTCTGTGCTGTTCCAAAATTAGGACACCCCATCCTGCATCTTCTCGTGTCAGGAGGAGCTGGAATGGGCTGATCAGGGCTTCTCCCCCTTTCTCAGCAGATGCCTCCAAGAAATCCTTGTTGGCAAAACCATTTTGCTGCCAAGGTGTCATTCTGCTGGGATTAAAACCACTCCTCACCTTTGCATGGGTCCTCCAGAATAAGGAAGCTGCTGTAATAAAACAGTCTGTTAATTTTACAGCTGGAACAGAAGTATGAATTGCATAAGAAATCTCTTGGAAGCAAACCAGACTTTTCTGAAGTGCCCACGAGTGCCTTCAGAGCAGCCATGAACCATCCAGGAAGCAAAGAAAGTGCAAAGCAGGCAAGGATTGCCCCAGCAGCTTCGTGCTGACTGCACCGATGGCTGAAGCTGCAGTTTTGATTTGCAGTTGCCCTAGCTCTCTAGCATAAAGATAGCTCGAGTGCATCCAGATGTGCTGCACGCTCAGACCCCAGCTGCAATATCAGCATGGCTTTTAATAGCCCTGCGTGGAAGATGGAAGTGCTGACGTGCCACTTGCTCCATCATCTGAGCTCCTCCAGGTGAGGGTGACTTGGGGAACCTGAGCCCCATGCTGGTTACTACACCCAGCAACCAGTGCAGCCCAGATGGTGCTACCCCATCCTACAACACAGGGCTCAACTGTGCACAAAACACTCTGCTCTACACTGGCACAGCATTGGCACGCAGCAAAATCCCCTATCAACCATCACCATCCAAATTCACTGTGTTCCAACGCTCTCCTTTTTGCATTTCCCAGGTTAGGTTACGGAGGTTCTGCAGCCAGCACAAGCACTCTGTTCACAAGTTAAGCAGACTTGCTTTAATTTATTTTTATTTTTCATACTTTCATCCGCCTGCTGTTGCCCTTAATGCAGGATTAATGGATGCAATGCTTTGTGGTCGCTTTATGTAAATTACTGGCAGCAAACAACAGTCATAATGCACTTTGTTGCAATGAAATGCAGTTTGTAGTGAAATCTATTATAGCTCAAATATAAATTAATTATAATCCCTTCTGCTGTAGTGAAACTTCATGTATAATTAACATTTACTGTAGGGGGAATAGAAAAGGAAAATCCCCATCTGAGTGTTTCAATGTCAGTAATGATTTCCACTTCCCTAACGTCTCTCACAGGAAGTTACATTACAGCTCACCTGTCCCCCCAACAACACGAATCACAGCTGTCTGCAGCTGCTGCCAAAAGAAGCTGCTGCAGCATGAAGAAAACATGAGATCGTGCAGGGACAGGCGAAACCAGAGCTAAGCCAGACTTACAGAGCCCTTCTATACGTTTATCAAAGCACTGAGGTGTAGTATTCCCACTTTTCATAGGAAGAGAAAGTCTGCATGCATCTCATCCAAAGATAAGAGAATCGTGGGTCATCCTCTGCCTGTGTAGGGGAGATAATTCCTGACTCCATCCCACCTCATGGAACAACAAGGAATGCAAACTGCAGTGCTAGTCCTGAAATAGCCCACGTCCTGCAGGCACAAATCCCTTCGGCCTGACTCATGGGCCCAGCAAGGAGCTCTGCATCACCTAAACATCGTATTTCTACCAGAGCTGAGTTTGATCAACGTGGCAAAACTCAGTGCTCACACTCTAATAATAGCTCAGCAATTTACGGGCACTTCATTCAGCTCCTAACAGACATAACTTACTGCTACAGGACTTCCAAAACCAGGCCTGAGGGAGGTGAGGAGAGGAAAAAACAGGGTTGGTTCTGTGTCCAAATGTGTTCAGGACCACTGGGAAACTAAGGCTGAAATGAAAGTTTGGAGCATCGTTCCCCCTCACGATGAAACCTCCTATTCCCAATCTCTAATGAGAGCCAATTGCTGCTGATAAATTTTACATAATAGCTTTTTGCTTGTTCTGCAAATTAAGCAGAAAAATTGCCTATTAAAAAGAAAACTGGGGCACATCTTAGAACTCGGTGTAACCTATTTAGCTGGTTAGGTCAGACGCGGGGCGGAAACCAAAGTCTCCTTATTAATTTTCTGCAGGGAGCAGCAGTTTGCAATGCTGCAACGTCTTGCTTCAGAGCCCCAGCAAGAGCTGATTTCAGATCCACATCAAAGCTGGCTGGGACCACAGGGGCTGCATTAGATGCTCTGCTGATGCTTAGGTGAGCATCCTCCAGCACAGCACATTGATTTCTTCTCGCCACTCTTCCAGTTGTTTGACTTTACCCACACAAGCTGTAACTATTTAAACCACCACCAAAGACATAAAGTGCCAAATGTGTGCTTTAAAGCTTCTCTTCTCTGATTTCAGCCTTGCTGAACCAAGCCTGCCCTGCTGCAGTCATCTCCATAGTGACGTAGAGTGCATCAGGCTTATTTAACCCTGAAGCTAAAAGCCACCACGTCTGGTAGAAGTAATGTTTTGGGGGATGTGAGTGCCAGCTTCTGACTCATTTCTCTCTGGGGCACAGGATGGCACCAAATTCACTTAATGCTGAGCTTGGCTGCAATCTGAAAGTGACAGAATGCAGGTTCAGCCCCACAGTCAGGCCTTGTTAAAATATCTCCCCCAAACCCTTCTTGCAAAGCATGGTTGTACAGTCGCTTTCCACATCTTTCTTTCTGTGAATGTCTTCACCCACTGCATGCTGGCTCTGTACAACTCCCCCTAGCTGCATTTGCCTTACGATCATCTCTGCATATTCATCCTTCTTCACACCCACTTTTGCTCTGCATAGGCTCCACTCTATTTCCTGACCATTCCTCTTCCCTTACAAAGCAGGGCCACAGCTCACTGCAGACCCCCTTGGAGGACCTTTAATCCTCTGCCAGGACCCATTCCCTCCTTTCCATTATCCCACCTTTGTCATTGGGGTTTTTGTTTGCTCTCGTATTGGCTCCGGACTGCAGACATTTATTTGTAGTAACACTCAGAGAGCTGAAGCTACAAAGGAACAGCAAGATGCACGAGCACTTTGTTGGCTGGGCTCAGCTGGAGAGAACCTGCTTGGAGGTTCAGAACAGCTAAGAAGCAGCTGGTCACTTTAACTGCCCTTTTCATCTACGGCTATTAAAGGTGGCACCTTCCTATGGTTTTGCTTTTAAACCATCTGCTTCGCTCATCCCCTGCCCTTCTCTTAGATAAGGTAGCTGCAGACTTACAGAAGGCTCCAAATTACGAGCTTGGCCATAAGTCCTTGTTACTTTCTCCTAACTGGCTCATTTGTCTTTCTCCACCCAGAGCATCATAAGGCAGCCTCAGCTCCCCGCACATTTAAGAGGCCATAAAACGCCCTGGCATGCAGGGATCTCCTCCAACTCCAGAAGCTGTGACCACTGAACAGTCAGCATTACCCACCAGTAAGGTCAGCAGCTGAGAGCTCCTTATTCTTCCTGCCCTGGTTTTGCCAATAATTGGACTTTGTAGATGCCCTGTCTCTCTGCTGGACCTCACGCACAGCACTGCCAGCCCCAGTCACCAACACAAACCTTTCTGCACTGTGTTCCTCTATTTGCATCCATCCTGCCTGAAGTCTGCCTTCGCAGCCCAGCTCCTCCCTCTCATCCATATGAATCAGCAAACACACAGAGATGCAACTGAACGCAGCGCAGTTGATTCTGTCTGCTCCCCAACTTACTGGCTGCAAGGCTTAATAGCTCATTTATTCCCTTCTGATCCGGGTCCCTTAGACTTTAATTGCTGCATGGAATCCCCCACTTAATCCCAAGGTGTGCTTTTCTTCCTGATCTCTCCCTGGATGTCAGAGCTGCTGAAATCAATGCAAGTCTCTGGGCACACCAGAGGTATCTCCCAGCCAATCTGATGCTCCTGATGTGTGTGGGCTCCTTGCTCACCCTTCACCAGCTGGGAGGGAATTCACTGGAGATCTGCATACCCATGGAGTGCCTGCAAGAAACATAGAAACAACGAAAATGAATAAATAAATATAGGAGAGGGGGGAGGGGGGAGGGGGAGGTGGTCAGGGAAGGGGATAAAAAGAAAAAAAAAAAAAAAATCAGTAAAGGTCACCAAATCCAACCTCAACCTGCCCCCCCCCAACAGCTCCTTGTCTTTCAGGAGTAGCATCCAGAAAGCCCCAAAAAAATGAGTGCTGTGTGGACCTGCATAATAACACAACGCTCAGCATGAGCAGCAGTGCAGCTGTGAGGTCCCCCAGGGACATACAGTGTTTATTCCTTTTGATTTGGGCTGAGTCTCTGCCGGTGCTCTGAAGAATCTCTTTGCTTTGCATGCACAAATTAACTAACTAACCTCTGCTGGCTCTAAATTATCACTGCCCCTTGGAGAAAACATTCCTAGTAGATAAAGAGAGGTGTAATAGTTTGTAATGGGACGGATGGCTTCTCCCTCTTTCACCAATATTAGCATTTCACTCTATCTGAAACATGTATGTCCCTCCTCATTGCCCCACTCCTTACATCCCCAAATATGGAAAGTAACAAACACTTCCCTTACCCCAGTAGTTTGCTTTCTTCACTCGATTTCTTTAGCTTTGTATCGCTCGATGAATGAATTTTATCTGCATCAGATCCACAGACACAAAACGTGGGCACAAAGCAGGAACCAGAGCTGTGGGATCATCTACAAGAAGGAGACAGTTCTTTCAGCCTGAGTTTTAATTAAAACAGGCTTAGCCACTAAGATAGATTTATTTATTTATTTTGACAGCCGCCTTCCATTCTCCTCCTGAATCCAATCTTGCTCCCATTTGTCAGCGCCACGATGAGGTCAACGGCCAAAGTACAGAAATAAAAATCACACTCCTGAATTACGACGTTTTCCAAACGCTTTGGATTTTACGGCCGGTCGCTAACTGCGTTCGTGGAACATCTGCCTGCAGTTTGTAGCACCATCTCCATCTCAAACTGCAGCTATAACTGCTCCTAAGGAGCCCAGGGACAGGCCATAGCGTTACAGCCTGACCTACTTCCATCAAATTACTAATCACCTCCTTTTCCTTCTATTTGCTTTGCCATTTGCCACTTTCCCTTTGCAAAGCAGCCTCGTGCCTTTAGCACAACGATCCCCATCTTCATGTTCTGAACTGCGTGGATGCGTGTGCAAAGAAAGCAGAATTCTCTTCCAATGTTGGAAGAGCGTCCCAACGATCCCATTCCTTGCTCTTCTGCTCTGTGTTATCAACTGAAATCTAAGAATCAACTAAAATTGAGACAGGGGAGGTTTAGGTTGGATGTTAGAAGGAAGTTTTTCACACAGAGGGTGGTGAGGCAGTGGAACAGGTTGCACAAGGAGGCTGTGGATGCCCCATCCCTGCAGGCATTCAAGGCCAGGCTGGATGTGGATCTGGGCAGCCTGGGCTGATGATTGGTGACCCTGCACAAAGCAGGGGATTGAAATCAGATAAGCATTGTGGTCCTTTTCAACCCAGGCCATCTCTCTGATTCTATGAAAATGATAACCAGCAATTCACAGCCCACTTCTCTGAGAGTAGCAAAGCCTTTTCTTTATTTCAAGGTTGTGAATGCAGAAGACAGAGAGGCATTTCAGTACAGGATTGCTGGCAGAGAGGACCAGCAGTAAATAAAAGACAAAACTCAATAGGGTGGAAGGGAGAAAAGAGAACATAAAAGGAAAAGCAAGAATCCAGAGAGGAGAAAAGGTAAAAAAACAAAGAAAAAAAACCAACATTGTTTTCTTATAGAAATTAATTTTGTAGGGCTTGGGGCTTAATCCAAGGCGGCGGAAAACCACAGCACAGCTATCACTCATTTCCCCACCCTTCGGTCCTCTGTTTTTTGTTTTAATTTACACTTCCCGCTCTTCTGTGTGAAATAACACACAGGATGCATTAGGAGAGGTCCAACAGCAAATCCCTGCTCTCCCAAGGTAACAGTACAGCAAAGCCGGGCTGAGCAGCTCAGCTACGCCACTCAAACAACCCCATTCACACACAGCAGCTCTGGGCTCTCCTCTTATCCTACAACCTGTAGCACAGAGCAGGGCCCCTTCTTTGCAGTTCAGCGATAATTGCAATTAAATGGAAGGTTTGCAATGAAAGCAAACACGGCGATGGAGTTAATTTTAGCAAACCGCTAATGAGCAATACGCCAGCCTCCTTTTTTACCCTCATGGCCAACCTCCTAATGTGCCTTCTCTTGCTTTATTGAAATCATTAACAACTAACCCGCTGTCCTCCTTTTGAAAAACACATTTCTTCCAGATTCTGCTCCGCAGGGATCCAAGAGAGCTTTTCCAATCAACAGTTCATTGAGTGGAGTCTCCAGAAGTCTGCTGTTGTCCTTTCCATCCTGAGCTGACCTTGAGCTATTTAAACCTAGATGGATTTCAACTCCATAGTCCCAGCAGCCCGCAGCCTCTCCTCCCCGCCCTCCACCTGGGATAAGAGAGGCTTTTCAGAACACGTTAGAGGAGGTCTGCTAAATGATGCATTGAAAAGAGCTGGAGGGAAAAACAATTTTATCGTCATCCCGTGGCTCAAGCAGAAGGGGATAGGGCTCCTCAGTGCTTTAAAAGATAATGAAAAATAAAAATCCGCGCGGAGAGCGATGCAAAAAGGAAAATTAGTACTTTTTGATGGATGGATGAAAATGGGTTCAGCGGAGAGCAAGGTCCCAGGAGAGTCCTAGGCACGGTGTGTTCAGATTAATGCACAACACAACTTTTCCTTGGAATATGAAAGGGCAAAGGGGTTTCAGAGAAAAGCTCTGGAAAAGAGCAGGTGTGGAAGGAATGAGCGTGGAATGAAGGCACTGTGAGAAGCTCCTGTTCAGAATTCAGATGCAGCAACTTAAATTGCAGAAGCACAACTTGACGACCAGGGCAGTGGTTCACTCAGTGGTCCCTCACCTCCTGCTGCTGATGTCTGTAGTAGATGTGGGATAGAACAAACAGATCCTGAATGCTGTACATCCTCACAGCTGCTTGGAGCTTCCAAGCTGTAGCAGGAACGCCAGCTTCAGTACAAGCATGCTGCACAGCTTTGGGAAGGGGCTGCATGTCTTCATTTGGTCTGAACCAACGAGCAACTTTCACAAACACTACTGCATCCTTCCAAAGGCACTGTCTCTGCTGAAACACTGCTAGAAGAGCAATTTATGCAAAACCATCAATAGAAAGTGTGCTAATTGCCCCATGCAAGGTCATGCTGTCAACTGGGCTCCTGCTGCGAGACTAAAGGTCACAGAGAGCAGCAGAAGAGCTGTTCCATTTGCTTGCATTAAGGACTGTGATTTGCCTAACCCTGCATGATGGATCAGTGAAGGAGACACTACTGAAAGGAAAGGAAATAAAGAAGATTAAAACAAGAGAAACCTTGCCAGCAGCAGCATCCTCCCCTGCTGAGCAGTTGCCCCCTCTGGCCTTGGAAACACAAAGTCACATTACTTAACAGAATCAGATCAAGATTTCTCAGTGGGGAAAGACCCTTCAGTTCAGACCTCTCTCAAGCACTCATTTATTTATTTTTTTTACCCTGCTGGAAGGAAAATTAGCCAAAATAACAGGTTCTGCTCCTGCACCACCCTGCATCTGGGGCTTTCCGTTGCTTTAGGAGTCTCAGGAATCACATGCAAATATTCCAAGATCACAGCTCTCCTTCAGGAGATGCTGTGTTCCATCCTTTGGGACTGGTATACTTCTCTATTTGATGAATATTTAAATAATAACATTAAAACCCTAAGGTAATAACTGTGCAAAAAATGATGAAAACAAAATGCTGAGCACAGAAAATCATGCAAGCAATGCCATTACACACCCACCCTCTTGTTCCCCTCCTAAAAAGCTAAATACTTGAAAATCTTTCCTAGCAGGGATGAAATTGAAGGAACTAACAAGTTTGTGGAGCACAGGCAGGGGCAGAGTGAACTCCTATCATACAACTGAGCACTGCTATAGTTCAGCAGGATGACAGGTTACAAATCCCCATACAGCTGTGCCAGTGCCTCTGAGTCATATCCTGCCACAGCGTGGTTACTCCACAAAGCTTTGCCCACGTATGAGAACCTGTGCCTGCAATTCACCTGCTGGCTCTGAAGCCCTTTCAAAGCTCTGCCCACACCTTCACACCAGTGTATTTTGTGGCCCTTGGTGGCTGTTATATCCCCTGTCACCTTGCTATTAAGTCCCTCTCCATCCAAGTTTCCTTTTTTCTGGGCTGCCAGCTTTATTCTAGCGCAGAGCAACACATTCAGGCAAGGAGGAAGCAGCATTTGCCAGGTTTCCCAGTCTTTTCCTGTGCTATGAATATACACACATTCACCAGGCTTTCCTTCTAACACACTCTTTAGAACCACGTAACAGCCATTGCCCAATGGGCCAATCTTCACATCTTTTCACCTCGCATGAAAGCTCTTTTCTACCACTTACAAGCCTCCTCTGTAGATATTTCACAAAACTGAAGGCTCCGAGATGGTGACTTTGTTTAGAAAGTGAGAAACAGCACTCCTCACTCATCACACTGCTGCACACAGCCCAAGGAGCAAAGCACAGCACCCCATCTGATCTGAGGACGCATCTGTCCCACAGCACAGCCAGATGACCTCTGCTAACAGTGACACAAACCATCCTGCTTCCCAAAAACAACCTCCACAGGCTGTGCACCCCTCACACCACATCCACCAGCAGACCCCAAAAGCCCAGCGTTCTTAACAGGGTCCTCAATGGCTGATCCCGCTACATTTCAGTGCTAACCCATCCCCAAAGGTGACAGTTTCTAAGAGAAAACAAAGGCAGAGAGGAGCTGCTCTACAACACATCGCCATTTGAAACAAACAAAACAAAAAAAACACCCCCAAAACTGAAGAAGATGCGAACATTTATTTCCCCAAAAGCCTCATCTTTCCCAGGCTGGTGAGGATCGCTACCCTTCGGGATACACAAACAACACCACAGTCCCCAGGGCCAAAACCTTGCACTACAAAGCATTGAAACAGCCACCACGTGCTCCCTACAACCAAATTTGCGCATGCGCAGACCCGGCGCTGCTCTCCGCCACGTGCTCCTCTCTCGCCACGTGCTCCGCGCACCCGGCCTTGCGCATGCGCAGCATCACTTCGCGCATGCGCAGACTCCGCACTGCTCTCCGCCACGTGTTGAATGGCCACGCTGTGGTTTTGGAGCTGAGGTCGCTGCAGGGCTGGGTGAGGAAAGCAGGCACCAGTTGTTGAAGGAGCAGCCGTGTTCGATTGGAAGGGTGCAGGTATGCTGCTGAGCGTTGGGGGGTTTCTCTCAGCTGCGTGCTTTCGGGCTCCTCGGTTGCTTCGGGTCTTTGTGTGCGCATCCCTGAGATGGAGCTGCCTTTCCCTTCTGGGGCCTCGTGGTGTGTGGGTGCGCCACAGAAGTAACAGCTCAAAGCAGAGGTGGATGCAGGTTTCTCATCAGCATCTCATTTGCAAAGCTTTCACTTTGTCCTCTCGTTAGCATAAGTGTTGTTTTCCATTATTCGTGATGATTCACGTTAAACTGATGCAAATTCACCTCAAGTATCCGAGGAAAGGGCAGCTGCGAATTCAGCCGTGCTTCTTTGCCCTTCCCTTAGCAGACAGTGTGTGGGTGTTACCTGGGGGTGCAGTTTGGGCCTTCCCTGTGTCCCTTCTGCTGTGTGAAATTGGAACTTTGAGATATAGATAATATCAGTAATTCTGGCTTTGAAGGCAGCGTGGGCTTTTACTGCAGTTCTTTGGCACATGATAAACGGTGGCTTTTAACCTTATCTTGATGCTATCACGGTGTGAAGTGACAGTTTGTCCAATAGTTTGAAATCCATTGCTATTTATGGTTAGCTTGGATGATTAGAAGAGAGGAATGGTGCTCCTGGGTATCTTCTCATATTTGATTAGTCAAAGGAAGGAGGTATCTGTGGGCTGAGCTCTGTCATTCATGTGCTTTGTGGACTTCAGGTTTCACACAATGCTTTTGCAACTGCAAGAGTCTTGTCCAGGAGAAAGAATCTCCATTTTTGAGTCGTGCTGTTGCACAAAACTTCTCTTAGTTTTACACTGTAATCCTTTGTGCTCCTCCCAGGATGGCTGCATTTGCAGGTAAGTTGTTGCTATCATTCTCTTGGCAGTGTTTGCCTGCCAGTGTTGTAGAATTACACCCATTCTTTCTCTAGGAAGAGAAACCTAAAATCAGGACTGTGCTACATCAAATGATGAGAGATCCTTCCAGAAAATTCCCGTTGAAATAACATTACGGGTTCATACTGTGCCATGGGGAGAAGGTGATGGTGGTGGAGTTGCCCGATGCTTCTCCTCCTGGATGCTCTGAATCACATGGGATGGGAGCTATCAGAATAAATAAAGAGTCCAGAAAGTACTTTCCTTTGCCACAACCACCCGGGCTATAATTCAACAGGCTGCATACTCTATAAATTCCCTTTCACTGCTGGCATGTTAATGGCACTTGGGGAGATGTCACTTCAAAACTAAAATGAGCAATGACACACCGAGCGGCAGAAGGTAAATGGCTTTTAACTGGATAACGTGTCATTTAAAGGCTAAATTATTTCCCTGCTGTCACTTCCCCTTACTGTGTCAGCGGGTGTTATTGGCCGTTACTGACAGTGGTTGAGAGAAGTGATGCCCTTGGCCCTGGGACAGGCTGATTACCTTTGTAGGGATCTGTTTATGGGGAAATGGCAGGCAAATAGAGCCAAAATCATCTTCATTTCTCTAGGGCGTGTAAAAATGACTTGCACGACAGGATATCACCAGTTGCACAGCACTTTTTTTTTTTTTCACTGATGCTCATATGCTTGTGTTACCTCTTAGGTTTGCTGTGAAACAAAATGTGCTGGGTTTGCTCCAAGGTTGTTGTTTGTGTTTCCCAGCCGTGAGCAATAAGATCTAAGTGTACACAGGTCCTGCAGGAGTTGTGCTCTCATGACAAGATGTATCCTCAGATGACAGAATGGGGAAGGGACCCTGAGACTTGTTTTTTCAGACTCTTTATGTGCTTTTTGGGGCTTCTGGATGATGGTGGTTGGAATCAGGTTTTTTTTAGGTGCTGTGTGAAGACATCTAATGTCAAGGTAAATCTTGCTTTAGAATCATCTTGCTGAAAGGTTGAGGGTAAGTTTGTGTTCATGTCTCAATTATATTGGTGAGCTGTTAAAGTGGTGAAGGCAATAGATGCTATGAAACTCAGCAAATCCAGGACGTTAAAGAACTTCTGTATAAATAATACATTTATATTCAGTGGTTTTAATGTTGAAGCAGCTAGTGTTGAACAAGCTATGCTTCTTAAGGCTTTCTCATCAGACTAATTGTAAGTAGCAGCAGAGCAGAATTGTTCTCTGAATTGCAAAGCCAAAACTTGTAGTTGTGGGTCTGTTTTGCAAACTGCTCCTGCAGAAGTAGTTCTGTTATGTTTATATGAGTGATACTGGATGGTCACAGTCTGTAGGGAACGACTTCCTCGTTTCTGGAAGTTTTGAGGTCTACAGATCAAACCAGACATCTGATATATGTCATCCTCAGGAAGTTGTGCAGGGCAAATGTGGGTTTTATCTCCACAGCTATGCAGCTAAACTGCTTTTGCATTTACAGCTGTGAACTGGTCTGAGCGACTTGAAAAGATCCAGTTTAGTAATTAACAGCTCTCCTCTATCTGGGCAAAGTCAGCAGCGACTTAAAGGTACCAAAATCAGTTTGTTTGTCCTTGAAGCTTTGGTGGAGCTTCAGGGAAGAGTTGGACTACAGTTAGGAGTTAGACTGGATAGTGATGGAGGTAGACTAGGCAGTGATGGCCCTGTTCTTTCACAGTGCAGGACTTCAGTCTTTTAAATGCATTTGTGGGAGGTGGGTGAGTTGAAGCTCAAAGAATTGGTGTTGTTGTGTAGTGAAGCCATTCAAAACGCTTTGTGTTCTTTGTGCCTCTTGAGTTCCAAAGGTATTTGGGTTAGAGTCCTGCTTTGAACCTGAATCAAACAGGAGGCATTCAGGCTTGCTTCAAACACGTGGAATGTGGTAGGAGGCTTTTAAGGTCTGTAGCACACACTTGGAAAACCAGATGGTTTCTTTGAAACAGAATCCTGAACATAACAGGAATATAGAAGATATTCCTCCTCCTTCTCTTAGCTGGAGAAAAGAATCTTTAAAATGCCTTGCATGTGTGCTAAATAAATAAATTTAAAAATGAACCTTCTGGCCAATCACAGTTTAGCTACCCTGCAATTAAACAAATCCACAAACTGGCAACACATTTACATCTCATTAAGAGGAGGCAAATGCAGCAACTGCATGAAAATTTAGAAATTAGACACAATTACCATGTTGGCTGGAGGCAGGAGGGGGGAGCATTGTTGAGGGAGGCTTTTAAGAGAAGTTTGATGGTTCCTTAATTGGCTGCTGCCTCCCCGGTCCCACCCAGCTCTGCTGTTTAAAATGAATTAAAAATAAAAACCACGCAATAGAATCAGTGATGCTCTGCCTGTCTTTGCAGCACAGCAGCCCTGAGGAGCTCATGAAGCAAGACCTGCAGAGAGCTGCAAGCCTTGGGGTGCTCCCCTCTATGGCACTGGGCAACTGCTTGTTGCTGGGGGACACTGAGGGCCTTTCATGGGGTGAGATGTGGCTCAGAAATGCTGACCCTTCTGCTCTGGTTCTGCTCTATGGCTGTGTCCATTCACACACGAGTGGTGGTTTTGAAGGGCTGGGATGCTCAGAGTTGCAGTGCAGCCCTGAACTTTTGACGGCTGTCTTTCTGTTGAGTTTAATGGCTGTTGTGTTTTTCTGACCCCAGTGTGAGGTCTGCTAGCATAGAGGTATTTGTGTTGTTCAGCACCTTTCCTCTTCCCTTTATATCCAGCAGCTGCTTTGTTCCTTTGCTTCTGAAGAGGTAAGAAGTGCCTTCCTCCTGAGCTGGCTGTTATTTCTAGGAGCTCGTGTGTAGGAATGGGTGTAGTGAGGGGGTTGGTTTCTTGAACAGGTGCAAATATTAATAAGATAAATATTGCAGATAAAAAAAAAACCAACACAAATGCTGAACTACAATTATGTAGAGCAACTGAGGATGAGGATGGCCTCAAATGTGCATCACTTCCAGGAGCAGAACCTCAGTTTTCAGCTTACAGCAGGGCAGTTGGAAGTAGGTGATCTTAAAGCTCCCTTTCAACCCAAACCATTGTGTGATTCAGGTGCCTTTCCACAATAACACTGTTTTGCAGGGGTGGTGGTAGAAATGCCTGTTGGAAGGTAGAAACTCTTTGGAAAACAAACTGAGGACTTTCAAAAGGAGCAGTGAGACGAAAGGAGCAGCTCTTCTGTTCTTTTCATCTTATGCTGGGGCAGCAATGGGTTTGTCCATGGCAGCTGCTCCATGCTGCTCACCACTGCAGTGATGTTCCAAATCTGTGAACGAAAGGTTGCTGACAATCAGTTCCGTTTGCTGAAGGGAATCACAAAGAGGTGAGGAATGAAAAACCCGACTTTTGCCAATCACCAGCTCTGCTTTGTCATGTGTTTAATAGCCGTATTAAATACAGCAAGTGTAAATCTTAGAAACTTCCTTGAAAAGGATCCAACTGCTTCCAGAATGGAGGTGTATTTTAGGTATGTGACTTCTGCTTCAGATCCATAAATAAAAGTTAGTACGTTACTTCCCTGCCTGCTTGGCACAGCAATGAAAGCAGCAGCCAAATTATGAAATGATTCCGAAAGGCTGTAAATATTAAAAAAAAAACCAAAAAAACACAAAGAAACAATAAAAAGAAGCCACCCACAACTGGTGGGCTGCGTGCGTTTCCCAAAGCTGTAGCCAAATACACACTGGTGCAATGAGGGAGATGATGTTTCTGGGCTTGTTCTATTTCTACAGAGCTCCATGGGAACGTAGTGGACTTGTTCTGATCCATAAAGATACGAAGAGGCTGGGAGCATTCCCCCAGAAGGGGGGAAAAAATTGTTTCTGAGGGTCAGTAGTGATACGACAAATGGGAATGGTTTTAAACTGAGACAGGGGTTGGATATTAGGAGGAAGTTTCTCATTCGAAGGGTGGTGAGGCACTGGAACAGGTTGCACAAGGAGGCTGTGGATGCCCCATCCCTGCAGGCATTCAAGGCCAGGCTGGATGTGGCTCTGGGCAGCCTGGGCTGCTGGTTGGTGACCCTGCACACAGCAGGGGGTTGGAACTGGATGAGCATTGTGGTCCTTTGCAACCCAGGCCATTCTCTGGTTTTGTCTTGTGTTGGTGGTGGTCCATCATATGGTGAGAACCAAGCTCATAAATCGTGTCCTATAGAAAAAACAGCACGTGCACAGCAACACACAGGCCTAAAAAACCCAACTTGTTCACTGGTACAGGTTAGGAAAGGTGATGGTGGTTGCCCTCTTATCCATTTGCAAGGACCTTCTGTCTCAAAGCAGAATATTCAGTTAAAGGTAAATACTGCTTAGGTGTTTTTTGTATTTTCAGAAGATCTGAGGCCATTGTTTTGGGAGAACAGCAGCCCTTTAGTTTTCTTCGTGTCTTCAGCAGCAGAATCCAAGTTGGCACGACTGAAACAAGTGAATTGGGGAATGAATAGAAAGTCCTACAGGCTGCATTGCACCCTGCCTACAGATTGATGCAGTCTGTCTGGTGCAGAGGAAGAAAGAAAAGGAAGAGAGGTTTTCCACATGTCCTCAACTGGTCCCTTGGAGAAAATGGAAGCAGAGCAAATGTAAAAATAATAATAATTAAAAAAACCCAACAACAACAGAAAAAGAAACAACCCAGAGCAAAACCCCATAACTTTGAACTAGAAGCTTTAAAAATATTGGCATGTTTCTGTTTGTACAGCCTGGACCTTCATTGCCTGTGCTGCTCAACTGACTTTAAGCAGCTTTACGTTTCGTCAGCATTAATACACAGCCTGCACAGTGCTTGGTTTTTGTTTTCTACTCAGTATTTCCTTGGATGTTTTGTAGTTTTGTCTTTTTTTCCCTCAGAGGTGGGCAGTTTTGGGATGGTCAGTGTCATGATAGCTCATGTATCTGTGACCCATCAGGTCCATCATTCTGTTGGGCTCACGGTGACCCCAGGGAGAGGCTTCCTCATCCCTACAAGTGATGAGCGGTGTTGATTAGTGAATGGATAAGCCATTAAGTATGTTGTGTGGAGGAGCTGATTGAAGGTGTGAGAGTCCATCAGGGCTTTATATGCGCTGCTGCAGAAGAGAAGTGATGTTGTCAGTGATTGAGGGGGCTGTGTGGTCAGCAGTGGACAAATTCAGAGCTGTAAGCAGTTCCTGTGTCATCCTGTCATCGAGTTCAGCAGGGTTTTGCCACTCTTGTGAGCACAGCCTTGGTTTGAATAGTTAATGTTGGTGAGCTGCATGGTTAACACCGTGCTTTGGCTGAAATTCAGGGGGCTGCAGAACCTGTCTGGAACTCACTGCTATCTTTACAGTATTGTAGCACACAGGAATACATCATGCTTAAAGGAAAGGTGCATAACAGACCAGAAAACCCCTTTGGCCCAATGCTGCTGCACTCTGTATTCTGGCTAACAGCCATGGTGACTTTACATTATTTTTTTTGTTCATAAGGTAACTGTGTAGGAAGAGTTAATACTGATGGTACTTCAATGTGTGGCTTCTGGTTTTGGCTGATTTGGATTGGTTTCATTTTCATTTTGTTATGAAGATATCTTGCTTAGGAAATCAAAAGTGGGCTCCAGCTGCTCTCATTATGCTAATTCATCCTTTCTTCCCTGAATGTGGATCATAGGGATCTCAGGAGTAATTAACACAAGTGTATCCTGGTTTGGCCAACAGAAGAATTTTCAACTGGAACAGAATAGAATCTATTTCACCTTGGCATTGAAGAAAGGAAGGAGACCTGCTATTACTTGGATTGGTATTTTTTGCAAACACCACAGTGATGTCTGGAAAGATTAAATCTAAAGATGGAGATGAAAAGTGAAAACCCAAAACCTGGTTACAGTGATTTGCAGCCTGCATGGAAACTGGGCTTGCCATCATCAACAGGAGTTGCAGATGCACAAATTTGGGCAACTGTAAAAATGAAATCATGTTTTAACCTTTTGTTTCATATGCCTCAGTGCAACTGGATTATAAACCTTGAGATCTTGGCTTTGGAAGCAGCAGCTTTTGCTGGAGATGTTGTATACTTAAGCATGTTGGAATGGGAACATCATCTTGGTCCTTTCTGAGTGCTCCAGTGCCCCACTCTTAGGAAGAAAATTGCTGTTATCTCCTTGCCACCTAATTCTTTGTGTAGTGAAACAGATGTTATGGGATGAATGTAAGTAGGTGGATTCCATCTTCTCCCTGCATGCATTCTCTTGTGGGTTCCATCTTCTACCTGCATGCATGTATTGCCTCGCCGTGCTGGCATTAGATCTGGAAAGCACTGGTTAAAAAAATCTGTGTTGTTCTGGGTTATGCGAAGAGTGGGGGAGGAATTGAGAACAACAAATTAAAGCAAATCTCATCTCCTAAAATATTTGATGACACGTGCTCAATTTATTATGCAGAGCTGCCCTTTCAAGCATGTGCAAGCTGGTAGGGTAAGCAGGGCTATGGGGGGGGGATAAGAAGAAGCCCCAAGGTTGTTCTCTCACAGAACCAATACTTTGTGTAATCTGCTATGGTAATAGCTTGGAAGACAGCCCTGATCTTGCTGTGAGTTAGCATGTGATGTGTAGTACTGTGTAGTACACTCAGAGGGAAGGATGCTCTTAAATCAGGGTCCTCGTGGGGTACTTTCTGTGGTGTCTTATGGCCTGGGGATCTGTGAGGTTACCTGGTCGCCTTACCTTGGATTGAATGGCAAACTGTGCTTGGACTGGAATCCCTGAGTGGGTGGGTTTCTCGTTCAGGGAGACCCTGATGTGTCTCTCAGGAAGGAGGAGGTGATTTGGAAGCATTTTTTCTTGTAAAACTTCATTGCCGTATGCATTCTTCTTTGAGTTCATCTTGGAACTTGTTTTGGTAGCACAGAACCAAGGAAGATTCACTGGAGACTGTGATCCTTTTCCCTCCCTGGTGCTGCTTTATTATGAGAGGCAATGAGGATTCTCCAGTCGGTTTCCAATGAGTAGAGGCTATTTATGCTGTCTTTCATCTCCCAGTTTGAGCAGAGGTGAGAGGTTCTGTTTGGTAAGCTGTACAGGAGCTGCTTGAGAACAACAGGGAAATAAATTCCACGCTGGAATTCAGCAGCCCCTCCAATCAATGCACTTTCCAATTAATTTCTTTGTATAAGCAGGACTTGTGAAAACAGTGTGCTGCTGTTAGCTCTGGCTTTAATTTATTTTGAAAAATGCATAATTATCAAGCTGTGAGCAAATTGCCATGCGTTTCACCTAGCTCCTTCTGAACTCATTCGCATTCGGAGCCGTTGATTAATGAACAGAGCAGCAGAGGACAAGGATGATCCAACACAGCTATGAGCTGCATACAGCAGAAGTACTGCCTCCAGAGAATGTGTATTTGGGGCTGTGTTGCAAATCACTTTGTAAGGCAGTGCTGCCCCTTATTGCACTAAAAGGCAAAAACTGTGTCCTGTGAGATGAACTTGTCCTGTTCCTTCCCTTGGGTTGTGAATGGGCAGAAATGAGTCTTGTTTCTTTCACCTTCCCTGTGCTGTGTTTGTGCATTAGCTGTACAAGTATATGATCAAATACAGATGCTGAGCCCATGTTAAATTCCTGTTTTCTTAAGGGAGAAAAACAGCAAAACTCTGCAGGTCTTATAGAGCACAGCCATCTGGTGCAATGAAGTCATGAGCTGAACAGTGGTATTTTCTCCTGTATTCACAAGAACCAAAGGATTCTTCAAGCACGTGTTTGTAGAACCTTTTCTGTGTCTTTTTCCTTTGTGGGACAAAGTAGCTGACTGACAGCCTTCTGTGTTAGTATGTATAGTGATGTTCTTTGCCTTTGCAGGGGACATTCACGTGCCTGGGAGGCTCATTCCTTGTTCCCACTTATTGTGCAGTTTTCCTTTGGTCTCATAAACTTAACTTCAGAGGTGGCTGTGGAAGGTGGTGCATTTCATTGCTCTTCAATACTGCGTCTTGTGCAGTAGAGGGTTATTATGGATTAATTAATTAAGTATTACAAGGATGCAGATTACACATCTCTCACTTCCAATAAGTTCTTGGTGACTCTTTTTTTTCCTTCTTTCCTCAGCTTCTGTTCCTGCCCTCCTTAGAGCAGCCACCAGACAGACTCTGGGTCTCAGCTGCACATCCACCAGCAGATGTGAATTTGCAGGAGTTGAGGAAAAACAAAAGACTTTCTTCTGGAGCGCAGGTCAGTGTCGTTTCACCACTGAGACTCGAATTCTGGTTGAGTGTGAGCTGTGTTGCACCTCGTCTGATTTGTCATCCTTCCCCTGGAACATCTGAGTTGTCACTCAATGTACGTTTGCAGACTTTTCTAACAGATAGAAGTTGAGGTCAGTGTGTTTCTTTGCTGCCACGTGTCCTCACCAGAGGAGTGATGTTCACTCACAAGTTCTGGTGATGGCTTTGTGTGATGTGGAAGCATCTGACTGCTGGAAGGGCAGCAGTGCTGTCAGTGCTACAGTGACAGAACAGCCCTGTGGTACTGGTTAAGTTCAGAGTGTTATTAAACCAGGTTGGACTCAGTGGTTTAACGTGAATAGAAAAAATAAGATGTGTATTTTTAGTCTCCCATGCCACGTTTTTGCTTGGTTTTGGGGTACTTGGGGTGGTTTGATTTGTTTGAGAGGGAGCAGGAGTGTGGTTTTTTTTTTGTGTTGTTTTTTAACTCCTGCAAGCTAAACTGCAGAAGCACTGATAATTCCAAGCCTTAGGTGAGACTTTGCCAGAATTCAGGGCTTTGTAGGATAGGACTGTGATCCCTCTTATTTGCTGGAGCTTTGTGGCATCCTGTTTCTGCAAGAGTTAAGAAGTGTGTGTTAATATAATCAGGCTCGAACTTAATAACCCTCTAGGCTGCACAAGCTGCAAGCTGATACCACGAGAAGTAGGATATCAGCATGAAAAGGGGAGGAATAGCTTACTCTTTCAAATTTTCACTCAAGGATCCAAAAAAAAGGGCCTAGCATCTGAGACCAGCAGTTTCTCAGCACCCTGCTGCAATCCATTTATAAATTGTTTCTCCTCTATCTTCACCCTGGTTGTTATTATTATGCTTGTTATCTGATGGTTATTTAATCTATACTTTGTAATTACTTCCCTTCTGTCTTTCACTCCAACATACATTCATTTTCTTGTTGCACTAACGCAGTGACCTACATTATTCAAGCTGTAAAAGTCAATTATGCTGCCTGTGATTTTTTCAAGTGGCATTTAGTAAATGGGTCCGTGTATTACCCACCTGTTAACCTGGTTCAAGTCAGGAACCACTTTTCCTCAGGCATCTCTTAAAAGCCTCTCTAGAAATACAACTTTTCTTCCAAAGTTGATGTGAAGGAGCACAGACTGTCTTACCCACCCAATGGACAATGATGGATATGATGCTTTGGCAACAAAGCATTGCACGTTTCCTATTTCTCACTGTGAAGTGGGAATGCATTTTTCCATCTCACTGTATCGTGTTCTCACTGCGCTTCTGTGTGGATTTTGGATCTCTGATATTAAACATCAAGATTTAAGCTATGTTTGTACTGTTTTATAGGTAAGAGGTATTACTGTTACCAAATGGATTACAAAATCATCTGTACCCAGCAGACAAACAGCTCCCAAGGGGCTGGTGGGTGGGGAGGTTGTTTGTTTTTTAATCAAGCCTTGCTCATTAATGCTTGAAGCTTCTCTGCATATAGATTTTCACCTTTCATGCCTTTTCCCAGCTTCCTGTTGGAATATTGAGATGTGAGCACATTACCAATGAAGTTAAGAGCCCATGCTAATAAGCTCTCTAGGCCCATGCTAATTTAGTAGTAGAAGAAAAGGATGTATCAGAGGGAATTTGTTAGATAGAGGTGCAATCATTCTAAAAACTCCTTGGTATGAAGGCTGATTGCTTTATTACTTGACATCACAAGGCAGCTTGCAGCAGCAGCTGGGTAGCATCGCTTTTCCAAGGACTCACCACAGCTCTTCCACTTCCACACACATCTTGATGGAGGTACCTGGGGAATATGTATGTCTGTCACATATGCTCTCAGACATGCATATCTACCTGCATGTTCTTATCAGGATTTGCTTTCACAGGGGAGAGACCTGCAAAGGTAGAAATTCAAACACGTGCCCTGTGTTTGAATATGCATCAAAGACATTGGTGTGTGTTTGTTGGCTGACATACTAAGAATCTGCACAGCTGACATGCAGTTGTAGATGCATGTTAAGCACATGTACATGCTTCCAAGCAGATGAACGTAGGCAGAAGGCTGGCATAATGCTGCTTTGCCTGTAGTTACCTGAGCAAAAGTGGCATTTAACAATTGGTTCTGAGGCTAATTGCAGAAAAGTGGGCAACAGTTGTTTGTTGCTGCCATATGATGCTGGTGTCTCGTGTCCTCAGTTCATTAGAGTTGAATTGTATTGGAATGAGCTGCTTCTAGGAAACAGGGCTGTCTGTACCTGTAGTCACTCTTCATTAGATTACACTGTGGCATTTTCAATTTCTCTACTGTGGTTGCTGTATTTGCAGTGACACCTTTACCATGAGCTATATCCACATCCAGTTTATTCTGCCTCTCAGCATTAGCTTCAGGCTGTAGGAACTGTAATGTTATCTCTCATAAGCATCATCCCAAACTTTTTAAAGTTAAATGTTCAAATCCTCTTGGGAGAATTTGTCCTTTTCCCATCTTTTCTTTCTGTGCTATTTGAACGTGGTCCCCATTAAAAAAAACAAATTAAAATGAAAGGGATGTCTGCAAGCAGACAAATACTCATAGTGAGGCTTTCATGCTTTGAAAGAGGGAGATGTGTGGCAGTTTTGCTAAGGCATTTAGGTATGGGGTAGTTGTCAGTGTGCCACCGTGTTCTCCATCAGTACCATATTTGAGCAAAGCTGAAATCCTGGCTGATACAGCTTCCTTTGCTTCCCATTAGAATTCCTTCTGCTGAAAGCAGCTGTTATTCCTTCATTTAAGACAGAGAATTAAGGCAGAGAAAAATGAGATGGCTCGCCTGGGGTCACTGGCAGAACTAGGAGCAAAGTGGAGGTCTTGCAAATTGAAGCTCAATGCTTTAATTACATACTCAGATTTAAAGGCTGACATTTGAGAGAAACTGAGGGAAAAGGAGAAGTGCAGTCGGTAGAAGCAGGGATGTGTGGCATGGGAAGAATACAAGGATGTCTTCTGGACATGCTTCAGGATCAGGAAAGCCAAGGTATGCATAGAACTAAACTATAAGTAGCAAGAGGGGATTCTGTAGGTATGTTGGTCAGAAGAGGTGGTCCAAAGAGAGCTTACCTCATCTGATACATGGGAAGGGAGAACTGGCTTCAGCAGAAATGAAGACTGAGATGTACTCAATGAGTTCTTTCACTCTTCATCATATTTGAAAAGACACAGATGGCAAGTGAAGTCCCTGGTGACTGGAAAAAGGGAAACATCACATTCCTTTCCAAGAAAAGGAGAAACGAAGACCCAGGGAATTACAGCTGGTGAGCCTCACCTCTGTGCCTGGGAAGTCCTGGTTCCATTTGGATACCTGGCTTTTTGATTATAATGGCTTCTAGATTGGTTTGAAAGCATGATTATTATAGGAAGTTGCAAATGAATAACTAGAAGGCTCCCATGAAATAATGAATATAGCCAAAGAGTAAAGACAAAGAAATGCATCTGAGCATCATTCCTGAGCTTGTGCTCTCTCTTGTTTGTGCACTGATAGAGCTACACGTGCCTAGGGTTGGCTGGAGGCAGCAAGGGGAAAAGTTTAATAGCTCTGCTGCAGATGGGAGAGCATTTCTTCACTGGATCCCCCTAGATTGGTTTGGATGGCTGTAAATGTCTGAATTGTGGTGTGTGCTCATTGAGAGATCAGTGTCCTCAGTGCTGTAAGCCCAGCTGGGAAGAAAGGCCTGTACAGGAACTAATGATAAAGAAAAAAGGTCTTTATTTCAAGAACCGTAATAGCAAATTTGATTTCCACCAGCCTAGTGTTTATAGACTGGTTTTCCTCTCCTCTGCAGGAAGCCAATCTTTGCTTTCACAGGGCCCCTGCTGGAAAAAAACATCAAATAACAAATTCATGCAAGGGTTGCGGTAGCAAAAGGGCAGGTAAGGATGTAGCTGGTTGTGTTTGTGGGAGGTGAGGGAAATGAGAGATGTGGGAGAACGGCTCGGTAGGGGAGGAAGAAGTTGCTGTCAGCCTCATTGCACTTTGAATAGCTTGTGGTAAATGCTGCAATCTGCTCTGAGTCACCTCACCTAAACCAGGTCGTCTCTGTTTGATGGAGAGCAGGCCTTCTGCCTACCAGTGACAAAAGGGAAAGCAATGGGAAGGCAGTGCCAGAGCGTTTTGGGAAGCTACATTTCTCAAGTCGTCATTTTAGCATTCTCCTAAACAGAGAAAATGTATTTGTACCCAAAGGAAAAGTTTTTGTCCAAATAGTTTCGTGCACGTACTTGTTTGTATTGACTTGACTGTGGGGAAAAGTAGACTTTCAGTGGTGAGCTGGACAGTGTGCAATAAAGTCTGGGTCCCTGTGGACACTCCTGGCCACATCTGGACTGCAGAGCAGGTATATGCAGTGTGCCTTGTATTCCTTTCCTCCTTGCATGCAGTTGCAATTTGCTGCCAAAGGAAACCAGGGTTTGCAAAAGGAGGATAGCAGCCAAGTCTTATCTCAGCAGCAGCAGCCAGGTCGCTTCCAGACTGTGTTCTGGAAAAGGAGGATGCATGTCCAATACCCCTGCTTTAGACAGAGCTTATATTCCCTCCCCTTTGTGGATTCCCAGAAAGCAAGCCATTTATTTTTATCTGGACCAGAATCCTTTGATGCCCTTTAACAGATTCAGGGACTTCACTTAGAACAGAACCTGAGCAGGGCCAGAGGCTTGTGTTCAATTATGAATCATTTTGCAAATGCTGCAAGCTGATTTTTGGGTTGCTAGTTAAATGGAAGTTTTCAAACGGGACCTGAGGGCAGCATACTTATCACAAGGTATTCAGCACATTAGCCTAAGCCTCTTTCTTTTTATGTAAGATGAATTTTTCAGAGGGGAGATGCCCACTGGCCCCACAGAATAAGTATTTCCTCAGAATCCTTGTGTGGAAAAGGAGAGGAAGAAGAGAGAGGCTGTACCAGAAAAAGATGCATGCTTACACCAGAGGAGAGCTGTCCTTTGCAGAAAGTGGCCCTTTGATGCTATATTTTGTGAAGATGAAGCTTATGGCTGTATATATCTTCCATACTTCTTGTTCAGAAGTTGAATCAAAACCTGCTTATTGGGTAGCATATTCAGTGAAGAAATGGAAAGGTGCATTAGTGCCTGGGGGGGGGAGGAAGAAGGGTGAATGATTGCTGTTCCTCTTGGGGTTACTGAATAAATACCCCATTAGAAGTACTAAGGAGGTTTTCTCAGAACTCCTGTGGCCTTCAGTGTATCTCAGTTTGAGGAGTTTGGCTTGGTTCACATGTACTTGCTTGTGCAGTGTCTGAGCACTAGGTGTTCTCGCTGTGCTCTTGCTGGATAGAGTTGTAATTATACTTCCACCCGTGTTGTTAGCACTGATACTGCGATAGCACTTATCACACGTCAGCTTCTAAAAGCTAGAGAGCATGGCAGATGTGGGATGGAGGCCCAGGAAGATTAAACCCAATGAATCTTTTTACAGTGCAACTTGCAAAATGCAAAGTTTCACCCATCTGTCCTTGGTCTGGGACGGATGCTGAAGTACAAGACCACATCCTTTACGTATTGTTATGTTAATACTGTGTGCCACTGTTGCATTATCATCTATTTCTTTGGCAAGCTGAAAGTTACACTGACCATCTTCCGTCCACTCAGTCTTGTGTTCCCTGTTTTCCCATGTAACGTGCTTTCTCCTAGGAAAAAATAACAAGGAATTTCCAAAACTGGTGATAATAATTCTACAAGCCTTTCTAGAAGCCAAGGCTGGTTCCTCTGGAGCTTTCTCTCTCCTCTTCTGTAAGCAGTCTCTCTTCTACAAATTCTCTTGTGCCCACACTCTAAGTGAACTTGATATAAGATGTGATAGATGCAGCTCTTGATTCTTGTAATGTTCTGTAGTACCCTATGGACCTTGGCTCTAGATGGGGAAGGAATTTCAGGATGCTAAATGGGATTCATTCTTGTATAGCCTATAATAAAGCAGCAGCCTTGCTTGTGATCCTACTTGGCAAGGATCAGTGTGCTTATACAAAAGCTGCCATCCAGACGTTGTGCTCCCATGCCACGTTAGTAATAATAAAAAAGGAATAATTATGTGGACCTCGATTTAAGAAACAAAACAAAAACACAACAGAAACTTCCACTACAAAAGCTAAGTGAGATAAATAACCCCTGACAGAGCAAGAAGGCGATCTCACTAAATTGAATCCAGTCAATTTTAACATTCACAGCGCTGCAGGCAATTTCAGACAGTAAAAACGTAATGGAAAAAAACATATTCCTGAAGCTGACTTACAGAACTGTGTATCTGGGCCCTTGATGATGATAAATCAATGATCTAGAAAATAAAATCCCTTTCCTATTAACCAGATGGGCACACAAATTCTTCTCAGACTGAGACGTAAGCACCCAAAGTTTTCAATTAGCGTTTCACATCTCACTACCTTATAATTATAAGTAATTAGATTGGCACGCAGTGCAGACACACATATAAACTGTCTTTCTCTTGCTTTCTCTCTATGTAAAGTGTCTGTCTCCTGATTGATACAATTCCTTAATTCTGTTGAGAGATTCTCTGCTAACATCATAAGAGATGCACTGGAGCAGAACTCTGAAATTGAATTACAACCTTTGTACTGAAAGTTGTGATTACGGAGTCCTGCCTCTGCTATTTCTTCCTTCTGAACTCAACTTTCTGAGGCTTTTCTGATGTTTCTTATCTCTGGCATCACAAGGTGTCCTGTTAGCTGCTTTCAGTCGTCTCTGTGGTTGCAGGTGATAATTATTGAATAGCTGGGCTCAAACAGGAGGGTTGGGCAGGGAGATCTGGGGCCTGAGTGGGAGTTCTGACTGCCTTTCTTGGTGTGCAGCTGAGTGTGAGGCAGCCTGAACTTCATGCCAGTCTGGAAAAACCAGCCTCCATCTGGTTGCTCTCTGAAGCCTGGCAGCGTGGTTTTGCTGTAAGATCAGATGGGATTTCAGCATCTTCAGAAGAGCAGGTGGCAACACACAGCATCTTAATGCTATGGAGCATCCACCAGCATTGTGTGAGAGCTTGCAGATTTAAGCTGTTCTGGTCTTAATCGTACTGAAACTTGAGAGAGAAAGGAATTTGCCAAGTGCCAACACTTTGCAAAGGTGCAAATAAACGCTGGGTGTGTGTGCTACACGTGTGTAATGGTGACTGCCTTAATGTGACAGTTGCAGAGGAGAGGGGTTTGTATCTGGAACTGATATCACAACTTCTGTTGGTCAGTGTGATCGTTGTCAGATCTCAGTGGTGCAAATGAGTGCAGATTTGCAGATTTCAGAGATGTTGTCCCAGCTGCACCACCGAAGGCGTTTTGTTGTGCTGAGATAACAGACATAAATCAATCTCTATGGAAACCTGAGAGTTTTTGTGATTGGGATTTGCTGGGTGTGGTATTTTACCTGAAGTGCAGTGGTTACTCCTTGAGTGTATCATTGCACCCGTGTTTGATGCAGTGTGCAAGAGATGTTTGCTTATCAAACACACTGGGAAACCTGCATGCATAGAACCAAACTGAACGTAAGAGGAGGCACTGCTTCCAAAACTGATTCCATTGAGGCCACAATGTTGAGGTCTGTGTTTAAAACTTGGAAGAAAATGAAAACTTGGTGATGCTTTTCCCACTGTTTCATTCTCCCGAAGTGAGAGGCACAGCACTGTGTTCTGTTGGCTCTTTGCAGTTTCATGGTACATCAAAGTTTCTGCATCAGGGTGAGTGATTAAAACAGTCTTTGTAGTCTTTATGGTCACCTCCTTTCAGTGACTGTTGTAACAGAGGTTTCTTGAATGTAATTACACTGTCATTACACCAGTTTTGTTTCTAAATATGTAAATAATGCCTATGACTGGGAGGTTAACTTCATGACAGCATAACAGCCTTGGATATTACTCTTAATGAAGTGCTATTAAACTTCAGATATCTAACTGCATCATATTTATGTCGTAATTATTGCTACTTGCTTGGTGCATTTCCAGTTAGACAAATTAGTGGCAATTGCAAAAAGGCTAAAACAAATGCCTGGTGTAAATGTACTGTGATTGTTGGCTAATTACAGAGTAATTACGTGGTTATGAAATACGGTCTAATACATCTTTGCTCTTAGTTTGCATTCTTCTTTTCCTCCTGCTGTCATTCAAGTTTCCTCAGCAGACCTCATGGCCATGCCCACACCTTTGAGGCAGAGGCCCTTTACATCCCAGGAGCATTAAATCATGGCTTTCCATGGATGTATTCATCATATAAAGTCAGATAAACTGACTTCAGCACCCAAAAAATAACAGAACTGATGAAAGCCTTTCTGGTCATGGGATTTTTATGGCTTCCTTTTCTAACAAAATGCTCTAATCTTCCTTCTCTCAGCACACTGACTGCATGCCTTGTATTTATTTACCTGGTTACAAGATCTGTGGTGGTTTTGTTATCTGTCTCCTGTCCCTCCATCGCGTTTGACCAAAATGGCTCAAATCAATTTGGAAACTCAGAGACACAGATGGGAAGCGAGGCTAAAAATCTGCGTATGTGCAGCAAAGCTGAGGCAGAAATGCCCACTGAGTGGTTTTATTGCCCTTTCTCAAACTCGAATTTCATGCAACTTTATGCTTTAAGATGTGCTCCACTTTGACTCCGTACCCATTAGGATAATGGGGTTATTAGGAGGTCCTACTTCATGTGCTCACAACACACGTTCACAGGTACGCATTTTCCTTTTCTTTAAACTGTCACCTATGGCTGCTTGACAGAATTTCAATAAACATCCTTCGTTTCCCTCAGTTATTAAGATAACTGGGTATAAAGCAGCGTCCCCAGAACCTTCACAGTGTCTTTTTAAGCAGCCCCTCTCTTCTTGTTCATCGTTAAAAGGCAGCGTTCTGTTCAATGTGCCCTGTGGCATTCAAAAACCTGTTGAGGAACCTGGTGCAATCAGCTGTTTTCCAAATCTGGACTGGAATAGTCATAGTCACATTTTTTAGAGGGCTGTCAGTCCAAGCTTTGATGTTCTAATTCTGTGCATGCAAAATCCTAGGGAAAAAAAATATATATATATTGTTTCAGAAGCAGTCAGGCATGAAAAGCAAAAGGTTTTTATCAGAGCTTGTAGGAGAGACCTGACACACAGAGCTGATAGTTCAGGGTGTTAACTTACAACGCTGTACACAGAAACACATCCTGAATTTCTATTCCCCAATATGTTTCTACATATGGTTGCAATTCACATGACATTTTGGAAGATGCTTTGCACGCTGCTTCTTGAGGTTTTTCATCTATGTATTTAAATTTATTTTTTTTCCTGCTGTCCTCTGGAAGGCAATTGTTGAGACATCTCAGTTGTTGAGATATCTCTGTTCTCCAAGCTCTGTTTGATGCAGGTGAGGTGGGAAACTTGCCTCTTGTTCCTGGAACAAGTGAACGTGTGCTAAAACCGAGAGCACTTGAGCAGAAACCTCAACCATAATTCCAGGTTTTCAGTGCTGATCTGATGCTGGGACTCTTTTGAAGCCAGCAGAATCCTCCTTATGATGGGGGAGCTGATGAGACCGAGAGAAGCGATGCTTCCAAATGATTTTGACTTTTTGAGAAGAAACCGTTTTCACAATTAATCCCAAATTTTTGCTCCTGGAGCTTTTATGATATGAAAGAAATGCAGAAGCTTTGAAGTCCATTTCAGCAAAAGCAAGAAAATTTCCACTCCATCTGTAATTCCAAAAACCTGCCTTCTGAAATAGCAATTAGTGGTATTTTTACTGTAAAAATTTCCCCATCGTGTGAATGTCCAAATGGGCAGGCTTGTTCTCCTCCTGCTCTGTGTAAATTAGAGCAGGGAACGGGCAGGCAGGGCTCCTGGGTTTCATTTCCAACTTTACCACTTATTCCCTGTGCGTCCTATGAGTAACGTTTGATTTTAGCTTACGCTTTGTTTGTAAAATCGAGATAATTACACTTTTCCTAAGGGAGGAGGAGGAAAGGCACTAAGGCGTAAGTCAGAAAACAGCACAGGAGGAACTTCTAAAAACTTTGGCTACTGCCCCGATTCCCCCAGTGATTTCTGATGCTGTTATATTCTGAGCGTGGTGTCACAAAACCAGTCACCCATGCAGGTTTGTAATCTGAGGCTGTAATCATACAAAAATTTAGGCATTTATTGGGAAAGCATATAGTTTGTGCTCAGCTTGTTCCTCAGCCTTTGCAGGTTGGAGTGCAAATATGCAGTGGGAAGAATGGTTTGTAAAGAGTGAAGCAGTTGGGTGGGTAATGATGGACGTATGAACATCTTTGTGCTTTTAATATGATTTGAATGCACGCCACCCTAAGTGGTGTCCAAATTTATCACACGTTGTCATAAACAGAAGCGTGTAGATAAGGAATCTGGTGCCTTTAGCTTTCTCTGAAGTTCAGTTTAAATAGAGATTTATGTGCAGAGCACAGCTGATGCCATTTGAAATCTCAGTTTTGGTTATGGAAGGAGCCTGGAGTAAGTAGGATGCTAATGTGGTTACCACAGGGAATGGCTTTAAAGTAGGGAGTGATGAATGCAAGGCAGTATCTGTAAAATAACAGACTTTGTTCATCACTTTCAGTAAAGGCAGGTGACTGGTAGAAGCCAAAAACATCTAGGAAGAAAATATGCATGAGGTAGGAGGCAGGCACATGCTGTTAGCTGAAGTCACGTCGTATTTCATAGACAGGCTACAATTCCCCTCCCTGTCACAAGGAGAAAATAATGGAGGAAGCTTTTCAATGGCACAAGGGCAGTTTTATGCAATTTGTATTGCAAGCCAGTGACCTTAGAGTGACTGCTGGCCTATCAGAGGGGTTTTGAAACGAAACCCTTCCTTTAGTCCTTGAATTAGAGACAGACAAACGGTGCTTTACGTGCACACTCCATCTGCTAACCTTGGATGGAGTCCTTTGCATCTTTTAATAAGCTTTTTAAAATGTACCAGAGCTTCTTTGTTTCCTTGGCCTCAAAAGGGTGGAAGCCAAGAGAGATTTCATCATTCACGTGCCATGAATAAAATGACCATGCAAGCGGAATCCTTTATGAGAAAAATTAATTAATTAACATTCCGTGCATCAGCAGAGCTGGACAGACTGCAGACAAGTGTGAAGTGATGGCTGTAACAGCAGCATGGGACTTTTGCAGAGGTGGGTGTTACAACCCCTGGCTTATCTGCACATCTGTCTGATGGCTTTTATTTCCATCTGAAATTCCTCCCTGCAGGACTTTGAGCTGCAGGGATCCCTTGTTGGTGGTTTCCCTCTGCTCACTCGCACACAGAGGAGTGGGTTCTGTCTCCCAATAAAGCAGCTATTTTCCTACAGGCTGCAGCACTGCTGCCTTCCCTGCATCCTTGCCTGTCTTTCATGTTTTAAATCTGACACGTTTAGCCACAGTATGCGTGTTTATACAGTCAGTATATAAATATACCTTGACTTCTTTCCAGCCTCTCTTTATCTCCAGAGATCTAGGCCCCTTAAAGAAAATATTATTCTTTGCCAGCAGCACATAAGCATCAATTTACAGAATTTTTTCATAAATAGAGCCTTCCCGGGGGCTGTATTATTGATTTACTTTTCACCTAGCACAGCACTCGCGTCTTGATCAGAAAAGGCTGCTCTCAAATTGTGCAGTTCTGGTTTTCCTTTAACTCCATTATCAAAACATTCACTCTTTCCGAGGCTGGTAATAAAGCAGCCTGGCTTTGCCAAAGAGAAATATTGCTTATGGTCCAAGTTGTGTCTCTGATAATTGAGACCCAAATGCCAGAAAGTCATAAAAAAAAAAAAAAAAAGTTCCTTCTGGTCACTGAGTTCCACCCAGTTTGTTTTCCTTGCACTAACAATCACTTCTTTCCCATGTTTTTCTTCTTGTAAACCACCTCACATTGAATTATCCAGCCACTGCAAGAAGCTCTGCCAGTCCTCATGTGTCTTATGAGCTGCTAGGGCTGCGTTTCATTACCCATGATATACAAACATGCAGCATTTATGGGGATAACAACGCATTGTACAGGTGGAGATAAGCTCCTGTCAGGAAGTGTCTATAAAGCACGAGCAATTCCAGCACTTGTTTTTTTGCGTTCCTGATATTGTCAGTGGAATTTCAATTCTGTATCCTGCAAACGCGAGCCGTGTTGGTGAGAGTTATGTACTATAGAGATAGCAGCTGGGGGCTTCAGGGTAAGGAAACATCCATCTTTGGGTTTCCTTGGATGTAATGACAAGAGGCTGTGAGAACAGCTCTGCTTTGCGAGGTGCTGCGTGAAATAAAGCCAATGTAAAGAGCTGCAGGTGAGAGTGGGGGTAACAAAGGGGATAAGATGGGGAAGGGGCAGTGAGAGGTAAACCGAGAGCAGTGTGTGCTGAGCAAATCACTGCGTTCACTCCTCTGAGGTCCCCTAAACGAGAGCAATGCTTTTCAGTAGGGATTCATCCTGCAACGAGCACAGAATTGCTTCTGAGATTTGGAAAAGGGCAGACATTTGGCAGTGGTGAAATTCAAGGTGCAGCTTTCTTAGCTACGACTGTTATTTGAGCTGACAGAGGCCACTTAGGTGAGTTACAGCATGGTTCTGTTCCAGTCACGTTGGGTAGATGGAAGCACAGCCTATTAAATACTGCTCTGGAATAAGTTTCCCTTCAGCTGCAGCTTCCCACCACTTCTGCTGTTGTTTTTACTACTTGTTAGAATAGAATACAACAAAGTTTTAGCACAGAAGAAAGACTCACTGTGACAGCTGCTGGGCAAAAGAACAAACAAGTGCACAGTTGTTGCCCCAAAGCCTTTTTATGTCACTTCTGTAGTCAGCCCTGATACAGACATTTACATTGGGACCATTTAAACTGTTATCTTTGGGATTTGCACATGTTGGATAGAGATGATATTCCTTAATTTGCCACAAACCCTTTAATTTGCCACAGAAACAATCAAACAAGTCTTACTTCTGTCTCAGAGCCTGGAAAATCGTATGAGTCTTAGGGATTCTTCAGGAGATGAGAGGAAAAAGATGATGGAAAACCCAAGTTTAAGGTTTCCTTTCTGACTGCAACGCCTCAGATGTTACATGGAGCATTGGAGTGCTGGAGAACTGCTGGCAGAATCACATCAGATCAGGATTTGCCAATGGAAACTCTTCCACCAAGGGGATGGGGATGAAGACAAAACGTTCCTGAGATTTGCTCCTGCCATCTCCCAAGCCTTCAGGCCTTCTGCCTGTCCCTGCACAGCAATGATTGCCCACAGCATTAGTGGTATTTTGAGGACAAGACTGATAGTACCCTTTTCTTTTTCCCCCCCCATATTCCAACCATGTAACCAGCTGGAGTTCTGCTTCAAAGGAGGAAACTACTGAAGTCTCAGCTGGTTGCTTTGCTGTCAGCCCCTCTCGATCAGGATGTTTTATGCTGTTTGTCAGCATGGTTTCTAAACACCAGTGGCCTCAGGCTTTGAAGGAGTTCAGCCTTCCCTAAAATTGCTGATGTTCCTTGTTGTGCAGTTTGCATAATTTTTGCAGTGGGCTTTTCCTTAAGATTGAGAGTCCTAAGTGGTTCAAACCTATGGGGATCTCCAATTTTCGTCCTCTCCATCAGCATTCTGTTTGTAGAGGCAGAGCATCTCTCTATCAATCTTCCTTACAGCTCCCCTTTGCTTTGCTCCTTGGACTATACACTGGGGCATAAAATAGAGTGGAATGTTTCCTATTTTGTGTGCTAATAAGCAAAAACAGGAAAAAAAAAAAAAAAAGCAGCAACCTGTGCATTAGTTTGCTCCAGCATGTGCTGTAACATTATTAGCTGATTCCTTTGGAAAATTACCACCAGTACAGCTTTGCTGACTTGCACATGTATAATGTATAAATAGAGCCATCAAAGTTTAATGCACCTTTAGCAGTGTATTTCCTAACACTGCCTGTGACAGGGGTTTCATTTTTTTTTTTTAAATCTCAACAGTTTATCACCAATGCACTGCAACAAAGTGCAGCTCAGCTGTGCCATCCACAGAGGTACATTTATTCCCTGTGTTCACTTCTCCACCACGACATGCAATACTCACTGATGGTTTTTTCCCCTACAGCCTTATGACACAGCCTGCCAGCCTCTCTGGATTTGTCCTTAGTGCCACAGTTGTGCCCACAGACCCAGATCCAGGCTCTATGCACACACAGATTAGTCTTTGCCCCCAGGGCATTACAATTTAAACAGACCAAACTAAGCAACGTGAAGACAGATCAGCTGTATGAAACAACAACAGATGAATGAAAAATGAGCCTAGATGTTTTCTATCTGTGGCCACTAGATCATACTTCAAGTTTTTTTTCCTCAGTATGAATATAAGGGAGAATGAGTGTGAACAGATGGTACGTAGAGGGAAGGAAGAGATGAATGTTAAGATAGAAAGTCACCTGGGTGAGAGAAATACAAAAAGTTGGACTCCATAAAAAGAAAATGCTGCTGCTTCTAATTTAGATTTTTGATCGAGGCATTTGCAGCAATCTGAATACTGTGATTGAGAGATGTTTGCCTTACCATTAGAAGCCCGTGTGGCCCATGAATTCTCAGAGCCACAGCCTTCACGTTTCAGGGATACATCCACACATCTCTGGAGAGCAGCTGGAATAAAGTTGTGCCTCCAGCAAAGACATGGAGAGAACACTGAAAAAGGAAAAGATGCAGAAGTTTCAGCTTTGAGAGTCCACAGGTGGGCAGTGGAAAATTATGATAAGCTATGGACACAAGCTCAGGAAAACCTGGGTCTGCTGCTTAAATATCAGAGATCTGTCGTTTTGCACACCTTTCAGCCTGGAAGTCTGCAGTTGTATGGCTTTACCTGTGAGCTGAAACCTCCAGGAGGAAAAAAGAAATAAGTGGGTGTGTGAAAAAGCCACGACTCAACCTTGCAGCATCCAGGAGGCTGTGCTGCTGAGCTGTGATCAGCTAGGCTAATTACAGAGGGAGAGTGCAGTCATTTGTGGGCTCTGTTGGTTTCAAAACTGCTGCTTTTGGCAAAGCCAACAATAGAAGGCTGCATATATTTAGATATTAATTTGTGAATTAAAAGCACTGCATTTAGCATCTTTACCAAAAAAATGACAAGAACACCAAACACAGTGATGATTGCTTTGCCCTTTGAGCCATGTCTTTTTGAAGCAAACTGGCCCTTGGATTTATAGATTTTATTATTATTAATGTTCTCTCCTGCAAAGAATTCTGTTCTGTTGCAGTTCAAGAGCTCTTTCCATAATGTCAAGCTCCCTTATATTTTCAGCCCCCAGGAGAATTCACAGTGCTACTTATTTTTCCTACAAGCCAGCAGGTTTTGATGTAATAAGGAGTAATAATGTTTTCCAATACGGATTTATTCCAAGGTAATCCAATGGCTTTTCAAAATGGAACTGCATTATTTCCTTAAGGCTCTGGTGCAGCATGGCTTCATGCCTTTCATTGCTTCTCTGCTGCTGGCTGGAATCTTACTGCTTTGTGCCACAGACTTATTTGCCATCTCATAGCCTGGTTTTGGAAGCAGGAATGTCTGAGTTCCCTTCCTGCTGCTGTCATGAAGTTATGAGCACAAGCAGTAGGTAAACCTCATTGCTGACAAGTGCAACATTTCATGCTGCATTTCCTAAATGCATGTGAGCTATTAGTTTAAAGGGCTATGAAGAACGTAGTCTTTTAGCTTACCCTCACTCTGTTTGCTTCATTCCTTTGAGTCCACTGATAAATCACAAACAGGAGGGATATTTGCACAGACTCCAAACTGGTGAAACTATTGCTTGAGCTGAGAGAAGGGCAAGCAGGAAAAACCTTTCAGCTTCTCCTCCCACCCCCCCACTGCCTGTGATTCATTTGAAACATAAACCTTGTGGGGAAATAGAAAGCAATCACATATACTAGGAAAAAAAATGGGTTTTGTCTTTTCTGTGATGGTTTTCTCCTCTTTCAAAACCAGGAAAAGTTAATTTTTGATACAAAGCCAGAACAAAGAGAGGCTGTGGGGGTAGGAAGAGCATGAGATGGATTTTCTTGTTGCCTTCATCACTTACCGAGCTGCAGAAGCGTCTGTAAGATCAGATCAAATTCAGAAGCACAAAGCACTTGATTAAGGTGGGGAGAAGAGTAAACTTTTCCCTGTGGGGAAAAGTGACAGACAACTGTTATTTCATTTCCAGGATGCTTTTTATTGAGGTAACTGATAGACGTGCTCTTTTCTTTCAGTGTTTTCAGAGCACCACTTCAGTCATCTCTTCCATATTTATTAGGGGAAAGGAAAAGGAGAAAGAGGTGAAATTTATAGAACATGGCATTAATTACTGCTTACCTTTCTGTTTTATGGCAGCAAGTGATGTATTTCTAATAGAGGTGCACCACAGGCATGGTAAACAGGCAACAAGCCTGAATCAGTACCAGTGCTGGAGCAAAAGCTGTCAGCTGAAGAAATCCCAACAAAAGCCCCAGAAAAAGTTTCATTAGAAGTCAAATTCAATTTACTACCCACCATCTTTGCTCACCTTCACTGCTAAGGTCACCGATTTTCCTTCAGCTGAGGGAAGCTGGTGGTATTGAGGTCCTGAGAGATGCTCACTTGAGCAGCAGCTGAGTTATGCTGAGAGTTAAATCACAGAAGTGATGCAGGGAGAGGAAAATACAGGTAGCTGAAATCCGAGCCATGCATTTTTCAAGAGATGAAACCTCAAATTTAAATGGATTAGGATCATTTTTCCTCACCTTTTCATTGTCCCATCCACCAAAACAGATGAAGCTGATAAATTCTCTGTCTTGACTTGGGGAATCCAAATCAATGGAAAACTTCTTTGGGGCTCTTCTGGAGAGGTAACCCCAGTTCATTGTTTGCTCTCACAAAGAGGACTGTTGGAAGTGGAGTTGCTTATGCTAAGAGAGGTGACTGCAGCACTGGCTCAGTACCACGGAACCTTAAATACACTCAAAGGGAGCTTTTGGCCAAGGCTCAGCAGTGGGATCTGGGTTAAGCTGCTGTAGGTATTATTGCCACAGCAGCAGGCACTCAACAGGCCAACCCCCTCCACATTCACTGAGCACTGGAAATAAATACCTTCTTTGGCAAGTGTAACTGACTTAAGACCATCCTATCTATTGTGGCAACACAGTTGGGTGCCACTTCTCCAAAGCAGCTAAAAGCTATTATAAGCAAGTAATACCAGTGTTAGCTTCCTTCTCTGTGCCTGGTTTCACTGGGATCTTTGGCAGGACAAGATAAGCCTGTCAGCATACCAGTGTTCTGTTAACTCTGCACAATTTGTAATTGACAACTCCCTGGTTGTCCAGATGAGGGTTTCTGCTGCCTCTTATTGGTGCTTTATGAGCGTTGTAAGGTATTGTAATGCTACAACATGATAGAAAGCACAGCAGTGATAGCAAGGTCCTAGGCTGTAGCAAGTGAGGATAAGCCCAAATGGAGCAGCCACAGACACAGAAACAAAGAAAGAAAAATCCACTTACCATTAAAAGGCCTCAGGTAGGCAGGGATCTGCAGTGAGATCCCATCACCTCCACTGCCAGCCCTTAAATGATGGCTGGGAAGGGGTGGATCCTGGCTCCATCCCTTGCAATCACTCAGACACATTGCATGCACCTGAGCTGGCCCTGCCTTCCCATCAGGTGCTCAGTCATTGTTCCAAGCCCTGTCTTAGCATTTCTCCTATAGATATTTAACAGAGATGTCACACACATCCCTTTTTTACACCTTCTGTAGTTTTTTTTTCCACTTCAGCCGTGCAGCAGGAGGTGGTGCGGTGTGGGATGGAGTCACAGAGACATTTAGAACAAGGATTTCTATGAGATGAGACACTTGCTCGGTTCTCTCCCTCATTCTTTTCCCATGAATTCCCCAGAGATGTGTACCTACAAGCACGGAGTAGCTGAGTTCGAGTTTCTGTGCTTCATTTTTGGCATACCCTCACATTGTGTAAAATCTTACCTTGCTCTTGCACTCTCATCGACGTACTTAGAAAGCTGTCCTCTGCTCAGAGCCCTGTGCCAAAGATCTCTCGTGGATCAGGGCCTTGAGCAGAGCCAGGAAATGACTGTAAGCACGAGAAGCTGGGTGTAATAAATGGTCGTCTTTGTTTCCCTGCAGAGCTTTTCCCTTTGCCAGTTTGTAGACCTGTGCAGCAAGTTGCTTTGTTTGTACAAGTTATGCCAACTCTGGCATAACTCTGAAAACCTATTGGGGAATGGGAGCATGCGTTTTGCCTGGTGCTTTAAACAGCTCCATGTTACACTGGGATGAGCTTTATTGCTTTATGGTAGTATAAAACTTATCTTTTCCCTAGCAGTTGGCTCTTAGAAGACTTATTATCTTTGTTTTCCCTGAAAACTGTGGAGTTGAGTGGTGTGAAATGCCATTTCTGGCACTTTGGTGCCTGTGCTCAGGCAGCCCAAATTGTCTGGGCTTTTCCCTCTTGCTTCTTGTCCCATTATTTTTCACATTTTCGGTTCCATACCCTCTGCAATAGGCTCTGATTTCCTTTAGCAGAATCTCTCTGTCTCAGCCTCCTGTCCTTTAGAGTTCTTAACATCTGTGGTTTCTTGCTAAGTCTTCAAGAACGCCAGAAAAACCTGGCATTCGTTATTTTATATATCAGAATACGCTGAAAGAAAAAAAGTGAAGTGCTTTGCAGCTGCAATACAGCAGAGGTCAGGTAAATAAATAGATTGTATTCATAACTATTAGCTTTTTGCAGTCACCATCATGCTGACCTACTGCATCTCTAAGAACCATTGCTGGTTTATCCAGGCAGCTTCAGCAACCGGATTCTTTTCCAGATGTCTCTTCTCAGAGATTCTGTTCACAAAGCAAGCTGGCAGGCTGGTGCTACAGGCAGAAGAAAGGGATCACGTAGGGTCTTACTGAAAGTGAGATAAATGCTTTTAAAGGGTAGAAAATTAGGGAGCATATTGATGCAAATAGCAAGAAAACGCTCTTTGAGACAGTGGGGATTTTTTTATTGTCCAGGTGAAGGTGCAGGCAGACGTGAGACCTTCAGGTGCACATAGGAAAGTACATGGTTAGCTTTCTGTTTTTTCTTTTGGGGTGCACCTTGTTAAACTCTGTTTAAAAACTCCCCACGACATTTTCTTTGGGGACCTGGAGATTACAGCAAGCAAATGTTATCCTTATAGGTCATTAACAACCAAGGAACTCATTTTGCATCAGAAGAGGCAGCTCACCAGATGGTGCTTCTGAGCACATGATGAAAAACAGCTGCTTTGCTACTCATATATTTCTTTCCTTGCACAGCTAACTGCTTTTGATTAAGGTATAGAGATATATATGCTGAAGCTATTTTAGTTTGTATTCTGTTGCAGGAGAAGCATTAAGGTGCACCCCAAGCTTGTTAAACACGGCATTAGCAACGTCAGTACAGCAATTGATGCTATTAAAGCATGCTGCTGGCCCTGCTCTCCCCAGGTAAGCTGGTGGTGCACCTGTCAAGATGAGAGACAGCTGGGCACAACGTTGAACTGTATCATACATAAAGGAAAGTGGTGAATAATAAAGACTAGAATGAGCAGTTTACTCATTCCATTCTTTATGTGTCCAGCTAGAAATAGGATGGATCGTCTCATCCATGCTCAGTAGCAGTGGTTTTTTTCCATGAACAGCAATTGGAGGGTCACACACAGGGAACAGCAGCATGGTTACGTCAGGCATGGAAAGCTGACATTAAGTTTCAGGAGCACAGGCTGTTTGTTGATTAAGTTTCCTGGAAGATAAATTAGCCCTCCCTGCTTTTTGAAAGCAGGCTGGGATGCTCTAATGGGTTGGGATGCTTCTAGCACAGTCTTGCAGCCCACTCACTGTCTTTGCCTAAGCATCAGCTACTTGGTGGTTGTTTTCTCTAAATCTCCCCCCAAGAAATTTTACCAGCTGGTTTCTTTAACAGAACAAAGCTTAGCATTTTTAGGTGACTTTACTCTTCAGTGGTGCAGACACACATAGATCAGTTCTGTGATATGAATCATAGAGATGGCACACTGCTGCAGCAGTCAAGCTGAAGACCATTGGGCAGACTTTGCATCCTTACCTTCTTTTTTGGAGGCAACCCCACGGTAGCCAGAGTATAAGCTGTTGGCTTCCTTGCTTCTCCTGCTCAGCTGGGAGCCCTCCTTGTTGTGTCATCATCTGCAGCTGAAGATAGGCTATAGCATCCCATTTCTCCTCCCTCCCTTAATGCCCTTTCCCTTGTAGTCAGCACTTCATTTGAGGCCATAAAACTAGCTTTTATTGACTTGCAGACATTAAAAATATACACAGAGCAATCAATTCTAGTATCAAAACAAGAGCCCCTTGTTTACCAACCCTCCCACGTAACACCCACTATTAACATTATGCATTTGTAAACATTTGGTGTTTTTATAAAGGTATTTATTTAGTTTGATAATACTGATGCACTAAGCTTGGTCTGTCAGACAGAGCAAATTATTGAAAGCAGGTGAAAGGAAGTCAAACAGTGGTGGGATAGATAGAAATCCATACACTGCACTTCTACATAGGTTCAGAAAGAAAGCTGTTAAAGACAAAGCCCAGCAACAGAAAAAGGCAAGCTCACAAGATAGAGTTCCTTCCTAGGGGAACAGAGCCATCAGTTTTCCCTTTCTCTTACATCCAGATGCTCTCTGTACCACACCCAGGCCTGATGACAAAATATCTTCTTTCTACTTTAATTCTTAGTCTTTTTTTTCCCTCCCAGGAGGCACTCAATAACCCTTTTATAGTTCATAGGAAGCCTCGCACTTGAGTAATTGCTTCAGTCCTGACCTCCCTTCTTCTCAGCAGAGGACTTGAGCTTCTTCAGCCACCTGCAGAGAGGACTTGGCTTGCACAGCTTACGACTTGGTCTCTTGCACACCACTGAGTGGTTTTCCACTGCTGCCTGGTTGATCACCACATCTGCCTCTCCATCTCCCACCTCTCCAGCAGCCTGCAGGGCCAGGTCAGTTTTTGACACTCCTGCAGCTGGCTGAGCTGTTGCAGCTCTGTCCTGGCTTGGAGCACACGTTAGAATGTCTGGGCTCATCGTAGCAGGCTCAGTTTCAGCCTCTTGTGGCTCCTGCACAAAGGGCTGGGTGTCACCGTGGTCTTGAAGCTCCATGCTTTGCACTGCTGTCTGTGGCACAGACTTCTGCTCGTGTTGCAGAGAAGACAAGGCTGTTTCATTTTCTTTGTTCTGCATCCCCACAGCAGCATCCTGTGATTCCTCCTTTGGAAGAGGATTCTCACTGCTCCCCAGCAGAGACTTCTGGGCAGTAGAAAGATCAGCTTCTGCCTTTTCTTGCTCAGCTGCTTGCCTTTCAGGCTTCCCAGGCCTTCTGCAATACCTCTCATGGCTGATTTCATTTCCCATGATGAAGGTGTACAGCAGTAATCCTGCTGGCAGCCTTCTCCACAGAGCTGTTAGGCTTTGGAATACTGAGAAACCTCAGTCAGAAGTAGGCAGAGAACCAAGCTTCCTTCTTGCTGCTAAGCTGAGTGGTATATAACTCAAAGGGCAATTACCCACCTGCAAATTAGAAATTAATTAAGACCCACACCCTATCCCTCTGTAAGGGTTTGGTTGATTCTGTGATTCTGAGGAGCATATAGATGGGAAAGAGTGCAAAACTTGCTGTGAACTCTGTCTGGAAGTTCCCCAGGATTGGGCTGGATATGAGATTTATAATTTTAAAGCCTGTTTTAGTTGAAGGGCCAGTCTTTTTTTGGGTCTTTTGATACCACTAGCAGCACTTGGGAAGTCAGTTACTCACCATGACTCTCAGCCAATACTGCACTTTACAGCTATTAGTTTGTATTACCAAAGTGAATAGTATTTAGGTCTGCTCTTGTTTCCTAGCCCATTTGTTAATTGTAGGAGGAAATTCACATTTAGCAGCTGTAAATAGGTCTGGTAGGACCTGGAAGGGAGGAGGAATGAAAGGTAAAATGCCTCTTTACTGTGAGATCAGAAATAGGTGGATTTCAGGCCCTTGGGTCATTATTTTATCAACCATTTACTCGCTTTTTAGAAAGCACAGCAGTGTTATCACTTCAAACTAAGGTAATAATAAGGCACAGTACATTTCAAATGCAGAGAAAATTTTACCTCAAGTCACATTTATAGCGTTGCTGTAAAACCACAGGATCATTAGAAAACAGATTAAGTGTTTTGCAGAGAAAGAGGAGAGGAAAATGGTGTTGAAAAGGGAGAGAAGAACCCACGTACAGCTTTGTCTATTAATTCCTTTTGAAATTTATCTCGTGCAGATTAGCTGCAGTTGCTAGAAAGAAGCAAACACAATTTAAACTCGTGATATAATTAAACAAGAATGAAACTGCCCCGTTTCTGGCAGAGAAACGACAAAATAAGCATTTCTTTTCAACCATTTCCAGCATCACAATTTCTTGGCCTTTATTTCTTATTCAGGTTGATAAGGTATTGCTCTTAAGTAGGGTAGCTGATGACAGCAAACCATTTCCCCGCGAGTCCCACATCATTAGTTCTCTTAAACTGCTGTTCCACTGCAAATCCTGTGGCACTTTCTGTAGCTAAATATTTAAAGTAAAACAGAGCTGCTGTGCAGCACGATATGATTACTGATGGTCGGGCAGAAGGTTTAGAATAACAGGAACCACAGAAAAACAGATCTATAATTTAGGGATGACGATTTCTAAAGTGAAGCTAATGGGTCCAGAGCAGTTTTGATGCACTGTTTGAGCTGCTTTTATGGATAGAATCTGTAGAAATGAGTGATTCCATGCTAGTTAGGCACTCTGCATGAATTTAAAACTACATAGCTGTAAGGATGGGAGAGCAGGAAAGACTAAGCAGCCACTTTCATTATGGGAGTAAAACAAAATATTGGAGGACAAAGAGATGCTGTACGATGCCAAAGGTAGACAGAGGACAAGATAAATATAAATTAATATTTTGTGAGATTGGCTGCTCAGAGAAAAGCATTTGCTGTTACAACATCAGCGATTTGGTGTAAATGCTTATAGCAGCAAAGTGTTTCATGTGATTTTGGAAGGACAGTGTAATGCTTAGCGAGGAAAGGAAAATAACAGTCTGTTCTACGGTGTGTTTATGTTGGTTGGGTGTTACCATCACTACAGGAGCACTTAAAAATCTGAAGATTGACAAATTCCACTGCTGTTGTCTCAAGAGAGGCATTATTTATAGAAAGTCATACATCTATATTCATTACCATATGTGCAAAGGCAACGGTTATTTTGCACGTGGAGTAAAATTGTTTCTTCCTTCCTGATCCTAAATTTGGCCATTTCCTATTGTGAATGTTCATTCATTTTTCTGTTGCTAAGAGCAGGACCTTCCTCAGATGAGGTGTCAGGAGGAAAACCCATCAGAACAGACATCAGCATCCCTGAGTCCCTGTCCTGTGTGATCCCTGTCCTGAGCTCCAGCCCTAATGTGCATCCTCCACAACTTGTGAATTGAGGGTGATGAGGTCCTCCAGACTCCCTGGGGTGCAATTGAGGATGAGTTCTCAGATAACAGCAAGCCAGAGGACAAGGCCATTGCTGAGGATGAGAATCGTTATCCCATCCTAACTCTGCTTTGAAAGGCAGAGATGGAAATCCTTTTTTTTTGCAAATAATCAGAAAATGGAAGCAGTGTTTAAGGCATTACACTCCTGCTGGTAGAAAGAAGGCATACAGAGTTACGACTAGGTCAAAAAATTCCCATTCACCACTTTATGTCACTGTTTGGGATTTGTTTGAATTAAGGGAGCCAACCAACCTTCGATCACTGAAAGAGGTGTTCACACCACGGTCCCAAATATCAGAACTGTTTTCTGTGTTTCTTGTTTGTTTGGACATCCCCTGATTCACTTCATAAGTCCCTGCACATTTTTTCTTTTTTTCCTCTCATAGTGTTCATACAAAACCGAAGAGAAATGTAATGGGGCATTTCCACCTGCAAGTTGACAGTAATAACCAGTATCATGGGCTGAGCAACAGTTACACAGCAGGCTTTAGAGCTTAGGTGTTACACTTTGGTTCATAGGCACAATACATCTTCCTGACACACAGGAGCAGCAAATCTCAGGTGCTTTTCATCAGTTCCAACATGTTGCTGGCTGCTTTTTCTGCAGGAGGCAGAGCTGGTTGGGATTCTGCAGTGGTGTTTCTTCCTCTGGAGGAATGCTCTCCTCCAATGAGTGCAGGAAGGTTGTTTGTGCTGGCTTTTGTTTGTGAACTTGTTAGGATTTCCCATCCTGCTGTCAGATTGCTGACAGGTCATGCAGCTTTAAGGGCTCACACCTTACCAAGGGAAAAAACATGCAGAGAAGCAAGCAGAATATTCTGCTGCTGATGGCCGGGAGGAGATGTGCTGTTTAAGTGAAACAAAAGCGTTTGGTGTTGACAAAAAACAGGAGCAAACAGCGATAGCCTTGGTTGAGGGAGGTGTTATTATTTTGGCCTGCTGTTTTCAGAACTCTCCACCAAGTTGTGTCAGTAGTTCAACCAGTTTAAGAGAAACAGACCTGTTAGTGTACTGCTGGAATTGGGTGCTTCAGAAGGAAGAGAAACGTGTCCAGCAGCTCCTGATAGCACAAGCAGATAGCAAATATTAAGCTCCTAAGCATTCATTCACGACTTGTTGATTTCATGGGTGTTGCAAGGTTGTATTTTCAGGGTTCCCTTTTGAATCACAAAAAAAAAGCTTTGTTAAGTACAGATTCTTAAGAGTGGAAGGTAAGATTTTCAGGGAGCAAAAAATTCTGACAGTTATGTGAACTGGTGATGCTGCTTTCACTGCTCGCTTGCAGTGATTCGATTTGCTAGTCAAAGAATTTGCTGCTAATCATCTTAAGAGGGCAGCCTAGAGCCTGGGAACAGAACTGACTTGTGCTCACACTGCTGCTTTATGAATAGATCCTGCAGTTAGAACTTGCCTAAAAAAGAAGGGACAAACTGCAATGGAAGGTACAGCTTGCATTCACACAGCAGTGGCAATGAAGAGGGGTTCAGTGCTCATGGAGCAGAGTTGTGAGGGCATATAGATGGGCTGCCCTGGATGGTACAACTGTTTTGCTGATACTGAACGGTCTATCCTTTCTTTTCAAAGGGCAAGAACAGGATTTTAAAAGCATTAAAGTGTTTTTATAACTTCAGTCTTATTCTTCTCATAGGAATCATATTAGAAAGTTTGGAATCACATCTTTATTTTCAGCAGCTCAAAGTCAGTGAGCCCCATTATTTGCTTACCAGAAGACGAGCATCTTTCATTCTGAGGCCAGCAACGTCAGTACTCAGCATTTTACCCAAATAACGTGCAAAATGAAAAGGGCAAAAACCTGAACTGTTGTCTTTAGAGGCAGTGCAGGTATCAGAAATGTCAGGGTCCCTTCCATCATACAGTTCAAGCCATTAGAATTGCAAGAGCAAAACCTTTGCCAAGTGTAATTTTGGGTAGGCTAAACCAGGACAACACAATGGTTGGTATCCAAGAGTAAAGCTCAGCTTTACAGTACTTTATGGCACACCTTAAACAACAACAAAAGAGGCTGACAAAAACTGGAGGAAAACATCTGAACTGGAATAGATCTATTGTAAGCCAGTCTGATGTAGGCTTGGATTTAGGAATAGTGTTTGTGGAACTGTAGCCTGTGGTGTTATCCTATATGTTGGCATTGAAATTGACCCCAACCACCTGTTTGTTTTGGAATGCCAGCAACAGTGTCATGTAATCATAGCTTATGTGATTCTAGGTCAGACTGATACCTTCAGTCTCAGCTAGGTACTAACAGCAGTCATAATGGGAATGAATTGATGAATCACTGTTACGTGGTTCATTGTTGAGTAACGAGATGCAAGCATTAATTAAATCACAAGCATAAAACACAGCGACAAGCTGAGGTTGAAAATGAGTGATTCTTTAATGTGAGAATGCAAACATTCTTCCTAGTATCAGAGATCTTATCTTCAAGTTCTCCAAAATGTTTGCCCAAAGCCAGTGACAGAAAGTCACCCAAGGAATCCTGCATCACCATCACTTCCATTATCCTTTGCCAGGAATACATACAAGCAAACCACCTGCTTCACATCTTAATCTGTCCCTCTTAACTTCTTTCTTCCTGGTGCTTTGCATTTGCCCATCATAAGATGAAAAACTTTCCTTTATCTCGTAAAGCTGCGATTCTCCTCCTGAATATTTCATTGCTTTCAACATTTCTTTGCTCTGCATTGTCAGACACATTGCCACGAGTTCTCTCAGCAACCACAGAACAGAAGATGATTAATACCAACCTCTGAAAATACTTGGCAATTAATTATAGTTACTGATCTGAGCACGGAAGACACTGGCAGAACAATGCAGAGAAGCTTCTGCAACTCTTTGCTTTGTTTCTTTTTCAGCATCAGTTAGGGGAAGCCTCCAGACCCACACATTCATTCTAAGAACAGAGGGCACATCCATTCTTTCAGACTAACCTAAGCAGCAGTTTATTGGTTATAACCAACCCAGGGCAGCTTGTCAACATAATGAACTCACATAGGTGCCTTCAGGATTTTACACAACAGCCACAGGGAGGGAGCATGCTCTGTGTTAGCTGAGAGTAAACTGACATTTCCATGAACATTGTCTCCATTCTGCTTTGGTCATAAGGGAAAATATTTCAAGGAAGGTTGGCTTAAACCGATAGACTTATGACTTACCAGCCTGGTCCCTTGATTTAAAAGAAATACATAAAGATACACACTATATTCTTGATGTGATTAAGCACATAAAGACAGTAAAACCAGTCACCCTTTAAATAGATGCATGCCTTTCAAAATCCTCATATCCTGACTTGCCTTTAACTATTTTTCTCCCCCTCCATGAATACAGCTATTATAGGAAGCACACAAGAACACAATAGCTGGAAATGGTTTCCTTGGGGAAGATTAATCTCACTCTCCTATACATTCTGTCTCTCCAGCTTTCTGTCTAAGTACACTTCTAATTCCCCACAAGCTATAGCAGAATGATTTGGTGCAGCCCTGTTATTTTTGGTTGAAATTAAAGGAAAAGATCTAGGCTGTATTCTTTTTCCAGTTCTTTTCAACGCTGCACTGCTTTTGAAGTTCAGTAACAGCTGCCCAACTAATCAAGTTTTACAAGACTCCCTGCATTTAAGAACTACATTATGCACATGGAACCATATTTACTGTAGCAAAATGACCATCAGAAATCTCTTACTGGTTACACTCTGAAAACAACCACTTTCACTGAGCTCCAGACTCTTTCACCTGCACTCAACCAACCCAAACCATGGAGCAGCTGGACACGAAGAAAACAACAGTCTGCATCAACAAGCATTAAAAGATGCCCATTTATTGGTTCCAGTTGCATTGCAGACCACACAGCATTTCAACAGAGCTTCAAACAGTGATGGTCAGAGTGAGGTGCACAGACAAGTATAATTAATATGCCTTTGTAGTTACACAGAGGGATAGAATTACAAAATCCATAACCCTAGCTCAGGTATACGTGCATGTGGAAAAAAAATATACATAAATATACTTTTTGTACTGAAATTTAAGTGTGTCCTTTCATCACCCCCCTGCTAGGGAAAGAAGGGGGTTGGTGCCACCTATGGAAAGCTGTGCACCAACTTGCTGTTCAGTCCCACTTCCTAAAGCAGGCTCCATAAACAACCTGCCCTCTGTGCCCTTTAGGATACGAACTCCCACTGATTGTCCACCCTGGTTCCTTGCAGGATCAAGGCAGGAGATTCTTTGCTTTGCTGCAGACAAACCCTCAGCCTGCTCAGTGGTTGCTGCACCAGGCTCCATGTGCTATTTCAGCATTCCTCATCAGCAGGCTGTTTTCCCTCATCGCTAGCTTTGATCTCTTCCTTATCCTGCAGAGCAGCCTGGGTTTCTACCAGGCAGCATAGTATTTCATTTGGTGTTTGTCCAGCATCACCAACCTCAGTCTGTTCTTCAGCTTGCTCCAATTCAGAAGGGTTTTCCTCCATATACTCATGAAGAGGAACCTCTTCATCATGTTCCAACTGGGGATCAGGTGAGGCTTCAGCAGCAAAGTGTGTTTTCTCTTCTCCTGCAGATCTCTGCATACTTGCAATGTCTTCTCTTGTCTCCATGGTCTTCAGAAGCAGCTCTGTCTCCTGCATTGTACACAGAGCAGCTGGGGACTCAGCTGCCTTCTCCACATGCACTTCCTGATGATCCTTTCCCTTACAAGTTTCCTCTGAATCACACAGAACTGTCACATCTTCTTCTGCAGGAATTGACAGCCTGGACTCCACTCCAGCAGGCTGAACCTCACCTTGGGCTTCAGCACACACATGGACTTCAGCCTTCACAGTTGTCTCTGTAAGAATCCTCACTTCTTCATCCCTGCAGCTGAGTTGCTCGTGGGGTACCCAGCCACTAGTAGGATGCTCATCAGCTGGAGCTTTACCCCTCTCTTGTAGATTGCCTCTGGCAGATTGGGCTTCTTGTTTTGGCTGTTCAGCAGGTTCCTGGTTCTTCACCCCCCCTGTACTGGGTTTGGTTTCAGGGTCCTGTGTCTCCTCACTATTGTGTGCATCTCTAGAAGAGGCACAAAGCAGGGCCTCAGTATGTTGTATGTGCAGAGATGCAGCTCCTGTGTCCTTTCTAGCTTGGGCAGCAGATTCACCTTCAGGGGTGTTTAAGGAATCTGACTCTGCAAAAGAAGGCTCGGGGGCTCTGGGGGTCCTTCCTATGCGTGCTGAATAAAAATGGTTCTCTCCAGTCCATGTTGAAGCATCACAGGATGTACCTGCAGTCCTGGATGCCCTTTTCCCCTTGGTCTTACAGAAAATAACTTTCTTAGGGAACACACAGAGCCTCCTGTTCTTGCCAAGAAGACCTCCCATTGCCAGAAGGGAAAGGAACAGCCCAATTAATGCCTGCCTCCTGGAGCTGTAGGATGCACACAGACAGCAGACAAGCAGGAAACTCTCTTGAAGCAGCAGCTTCACACCTGAAAGACATGGATATTTGCTCAGATCCATTTGTGGGCATTAGTTGTCATGTTTTCACATAACATCCTCCAGCTAATGTTATCAGAAGCTACAGAAGATAAATACAGGTGGAGCTGCTGTACAGAAATGATTTTTAAAGAAATAACAGTCTGGGGAGAAAGAAAACAAGCTACCTATCAATCGAACCAGCTCACTCTAAAAAAAATAGTTCCTCCTAAGCTTCTAGAAGCCAAGCAGCCACGCAGGCACTGCTGTTAGTTATCTTTCAGCAGATTGCTGTAGTGCCAGTAGGATTCTATTATATTGCAAACCTGTAGTTAGTTAAGTTGGAGCACACTGAAGTGCCTAAACTAGTAGTAAGGGCAACTATTAGTAGTGGCAGAAACAAGGCAGACAGGAAGAAGAGGGAAAAAAAAAAAGAAAAAAAGCATAGCATGACTTATTCCTTAATATTGAGAGATTAGTCACCTCCAAGAGGCACAAAACAAACCAAGAAAGAAAGCAACACCTCCTAGTGCAAAGTAAATCTTGAGAACTGAATTGCAATCCTTATGCAAGAAAAGAGCAAAAAACTACTTGCACTCTGGCTATGAAAGAGAAGAAAGACCCCATATTAAAAAAGAAATAAACGTAGAGCTCATAGCACTCACTCCATAGTCACTTCCTTACCACTGCAATCCTCCTAATGAGCACCTGGGAGAGGAAGGCACCAGCCTTCTCTTAAATAGGAGGAGGTGGTCACACTCAATTTCTCCCCCGTTTGGCTCTCAGTGTGTTAGTTCCTGCAGGTTCTGAAGTTCCCCCCCCTTCTTCTTCTTCCTTACTGTTTTCCCCAGGCATTTCATGGCCATTGTAAACAGCATATGGCTGCACATCCTAAGCATGGCTGATATAAGATTTGCTTGGTTATTGTTATTTTGTAATGGTCACTGCCAATTAAAACTAAAGATTAAAACAGCGCAGTCGTGGAAAATGAAAACTGGCCTCTATTTATAACTTTAAGTCTGCAGAAGAACAGGTGCATGGAATGCAGTCAGTGCTTTAACTTACAAATCGCTGAATCACAGAATGGCCTGGGTTGAAAAAGGCCACAATTATCATCCAGTTCCAACCCCCTGCTATGTGCAGGGTCTCCAACCAGCAGCCCAGGCTGCCCAGAGCCACATCCAGCCTGGCCTTGGATGCCTCCAGGGATGGGGCATCCACAGCCTCCTTGGGCAACCTGTTCCAGTGCATCACCACCCTCTGAGTGAAAAAAAAAATGATGTAAGTGAAGCTGCAAGTCTTTATATTATTTTATACTGGGCAGTTAGGAGGGAGAAATTGTCCCCTTACTGCTTTTGTGCCATCTTCAACTGACTGAGACAGGCAATGAGCTATTTTACAGTGGCTACAGATTGTTTTAATGTTTCCAGCCATAGCTGATCACCCTCTGTTGGCATTAACATGACAGTATCACTCGGGTTGTGTTTGTTTACTGGGAGTTGTAAAGTTAAATAGATCACATAGGCAAAAAACAAAAGCAAATATCCAGTAAATGCAAACTAAACCCAGTGACATGGGTGTAAAGATCCTAAACACGAACAGAAGGGTCAGAGTAGCTGGATTCCAGGCTGTTTTTATATATTTTTAATTGAAGCTACTTCTTTTGATGGCAGATCTGGTTCAGCATCCTACACTTTGTCTAGTTATTGTGATTCCGTTGATACAGAAATGCACAGGAGCTTTGGGTGAGGTTACTCCATGCATTCTGCCCACTGAGAGCATGAGGTACAGCATCCATGTCTTGCTGTTTAAACGTGGAACTTTTGAGTTAATATTTTTACTTTATGTGAGAAGAAGGATTACTCCTGTTGTGGATACTCATTTCAGTATCCCATACAAGGGAAGAATGCTCAGTTGTCACCATTTCAACAAGTGGTGGACATCTTTCTGAGAAGGAAAGTATTCTTCCTTACCATCGTATCATTTTGAAATGAGACATCCCAGCCTGACTTCGAAACAATCCTGAAAATTTCTTACATGTGAGACACTACAGGAGATGGCAGTGTAACCTATGGGGAAGGAAAGAAACCCTTATGGTCAGAGCAATCAGGTCTCTCTTGGCTAGATTTCACTTTTGTCCCAAAAGCCTTTTCTGATCTCTGCTACTTGGATGCATTTAAAAGGGCAGTTCTGCAAAAACACAGATGTGATCCTCTGACAAATACAAATAGCCACAGATCTTAAGAAGAGCCTGGCTCAGGTGTCAGCTCAGGGTTGGGTTGAATGACTGAATGCCATGGAATGGTTACAAAGCCATTCAGATGGCACCATCACTTGTAAGGGACGTGCTGCTGTCAGTGCAGAACGCTGATCTTTGTGTTGGGTTTTTTCGAGTTCAAGCTGTTCCTTCTTACTAGAACTGTCTCTTCCTTGCTATGCACATGGCAGGGCCTCTCTGCATATTAACTGTGGCATTTAGATATACTGGATGATCTGCCCAGGGGCATCTCTCATTCATCATTCATGCTGACATTACAACAGAATGACAAGCTCTGTTTGAAGGATTTTCTGTTCAGAGAGCCAGAAGGGCGTTCAGACAGTGAGCTCTGCAGCACCATTTGGATTCCAACGCTTAGCTTTACCCAACAGTTCCCACATTTTGGACAATTTCTGCTTTGCCCTTGTTCCCAGGCTAAGAAGCCACACGCTTAAACCCTCAAACAGTGAGAAAACTTCTCATATAGTGCAGTAACTTCTTATCCCCCCGCTTAACAGAATTAACTTATCAGCCCATAGGCAGGCATGAACGTGATTGAGTTTAATTTCTCTTGGGATTACCTACTCAGCCTCTCTCCTGCCTGAAGTGAAGTTTTATGTTACTGGGGTGTATTTGGGGGGGAGTAGCAGTTATCTCACCCAGTTCCCTGCTGAGCAGCCCTTAGAAACAAGCTTTAGCAGTAAGGACTGCATGACTTTTGGCAGAACAAATCAAGTAAGACAAGCAAGTTGGAGAATTTGAGAAAGAATTTGAGCTTGTAGCAGGCTTTGCAGAAGGCTGCTTTTTTCTTAATGGTTCCCTGCTTTTAGGTCTGAAAAACCTCTTGTTCATCATTGCTACAGAGATTGCCTACCTAAGCAAGAACTGTGGTTTATCAACCTTTTAAGTAATAGAAAAACACTACAGGTGCCTCTCTCTTTGCAGCACATAGAATCTTAAGTAAGGGAGGATGTGTTTGGAAAGCCTGACTTATGGGGTGCTTTGTCAGCTGAAGTGTGGTTGGAAGGAGGGAAGTCCAGGTGTTGAAGAAAGCTTATCCTATTCCCAAAGTACTTTCTTCAAAGTATGGAGTAGCATCCATCACTTGTCAACTCATTGAGCATATTCAGCTCTCAGCTACATGCAAGTAGAAATAAGATGTCATCAATGTGATGTATTTTCTTTCGGCTTTTTCTCAGCATTATTTAAAGTCCTGATCCTCAGGAACATTAGAAAACATGCTAGAGTTCCAGCACGCCTTCATAGCCCCCCCCCAAATGCACATCAGTTCAGATGGTCATCAGGTTTTGTAAGAGGACTTTCTGAGAAGACTGTGACCATTTATCCCTGAAGTGTGGACAGAAGAGTTCAGCATAGTTTGCCACTTTTTTTTGTTTTTACTAAGAAGGGCTCAACAGTTAAGACAATTCTGCACGTTTTTGCCATGATCTTAAAATATTTTATTGGTATCATGAAGTTAGGAACATTAAAAGTCAGTAGATTTAAACTGCAATACACTGACTTATGCATTCTGATTAAGACTACATTTAAGTTCTGCACAAAGTACAGGTTGTACGAGCACTTCAACTATTACAAGAAATACAAAGAACAAACCAGAGTATTATTTCATTGAGTTCATATGAAGATTTGTTCAATGCTTACAAAATAACAGTCACCAAATGTGTAAGTATGAAAGGAGGTAGTTGAAACATTTGATTTAGAGGTGGCAGTGAGCCACAGAAGGGATTTGGCTGTGCTGGGTTAGAGGAGCTTTGGTCTGTTCTGTTCCCAGACTCTTAAGACTTTGAACTGAAACCTCGTGTCATTCTACCACACTGGGGGATGCAGTGCTCAGCATTCCTTCAGCAAAACCACTGTTGAAGTGAATCACTCCTCTCCCAGTAAAGCAAGATCTCCTGAAAATCAGCTACTAAGAGTACAACCAACCTGTAATCCAGGAGAACATCTAGAAGCATCTATTGCACAACTGACTAATCTCTTTAGCAAAGTCACTTTTCAAAGTCCAGGACACACTTGAAAAAAGAAAAAAACACTGGGTTCAAAAGGCTGAGATAGTTAATTGCTTCCTAAAGGCACTGAACACCGATCCATCGATCCTCACATCTCTCAAGCTTCAGCATTTTCAACCTGCACATCTCCTTCACTCCCAGGCACTTCATACAGGATTGGTACCACACTGAGGAGCTCAGCTTCTTCCTCTGCAGGCACCTGGGCACAAGCCAGTTCTTCTGCAAGCTGCAGCACTTGTTGCACAACCCTCTCCTGTGGCTTTGCCTCGTCTGCTGGAGTTTTTAGGTCGCATTCCCTGCTCTCCTCACTTCTCACTGTATCACTGAGGGCTTCCTGGTCTTCATCACTTAAAACCTCACTCAGTTCAGCAGATTCTGCACAGCTCTGCACCCCTTGTGCAGCTGGCACAGCAGACCGAGTCTCTTGCTGTAAGAAGTCAAGCAGCTGGTTGGCTGACCCTTCTGGAGACAGGGTTTCTTGAGGCACCGCAGAAGTAGAGTGCATCTCTGCCACTACGGCGTCTGCAGGATCCACTCTATTCTCAGTCTCCTCTGTATCCTGCACGTTCATTAGAGAAGCAGCCTTTGCAGGAGATGCGATCTGGACACTCTCAGTGAGTTCAGTTCTTCCTTCAGCAAGGCCAGCCCTGCCTGCCTGCTCCGTGTGCCCAGCAGGAAGGTTGGGCTCAGCCTCTTTTGCCATCTTCTGCACAGCATAGAGTGGCAAGTTCCATCCTGTCAAACTCTCACCAGTCTCCCTGGGAGGCTTGATCTCAAAGTCTTGAGCAGCTGCAGTTTTCCATGCGCTTTCCATGAGCTCGAGAATATTTATTTCTTGGGGAGTTATTCCAGCACGTGGGCCATCCTCACTGCCAGCCCCAGCCTGTTCAGCAGGCTGAACTATATCTGCAGCAAGCTTCAGATCCTGAGCTGTGTGCATAGCCAGCTGGGCCTCATCATAAGGAGCAGGTTTTATTTTCTCTTCTGCATTGCATGCTTTCTCTCTTTCTTGCTGATCCAGAACTTCAGCCTCTTCTTTGGTCTCCCTGTCTGAGAATGCCACCAAGAAATCCACAGAGCTCCAGGCTGCCTTCCATTCCTCAGTCATTCCCACGGGATCTGCAAGACAGCAGGTCTCCATGTTCTCCTCTGCAATATCAGCTGGCAGCTGTTGGTCCTGGCAGAATGACTGAGCTTCAGAGATTTGTTCAGAGGTTTCCAGGGCTGGTGGGGAAGGCTGTGCATCAGTATGCATTGGTGTATCCCCTGAGGGGTGCAGAATTGGCTTGGTCTCACTAGTGTCTTCATTCACTTCCTCCTGCTTCTTGTAATTCCCACAGGTCCCACAGCAGGTCTGCATGCTGAAGTTGCTCCCCATGCTGTTGCTCAACAGAACCTGCAAGAAAAAAAGAAAACTTTTTATCTTAACTGTTTCACAACAGCATTTGCTGCACCAAAGGCTCCTTGGCTTAGCTCCTAGAGTGGTGTGTGTACACACTGTGAAGACTATGAGGTCCTATGTGACAGGACAGACCAAAACTGCACAGTGTTCCTACACACGAGGTCATCTCTGTAGCACAGCCTAAGCAAATACAGTTCTGATAGAAGGGACAGCATTACTACATTTATTGAGGGTAACAGATCTGCAGTGCTAACACAGTTCTGGCGCATCGTGCCTCTATTCTTAATCAGGGATTCACATCACCCACATTTATTAGCTGTAAGGTGGCAATCTACACCAAGTAATATCTGCTGTTAATCCCATGGAGTGATACAGTTCAGATGGAGTTTGTTTGCAGCAGCAACTCCTGATGGGAAACTGAACTCACACTTTCAGCTGGAGATCGTATAAAGGGAAAATAACAAGTCATGGCCTTTGTTAAGGATGAGTGACTTTAACTGTGCACAGTTAGTCTCCATAGACAAAAGTCTCTTGTTCTGATTGAAGCCATTTGGACTTGTTTTATTTCTGCAAAGACAGTAGGAGACTGTGGGCTAAGGCTGCAGCCACGCTGTAATTCCTCAGCTATATCTTGCACTAAGGCCCATTATGTCAGAGCACCATATTTTAGCAGGCATCCAACCTTCCCACCAGAAGCACAGGATCATATTCACAAAAAAAGAAAAAAAAAACCACATTTGAAAAATAAGGAACTGCAAGATATTAAGCTCAACAAGGCACACTCAAGTATAAAAGGTTTCTGAAGTTAAAGCTTATCTTTTGGCTCTTAGTGGATCACAATGCTTTTCTTAAAGACTTCCATTAGTCATACTGTTTCCTTCAACTCTCTGTGTTTGTGCTCGTTTAAAATGAAAGAAAGAGAAAATACAGATAGCTTTCCCAATAAATAAGTGCCATCTCTAAGTACTCCATTGGAAGTTAAGCCATTGCATTAGAAGGAGCTGCAGGTTTCAATAACGCTGCCAGCATCTGAAAGCAAACTAAAAGCTGCCTGCATACAACCATGTAAGGACCTGCAGTTACCTAAAAGCCATCAGGATGATCTCAACCTCTTCACATTTGCTTATTTCCCCAATACATTTCTTCTAACAGCAGATATCCTAATTAATTCCTTTAAAATAGAGAGTTGAAGAAAAATACCAGAGCTTAGATGAAATTGAGAACTTACCAGCCTCTAACAGATAAAAAACAACAGAACACAACACAAACCTCCTAATTGTCCTTTGGGCCTCAAACTCAGCTTAAATAGTACTAAGGGGCCACACAAAACCAATTCCCCCCAACTCCATGGGCAGCAATTCCCTGAATATTCAGTTCCCTTTCACTCTCATTCCCTTCTGGGAACAGCTGTTGTGGTTGCCTGCTTTATTTTACAGCTGAAGGTACTTTATTGGCAATTTTGTGGTTTGGTTTTGTTGGTTTTTTGTTGGTTTTTTTTTTTTTTTATCAGAGGGTAAAGTAAAACTAAAATGCATTTTATTGCAAATGAGTGATCACTAGCCATATACTGTAACAGCATGCTGTTGTAAAGCAAGGCAGGCAGAGGCACATTTGAGAGCAGTTTTCAAGCATCAGGTTGTGTCAGGCAGTTTGGGTCAGGGTTAGGCTGTTCCTCAGCTCCACCTGCCATCTTCAGAGAGGGTGAGTTCAGATGTTTATTTGCTTTGCTATAATGGAAATGGGGCTGGGCATCCTCGAGGCTGATCTTCTCACTTGCATCATTAGTAGGCTCTGATTTACCAGAACAATGATGTTGCCTTTGTGAAATGGAAGGGCCAACTCTTTGGACAACAGAAGGATATAGGAGTAGTGGGAGTCTTCATCATACTCAAGACCCAGCAGGTGATGCAGGAAGAACAAAGCTTTGCTTCTGGATGTTAATATTTCCTCAGGACTAAACGGAGGCTGGAAAGCACAGAGTTGATTTTTTCTTCTCCCCTCTTGTTTCTCAGAGCAGTCAGACTCACTCAAACTGTTGTGGATTCCCTCAGGCTGATGTCATTGCTGGAGGACCAGGAATTACCCAGGGCACAGTCAGCATGGGGCATGAACTGCCACTGCTAAGAAGTGCACTGAGAATGGAAGTGAAGTCAGTGCGTTGGCAGATCTCCCTTAACACAGAATTGCAGCTGAAATAATGGATGTAAAGAAGGCTTTTTAATTTATGTTTCACCCTCCATCTTCAATAAGAAGACTGGGATGTGTTTAAGAAATAGGAGAAAAAAAAGTAAGATTTTCCTTATGAGATTTTGACTGTTTCTCATTATTTTAGTTCTCACTGGCTCTAAGGGAGTCCTTAGTCTGCTTTCACTGATTTTCCCATTACTTTTACCACCTGTAAGGATGACAGAAGGTGTTTGGGCCCATCGCTCGGTACATGAATGAAACCTGCCTTATCAAGCCTAATCTGAAAAAAAGATTGAGTCAAAATGGGATGAACAAGCTACTAAACTTAACAAGATCAAAGTTGCCTGTTTTACAGCTGTTTTTTTACCATCTCTTGTTGACTTTAGAGGGGTAACATCAGTCCTGCAAGTACATGCATCATTGATCACAGCATATGCCTGATAGGGATAGCTTACATCTTGCCCCACTTGACATTCAAAGCTGTGCTAGAGGCTGCATGTTTGATATGCAGTTTGCATATCTAAGTAAATACAAAATAGATACAAAAGACTTTTACGCAGCGCTTTTTTAATAGGAGAGCTTCAGTTGAAATCAAGCCGTGATGTAAACATGGTGTTTAAAACAGCAGGAGGAAGCTGTGAAATTACAGGATTGGAAGATCCTGTCCTTTGGTGAGGGCATCCCATTCTCATGTAAGAGCTGATGGCATTGCCACCAAGGAGAGCAGATTTGTGTTGGTTATACCTGGAAAGGAATACTGTATAGCTGCCAGAGGATGGGTTTAGATGACAACAGCTAGGTAGTGCTTTGTGCTCAAATACAACACCTCATCTTAAGTGTTAGGTTATGGCAAAGCTGGGGAGAGTAACTGAAGCACTTAAGTCATATTTCACTTGGAAACGAAGGCAGGTAAACGTTATGTGTGAATAGAGGCATCAAGATACATCCTTATAATTGAAAAATACCCAAGTATGATTACGTATTTAGTAACATCTAAATGGTCATTGTCTTACAAGCACACATGTAAGCAGGCAAAGATACACAGCTGCCAGTTTTGTGACAGTATTTTATTTCCTTCCTCAATTCTGGATATGTGGAACATATATATGTTATGCACAGACACCAAAGCACATTTAGACATCTGTGGTTTTTAAGACAAAAAAAATAATATTCTGCCACGTTTTGTGCTCCTGTATCAAGAACAAGGTTTAAGGCTTCTGAGTGCTGTCTTGGGTCTTGCAGCACACCTTCATCGTGCTCTTCCTCATGCAGGGCAGCCCATCACCAAGGCCCTGGTGCTCATTTTCACACTTCCTTTCACCCTGCAGCATCCTGGACTTTTGTAGCCTCCTCGTCAGCCATTCAGCTCATCTTCTCTGATTTTTGTATTGTTACAGTCAAGACATTGATTTTGAAAGGGAGGAAGAAGATTTAATATGAAGAATTATGTGTTTATTTAAGTTTATGTTCTGTTACACAAGGCTGAATCGCGCAGATGTTGCTGAGGTAAAGCATGGACTTTCCCATTGTAGGGTAAATAACAGCATGTGAACTCACCTCCCATAAGATCAAAATTGCTTTAACAGGCTTTGAGAGCTTTCTGATAGGTCCTTAATCACAGCAATTTATCAATAGGTGTTTACATTTCCCCTTCATTTTTATTATTAGCAGGTGGCACAGGAATATAAACCATTCATATCAAGGAGAACAACTCCACCACATCCTCCAGTAGAAGATAAGCACAGTTAAGTATTACTGTTCCAATGCTTCAGCATACATCAAAACAAGCTACCAACCCCATCCCCAAAGCTTCACACAGTACTTCTTCGTGTGTCTGTGATTATTAGTTCCATTACTCAGCTCCTCCTCACACCACTCCCTTCTGCATCACACAAAATGTTATTTAATACCACTTAAAAACATTCTTAGATTGGTGCTTGTAACATTTTATTTGAATAACGTTGGTTTGTGACTCTTGACAAAGCACATTAGAACAGGAAGAGGAAAAGGAACAGATGAGAAGCCTTATTTCGTGTTGCCTCCGTGGATACTTTTGCACTGACAGCATTAGAAAAAAGCACACAGACGTACTACCTGAAAGGCTGTTACACTTCTCTTGTGAAAGCTTACTTATTTGACTCAACAGACAACTTTAAAGGCATGCATGCACGTGTCAGAGCACTCACAGGCTCGCTCTGTTCATACAGCTACAAAAACCAAGTTGTTCTGCAGCTGGCCATAGGGAACAAGAGGTGCACAGCCCAAGCTGCTGGCTGAGAAGTACTCATCCTTTGCTTTGCCCACTGTCAAGACCTGGTAAAATACAAGCTCACTGCCACCTGGAAGCAGATCTGTTACAACCTTACAGCTACAGATGGATTTCATATCCCCAAGCAGGTCCCAGTCACCTACCAGTGAACTGCAGCTGAATCCCCCAATATGGCAATCCACCAAAAGCCTGTGGGCATCGTGAGGATGCAGTGTATTTATCAGCTCCCAGTGCCCAAGCCATTTCTCAGCCTCTCCATTCAGTGTGTACACGTGTACTGAATTTAATACTGTGACATCCCAGAACCTGCCTGAAATGGAGCTATTTGGAGCTATTTCTTTCTTTGTAGCTGCTCATCACATCCCACTGCTAACCTTGGCCTGGGCTTGACCTGTCTGCCCGTCATGAGCTTAATTGAGCCATCTATTCATGCTAGTAGGGAACAGGATTCTGCATTTTATATCAAATGTAGTTTGTATCAACACAGGTAAGCGAAACTAGCTCACTTAAGACTGAGCTGGCAGGTAATAAATCCTATCATCTAGAGAACTGCCCTGTTTTTGTTATGCCATCCCTATTCCTCATTATAGCAATACACTCTAGAAGAGAAGCATTTTGTACAGGCATGCAGGACAGCTGAGTGTGGCTATAACTCACATTGAGCACGAGATGCTTGGAAGCCTCCACTGACTGAAGGAAAAAGGCAGCAGTGAAAGGTGACCGTGTCTTTACACCATAGACAAGATGCTTTTTTGCTTCAGAGACCTTAAATCACATCCCCCTCCTTAATCTGTACTGGACTGAGTAAAAATGGGGTTAGCAAAAAGATAGATCAAACAGCTTGAGACAACAGCATCATAAGTGAAAGCAGATGAAAAAATAATGAAGCTGCTTTCAACCCGAGTGAAACTTCAGAGGGGAGAGAGCACAGGTTTAGAAAAGCTTTGAAGAATCATGTTGCAAACATCTCAGTTTCCTTTTCAAGTGCGAATTTCAAAACAGTCTGAACCTCAATTAGAGAGCAAGGCATTTCCACCTTATTACAGTTCTGGCCAAGGACTTTGTTCTGTCACTACAGCCTCAGAGCACAGTAACTGCAGGAGAGCTACGCTACCTCTGCTTTTAGGATGAGGTCTTTTTGCCCAGCACAACTTTTAACCCAAAGAGATCCCTCAAGTTTAGTTAGAGCATTACAAAAAATTACTTCAGTGATAATTGGATGACATCCAGGTTATAAACTCAGGTTACAGAACGCCAGTTACAGAGCTCAGCTTTCTTCGGTTCCTGCATTTGTCTTCATTTTACTGAGACTACCTGCATCTTTCAAATAACTTCATTTGTGTTAAAGTTGCAAGACCTGTAGAATTATCCGTGTCTTGAGCAAGTCTTGGTAGTACAGGGCTCTATGCATCCAGGTACCTCACTGATGCTACGTAATACTGCACATGAAATACTCGTTTTAAACTCATTATGTCACCAGATCATAACAGACAGCTTCTGGCAAGGTAACAGTTTCCTAAAAGGGGGTTACATTTCATATATACATGGACCAGAGTCAGTCTGGTTAAGATATGCATCTGCTAGGAGTAGATGTATCAAGCCACAGGAGATCATCCAGCACGGGGAAAAGATGTCCATCTCCAAGTAAGGCCATTTCCAGTTAAATACATGAATATCTGCTGTTGTCCATTAACTAGTCCATGATGCAGTGTACAGAAGGACAGTTTTTATAAGCAGTTTCATCCCCCATCTCCAACACAGAGGACTTGCTCTTGGATCACTTTTATAGTCTTTTGCTTGCATCTGGAGATGCCTGGGAGTACTGACAGGTTCCCTTAGCCAGCTCTTTGGCAGTATCCTGGAAATCCTCAGTCTTTGAAGGATGTGTTGCAGCAGTTTCTGGAACTTCTTTTTGCACCCGCTTGGATGTTTTTTTGTAAACCACAACGAAGGGCTCCTTACTGAGTTGCACTCCCATGTTCACAGGTACCCTGCAGGGAAGCAGTGCACGTCTCCTGCTCAGCAGCAGTGAGCTTCTTGCTGTCTCAGGAGCAGCCAGCAGGCCTGTATAAAAAGGGAGAGTTAAAAGTCACTTTAGATGCATTTATCCTTGGGGCGTAGTGGACAACAGTTTTCATTCACTAACTGCTCAGAGATCCTATATTATCCTAATGATTATATTGCAGAGAGCTGACTCAGTATAGCCAGGATAGCCCCATAATTGAGAAGAAAAACCACCTCTGGAGAACAATTGCAAATACCTATCAAGATCATCCTAATATAAGTGAGTGATGCTGGCAGCAACACAGACCACAACCTATCACTGCAGCTTCTCAATCTGTTAGGAGAGTATACATCCTACTGCTGACAATAACAAAAGTGCAAAATACAGTTGGGCTGTGTCTCCTCCCCAGTTACAGATGCCTTACTGATGGTTGCCCATCAGCAGTTGTTCATTCACTGTAGCATTTCATGATGCCAAGTCAGGCTTCAGAGTACCCCTGTGTGTTACAGAGCTCACTTTGTATAGGATTCCTAGCATAATGTGAATGGTTATATCTGTTAGTTACTCTTACAGCTCTCAAGTTTGCTCTTAGTTTCCAAACCCAATAAAATCACATCTGTAATCAAGCAGAACATCACAGCAGGCTATTAATTTAGGAGATAAAGCCTGTAACGCTGTTCAGCATCCCAGGCCAACTGCCATGTGAATGCAAGGCCAATAAGTGATATATCCTGGCTATAATTTCAGCTTAGCTCCTTCATATTCACCACCCTGCACGATTATGCAACTTCCAGGCACCATGCTGTGACCCAAAGGTAATTGAGGTGCATCCTCAGGGAGGAAAGGGCTTCTGTGGCAGAGCACAGAGGCTGAAGATGGACACAATACCAAGTCAGGTAGTAAGCTGGCCCCAAGGTTCAAACTTTTCTCCTCTTAACAGCTGTGAAATGTCAATTCTGCACATAGCAGAACCAGTAGGGCTGCAGAGAAGCGTTCTCCATCAATTAAGCTTGTTTAAGTAGCTAGTAGAAAGGGAGGTCATTACAAGATAACAAGCCTCAGACCAGGATTAACATGACTAAAGCAGCATTTGGAAATAACTGCTTACAGTTCTGGATTTGGGGTGAAAAGCTGCAGACTTCTTGGAAAGGAAATAAGCGCTATCTTGACCTTCAGTTGTCACAAACAGCGTGAGCATCAGTTGACAGTGCCATATGAGCTCACCTGCACCTTACTGCTTTCATTTCTGGGCTGAGGGTGAGCGCCTGCATGCCATGAATACAACCTGGCCAAGTACATGAGCTACACTTTTCATTACATCCCTCTTTTCTGCAACACGACACAGACGTGTCCCTAAGCACATCTCCCTTCTCCTCTCAGATTACTGAGGGACAGACTTTCACCGAACCACTACATTCCAATTTGAGATGGGAATAGAAATAAAGAGAAACCCTAGAACCAGTGAGCACACAAGCACTCTGCATTCCAGTCTCAGCATAAAAATCACAGCATCCTCCTATTAGGTTTTTAGGACTCAAGCGTTAGTGCTCAAATGCATTAAGTTTAAGACCCTGCACCTCATGCAGGGTCAGAACCTCCCTTCCCTTTGTCCATTTCACCCAAATGAGAGAACTTGTTAGAGAACATTGGATACTCCATACCTAAATCAGGACAGCAGCTGCTTACAGAAGCTACAGAAAGTCCCCTGGAGAGCAGCTACACATCTAAAGATTGCATTTATACGAGCAGGTAACTTGCAGCAACACAACCATCATCCCAGGTAGCCCCTAATCCAATCAGGTCACAAGAACACCACGAGCAGATTTTGTTTGCTTTGCTTTTCCCTGACTACAATTATTACTCTCAAATTATTATAGCACACAACGCTTCATCAATGATTGATGGCTAAAGAGACCTCTATGGAACAAACTGAATTACACCAGTAAATATAAAATAAACAACAAAGAGTAAACATCAGGACCTTTGAATTGCTTGAGTCCTGACCTGGTTACTCTTCACTTACAATTATGCTGAAAAATGCATTGTTTGTAATGTTTCTGTATCTTACAGCTGCCTCATGTTGTATTAGTGAATAAGAAGCTCACTTAAGTGAAATCTGGGTTTAATTAAAGGCACCATCAAAACTCATCAATGCCCAAACATCGCACAGCATGCATACCTAAAGCTATCATATTGCTAGAGCTAAGAAACTGTATAAAACCCAAATAAAGGCCCTTTCATCACTGTGAGAAAAGCAGCAAAAAAAATCAGAAAGCATTACTAACATGAATCAAACGCAAAAAAATAGAAGTGCCAGAAACATCTCTGCAGCAAGACCAGCATTCACAAGGCAACATCATGAATTTGCTGATAGAACATACCAGCAAAACCCAAAGCTCAGAGCCTTCTGCTGCAGCACTGATTGCACCTCCTACACTCCAGGTGCTGATTTCAGTGACTAAAGGGGCCACAGCTGTGCCTCAAAAAGCAGAGCAGCCCCACAGGTGCTGCTGCTCAGCATCAACCCCACAAAGCACAGGTGGCACTGCTGCTCTCACTTATTTGTAGCCATGCAGGGGGTGGGTATTTATAGTGCCCTCTCTGGGAGCAGTGTTTGCAGGTGGATGTGGGGTGAGAAGTTGCTTAGGAGCCTCCGAAGGAGGAGGGCTGTTTGTGTCTGGGCTTTAGTGTTTTAATTTTTTTCCTACTTAAGTTTGTAGTATTGTTTTTTGCTTTCTAGATCTGAGAGCAGGGGAATAGAAGGCCTTCTATGATGGAGTGACAGCATGAGTGGACAAGGGAATGGTGGTTGATGTCACTTACCTGGATTTGAGCAAGGCCTTTGACATGGTCCCCCACCACATCCTTATCTCCAAACTGGAGGGATGTGGATTTGATGGGAGGACCACTCAATGGATAAGAAACTGGTTGAAAGGCCGCAGACAGAGGGTGGTCATCAGTGGCTCCATGTCCAGGTGGAGGCTGGTAACAGGTGATGTCTGCCAGGGGTCTGTCTTGGGACCGGTGCTCTTTAACACCTTTATCAGTGACATTGATGATGGAATTGAGTGCACCCTCAGCAAGTTTGACATCAAGCTGAATGGAGCAGTCGACACGGTTGAAGGACGGGATGCCATTCAGAGGGACCTCGAGAGGCTGGAAAGGTGGGCTGGGTGAACCTGATGAGGTTCAACACGGCAAAGTGCAGAGTTTTGCACTTGGGCCGGAGGAATCCCAGGCATCCATACAGACTGGAAGGAGCGGGCCTTGAGAGCAGCCCTGTGGAAAAGGACCTGGGGGTCCTGGTAGATGAAAAACTTAATATGAGCCAGCAGTGTGCCCTTGTGGCTCAGAAGGCAAATGGTATCCTGGGCTCCATCAGAAGAGGGGTGGCCAGCAGGGACAGGGAGGTGATTGTTCCCCTCTACTCTGCTCTTGTGAGGCCCCATCTGGAATACTGCGTCCAGGTCTGGAGCCCCCAGTGCAAAAAAGACAGAGAGAAAGAACTTTGCATGAAGGCAGAGTATAAAACCCTAACAAAGAACTGTAAGTATTTTAAAGATTTCTACTTTTGCTTAAAGCTGTTGGTGGTGGAGTTGCATGAAAATGCAGGAAGGGAGTCTGGAGAAAGAGAAGAGGCTTACTGGGACAAAATGTTGTGGAACTGGGGAAGATCAGTGACCTACTGCCTTGTTTGTGAGAATCTGATGTAGTGCAGTGCATATTGGGAGGATGGAAGGCTGAATGTAACCGAGACATGGGTTTTGATACTTAAAATTGATAGGTGCTGTGGTGGTGGTAATAGTTTGTTATCAGCATTATCTGAGACAGTAACTTTTTACAGTTTGACTTTTTTTGCTATTCTTTGCATTTATGTGTCTCAAAAAGCTTGGCTCAGGTCTCTACTTGTAATGAGGCTGAGGTGTGATGCTTTAAAACATGGCTTCTCCTCTTGGTTCATGCAGCCTCAGTGCCATGGAGTAGCTGTCTAAAACAGCTCATAAAGCAGATTTGCCATGTATGTGTTTATGTGACATGATTACCCAGCTGAGTTAGGATCTGAGATCAGAGGTTTTGCCATTATAACACTCCCTGCTCTACGTGTATTCCATAACTGAGGTTTATTTAGTGGAAGCTGAAAGCCCTTTTCTGTTCTGACTTTGAAATGGCCATTAAAATGTATGCCCACGTGAAACTTAGTGCTTCTGTGAGCCTCAGGTGTTTGTGCTTAGCACTACAGTGTGCAGACACAGAGCATTATGCAACGTAAGCAGTTGCTCTCTGAAAAAGAAGCAATTGATGTATCCAAAAGAGACCTTGCATTTAATTAACATATGCTGGTCAAGCCATACATCAACTTGAGAAATCAATACAGCCTGCAGGATAAGATGCTAGTGCTGTGCTTAAGCTAGCAAGAAAAATTGGGCTTCATCTTAAAGCTGTTGATGGTGTGTTCCTAGGCTGATGTAAGTAAATGTGGCAAACTGTTATGCTCTTACTCTGCAGAACCTGATTCCATCATTTTCCAGCTGTAAGGCTTTGGGAAATGAGCTGCTAACAGGTGTGAATGGATTAAAACTGAGGAGCTGCTGGTTGAGCTATAGGAGGAGGAGTGGTGAGGGATGGCTTGCTGCTGAATGGGATATGTTGGGTGCTGGGGATTGCTAAGGATGGGTGTCTGTACAGGTAAGAAATGGGGTATGAGGTGCTTTACTAAAGGTATTTTGTTCTGATGAACAGCAAAACTATATCAATAACTGAACACAAAGGGTATGCTGTGATGTATGAAGTACATAGAAAAAAAACCTTTTCAGTGCACCCCCAGTTGCTTTTCCTTAGGAGGTGAAGGGAGCACAGGGGGAGGTCCTATCACTAATGGAAAACATCAGCTGTGAGTGTTCAGCTCCTAATTGCACTGGCAACTGGAGCTCAGGAAGAAGTGTTGTTACTGAGGAGTCAGTTGCTCTTTGCACACAATCCAGGAAGCGCGTTATTTCTCAGGACGTGGGTAGGAGTGTCCTCTCAAGGGTGTTAAGGAGCAAATCAGCTGCTGTGTGAGAGCAGTAGATGGGTGCAGTGGGTTACATGTCGTCTACAACTGCACTGAATATTAAACTTCTGACAGCTGAATCTTTGGATGTGGCTCAGGTGAGAGTGCATCAATATGGAGGTCCTTGCACACTCAGAGCAGCCCTTTCTTTTCGACTGCTTTCGTGCAGTGGGGGGGTTTTGGTTTTGTCACAAATTAATGGCTGTGGGGCTGGCAGGATCCTTGACTCTTGCTGAAGAGCTGCAGCCTTTTCCTAGGACACGATTGTTATTCTGTGCCCCAGGCTGGAGCAGAACAGCAATACCAAAATCACTGTTAGCTCAAGGTTTAAGTGGAGGACTGGGAGGTGACTGACCACAAAACTGCATATCTGGTGCTAAATACTCCAAGAGCTGCTGAGCCATTGTAGAAATGATTTTATGTTTATCTTACCACTGATGATAACATAATAGAGCAATTACTGGGCAAAGTGTACACTGGAGAGCAGTT